>NW_006399751.1:20229943-20263256 GCF_000299155.1 Elephantulus edwardii | reverse complement strand
CAGGATACCCATCCACTTCTACCCCCTCCCTTCACATCTATCTCCCTTTCACCAGCCCTCCATCTAATAACTTATATATGAAGCTTCCATGGCTTCTGTGATTTCAAACACATCAGCTGATGGGAGTTCCTTATGTTGGGATCAGTGTCTCTGAAGTTTAGTCGTAATATTTCCCGGTCAAAGGTGATGCATCCTGTAGAATTTGTGTGTAGATAGGCTTTTCTTGGCCCGAGGGCCGGAATGGATGTCGCGGGCTTTTGGCGTCTTCGATTACCTGACAAAATGGGGTGGGTCTGCGGGGTCTGATGGCTGTCCTGTGAGGTGTACATTAATGATATGTCTAAAGAAATCATTTTGAAATTGATAGATTATATATGTTAAATTTCAAAGATGTTCAAAAACCAAATTTCTAAAGATGCAGCTTATTAAAAGCCATAAAAAAACATACTAAACAAAAATATTCTACTTAAAACAGGATGGCGTCATCAGAACAGATCATCATTATGTTAGAATCTGTCTATGTATCTATCATCTATGTATCTATGTTCGTTTGATCTATCTATCTATCTCTATCTATCCATCTATCCATCTATCCATCCATCCATCCATCCATCCATCCATCCATCCATCCATCTATCTATCTAACCTAGGCATGGTCTTTGAAATTACTTGATATGCTTCAGTTGGACAATAACTAAGGATGGCAGAAGAAGAATTGATTCTTGGAAGGGTGGAGAGACAGAACAGGAGAAGACGACCCCAGATGAGACGGATTGATACCGTAAATGAGGTAATAAGGGTATGTGTGTCCAAGTCAGGGAGACTGGCTTAGGATCAGAGCTGTTGTAAATAGGGATCGTATGAGTCAACAGGTGACTCGACCACGTATAACAACAATAAAGGAAACTCTGAAACTGTGCAAAAGGATTAAGGGAATTTGTTTTTATTTAGAAGTAATCAAAATAGATCCATGGAAACAAAAAGATTTTGATATCATATTTATACAGTTAAGACAAAATGAGCACTATTATCAATTATTGGCTTTAAGGGAAATATTCATATCTATATACCTTATAAATTTAAAACTTTTATATGAAAAATATGAAAATCTAACAAAAGAAACAATGATACAGAAAATAAAATTAACTTTTAAATCTCTATACTACTTTTTTATTTAAGTCTGGATTCAGATATGTCTAAGTGAATTTCAGAAATCTAATAGTTATATTGAATGAGAATGAAAATCAGTTGCTGACAAGACTTTCATAAACCCCGTAAAAGAAGTCTGGTAAAATATTTTTGTATCTTTTTAGAAGGGACATGAAAATACCTAAAAAAGTTTTGCAGTTTGTAAAGCAGTTTAGCTTTGAAGAATTAATTCCAAGAAATTTGTTTGGAGAATGCAAACTGTTTGGTAGCTATTATTTATCATGACACTTAGATGTCACAGAAAAGAATTATCTTGCAAATGTTTCATGTAGTTATACTTCATGTGTATTAACATTTTTCTTGTGAAAGATGAAGAGAGAAAAAATTTAAATAAAGCATATGCCTCTCACAATTATTCAAAAGACAAGTTAAATTTCATTTAGTATTTCCCTTTCAACTTTTTATTGAGATATGTTAGTAGGATACAGAGATATTTAAGTTCTACTCCAGTTGACATTTATATAATGCATATTTCCTGCTTAGAATCAGTTACATTAACATTTTTATGTTATCTTTGTTATATAATATATACCCCCATATAAATATGCTATTGTCCTTGTGTTTAAGGAGTTGCTCTGCCAACCCAAAGGCACATGGTTTAAGTCTATTAGTTACTTCTCAGAAGGAAATGTGCAGTCTCCTTTTGTGTGATTTGCTGCTTGTGAAAACCTCCTGGAGGCTCAATTATGAGTCCATTCCAAGTCCATGGCATGCAACAGTAATAGCATATATTGTTATATCGATCTAGAAAAATAGACACATATATCTATAAAAGTCTATTTCTAACAATTTCTCTCTCTAATAGATAGATATGCTTTCTGATACAATAGTATGACCCCAAATTATTTTATTATTCCCTTTCCCAAGCCTTTGATAAAGTATTTCCAAAAGATAACAAGTTAATTTTTACTTAATATGATGCTTAAAAATGAACACCAACAGTTCAAGTGTGTTTTTTGCCACTAGCATACCATTGTTTTTAAATTTAAAAAAATTATTAATTTGTATTACTGCCATTTGATAATCTTTACCATTAGTTGTAACTTTTATTCTTCCAATTTAATCTATTTAATTCCAATTTTAATCTATTTTCCCTTATGTTGAAAATATTGGCAATACAGTCACTTCTTCGATTTATTCTGGAATACACATAACACAAAACCAACTAACTATTGTTGATTGAGAGCTCCCCAGTTGTTTTTCAATGGTTGTAAATTTCACAGGAGGAGATTGTCCATCTTTCTCCCTGGAGCAGCATAAGAAACTACAGTAGACCCCAAATCTATCTCCTATAATTGTCATATTTTTCTGTGTGTGTGTGTATGTTGTGAAGTCTTTAGTGTTACTGTAAGGGTCAATTACACCAGTATATCTAGTAGCCACAGATTCACTCAGGATAGACAGATTTCATAGACCTTTCAAATAAAAGTAAATGAGGAAGAAAGCTTGATAATCTATATGTGAGAATTTGTCTAAGAATATATCAATCATAACACTGTTAAACTTTTTGGTTTTACACACATCAGGAGAGATTGATTAGTGGAGAAAGATGTTCTTTTTATGAAATAGAAAGCATCAAAGGTAAGAGAGACCTTTGTAGAGATAGATTGGGCACTAAAACTGCGATAATATACTCACCAGCCAACAACGGTGACGATGACTCAGCACAGTGCAACTTTTCATTTATACAGAAGATTATCATGAAGTAGAGACAATGACACAGATTTTCTACCTACATCTACTTACTCACCCAGGCTCAAAATGATTAGGGTTTATGCTTTATAGATATTAAAATTTCTTATCAATTTTTGTGTCGAATTAATATTTAAACTTAGGGAGATGTAAATGAAAATCTATTTGTATTTTCATATGTCTCTCTGAAGGAATTCTAACAATGATATGGATTCATAATATTGGATCATATTTAAATAAATTCTCTTCTTTTAGGATATATTGTTATTGTTGTATACAATCGAGTTGGGACAGACTCTTATCTGACATTTCACTAGGTTTTCAGAGGCAGTTAATCACATGAGAGAAGATTGCCAATCTTTCTCCTCAAGCGCAATGGGAGATTCAAACTATTTGCTTTCAATTGATGGCACATTCCCGATTTAACTTTCAGACCCCAACTGCTTCAAACAAGAGGCTCTTGAGCTTCAACCAATTTTTTTATCACAAAAGCCTATCTACCAGGTCCTAATATAGAGGGGAATGGAATCCCAGAACACTTAATTGTGCTTATGAAAAATCTATATCTAGACCAAGAGGTTTTTGTGTGAACAGATCAAGGGAACATTGCAAGGTTTAAAATTGAGAAATGAGTGTGTCAGGGTTGTATTCTCTCTCCATACCTATTCAGTCTATGTACTAAGCAAATTATTTGAGAATCTGGAATCTGAAGAAGAATGTGGCATCAGGATAGTAGGAAGACTCACCAATAACCTACTTACACAGATTACATGATCTTCCTTGCTGAAAGTGAGTATTCAAAGAACTTGTTTCAGAAGATCAAAAGATACAACATTCAGTATGAATTGCATCTCAATGTCAAAAAAACAAAATTTTTTACCACTGGACTTATAGGAAGCATTATGATAGATGAAGAAAAAAGTGGAACTGCCAACAACTTCATCTTGTTTGGATCCATAATCAACACTCTTGGTACCAGCAATCTGGAAACCAGGAGACATATTGCACTGGGAAAGTCTTTAGTTAGGGACATCTCCAAATTTCTGAGGAGTAATGATATTGGTTTGAGGACTAAAGCTTCTCTGATTCAGGATGTGATCTTCCCAATCACTTGCTTATCTATCTAAAGCTGGACAGTGAATAAGGATAACAGAAGAATAATTAATACCTTGGAGCTGTGGTGTTGGATAAGTGTACTGAACACCTAAAGGACTTCCAAAAGTACAAACAAATATGTCTGGGGGAAAGTATAGCCAGAGTACTTTATAGAGGGAAAGATAATAAAGCTTCACCTAGCATACTTTAGGTACGCTGGAAGGAGAGGGTGTTCTTTGGAAAGGGACATGATGCTTGGAAAGGTAGAGGCCACCAAAGAAGAGAAAGCCTCTTGACCAGATGCTTGATATGGTGATTGCCACAATGGGTTCTAATGTGTCAGGAAGTACGAGGATGGCACTGGACAGAACAAGTTTCAGATCTGTTCATAGGGTCACTGTGAGTTGTTCTTGGCTTGACAGCATCACCAGAGTTCCCTTACATACTTAGATGTATAAGAATATATTGTTTTTGTGTGCCACTGAGTCAAAACTGATCCATAGATAACCCACCAGACAGTCTTCAGACACAGTTAATCACATGGGAGGAGATTGCCCATCCTCCTGTAAAGCAACTGGTGGATTTGAACCATATGCCTTTGGGATTGTAGCTCAAATTCATACCATTAGATCACTAGAGTTCACTCTATGCATTTAATATATATTTTTATACAATTTGTGGTTGCGACTTTTTGTATTTGTATATATTTCAGATATTAATGTATTAATTTAGCTGTATTTTAGCTACTATACTCTTAAGATAAATATCTTAACATGCATTTCAAAAGCTTTGTTAATAAAGATGAACAGCTTGCATTCTCATTTCTAGTTCTTTTTTTCTTAATTCAAACATAATGGTCATCTTTACATTAGATGTTTATTTGAAAAATAGTAACTGTGACTATTATGAGTAGTAAGAACAGTGGAGAGAAACACTGCATGGTTCACAATTAGGAAGAGAGTACATCAGGGGTGAGTCCTGAGTCCGCACCTTTTCAACTGTATGAGCAACAGCTCATTCAGGAGGCTGGACTATATGAGGAGGACTGCGGCATCAGGTTTGAAGGAGGACCCGACAATCTGCGATATGCAGAAGATACAACCTTGCTTGAAAAACAAAAGTACTTGTAGTGCTTGCTGCAGAAAGTCAAGGATTGCAATCTTCAATATGAATTGAAATTTAACATCAAGAAGACAAAGATTCTCACTGGGCCAATTTGAAGCACCATGATGGATGGAGGAGAGATTGAGGTTGTCTCCACAATCAACACTCTTTGCACCAGCAATCAGGAAACCAAAGGACTAATTACACTGGGAAGTCTGTTGTCAGGGACTTTTCCAAAGTGCGATAGAGCCATGATGTCAATCTAGAGACTAAGATGTGTCTGATTCAAGCCATGGTCTTTGCGGTTGCATCAGAGAGGTAGATGATGGAAGAAGAAATAATGTCTTTTCAGATGTGGCGCTAGAAAAGAGTATTGAACATATCATAGACCACCAGAAGAACAAATAAGTCTATCAAAGAAAGGGTGAAATCAAGTGTCTCCTTGGAGGCAAGGATGTTGAAGCTCTGTCTCACGTACCTTGGGCACATGGCCAGGGAGGACCAGTCCTTGAAGAAGGACATCATGCTTGGAAGTGTGGAGGGACACCACACAAAAAAGGAAGACCCAGATGAATTGAACTGATCTGGTAACTGGGACAATGGAATTAGGTATGTAGGAATCTTTTAAGACTGGTTCAGGATAGGACAGAGTTCAGAGCTACAAAAAGTTGTTGTGAGTCATGGTCAACTGGATGGTACATAACAAGGACAACAATTACAACTGTGAAAATTCCGTTTTCATGTTTTGTTGAAATTTTAATCTCTTTAAAATGTATGATTATATATACATATATATATACTTATATATTTTAAATAAAGGTTAATCAATAGTTAATTTTTCAGGTTTTTTTTTTAAATATCTTAATTTGCTTCTATTCTTAAAAGTTTTACTGTACTCATATTCTTGGTTGGTTTTGTGGGTGACTTTTTCCCTCCCTTTGCCTTAGACAGCTTTTAAACAAATAATTCCATTATTTTCTAGCTGTCAATTATTGTTATCAAAAAGTCAGAAATAAGATATTTTCACTTCAAAGATAATTTTTCTTTTATCTCTGGCTCTACTTTAAAATACACCTTACTCTTAAGCAGTTTTTGGTTTTATTTTTAGTTGTGAGAGATTATTTTGAGCTTTCTGAATCTGAAGATTTACATCTATCTTTTCTTAGTTTTTAAAAAGGTTAAGCTATTTTCTCTTCCAGTATTCCTTTAACAGAATTCTCACTTTTCTTGCCTCTTAGAATCCCAATAATATTTTCCTCATGTCTTAAAACATATGTATAAATACAGATAATTAGATATAATGATACAAGTTTTGGCAATATTTGCATTCTGCATAGTTCTAAGAAGTCCTTCTTACATTTCACTATTTATTCATTTGTGTCTAATTGCTTTATAACTCATCAATTTTTATAGTTGATTTTTTGTTATTATTTATTATTCTTTTTCATAACTTCCTAATCAATATTCACAATTTATTTTTCTGCATTATCTACATTTAGCTTTTCAAATTACTGTTTTGTAATTTGTGTGTAATAAAATATATACATTATTGTTTCCATTTTTCAAAATGCCATCTCTACTAACTCATTCATTATATGTTTACTGAATTTTTAATTTTAATTTAATATTAACTGAAAAAATTTTAAAAAATGATAGGGAACTTTATTTTCTAAGTAGTATCTTTTGATGGTATTTCTAATTTTCTCTTAGCAGAGGGTTGAGAAAATAAACTAAAAAATCATTGTGGATTTCATATAGACCTTGAGTTTCAAAATTATGTAAGCTTCTAAGAATTGGCTAACAGTACGACATACAACATACTAGCCCACCAAAAGGCTTTCAAGTTTCAAATATTTTGTATAAGCAAGCTACTGTGGAAACAAATCTGTAAATACATTATTTTTTCTTTGTCCATTTTACACTCAACTAAGATCAAAACAGACATTTTTCTACTAATGAAGGAATTTTTTTCTTTTTTTTTTCTTTTTTCTCTCTTCGGAGGGGGAAGTGAGCTGGTGGGGAGGGGTGGGAAGGGAGAAAACTGCAGCAATGAATGAATGGAAATCCAAAACCTCTGAAATAACTAACTAACTAACTAACAAAAAAAAAAAAACCAGACATTTTTCCTTTTGCATTGTGCATCAGTTATTTTTATTGTTTCATCTTGCTGTTGTAGTTGGTGCTCATATACTAGAAGAGATAGCCTTAAAAACCTTGACTTTATACAAGGACTTTTAATTTCTATTCTATCATGTTTCCTATTTTTTACATTCATATATCTCATTTAAATCTTGAAAATTTCACCTAATTTCGTTCATTTCTTCATTTGGTCATATATGCATGCCTTTCAATGATAAGTTTAAATATTGTATTTAAACTTCATAAAACCTAATCTTTATTTGATCCCTTCTATTAGAAAAAAAATGTTCTCTGTAGTGTGGAAATAGAATATATAGAACAAAAATATTCACAATGTTTACACATCCTGAAGAATGTTGTTGTTATCTGCCACCGAGTTGCTTGTGACTCATAGTGACCTTATGTACAATAGCCCTGAAATCTGCTCTATTCTAGACCAGGCTCTTTATCTCTGACACACCTACCCCCATTACCTCAGTCACTGAATCAAATAATTTCATTGAGGGTTTTCCTCTCTTGTGTTTTCCCTCTACCCTTCCAAGCATGATGCCACTCTCCAAGGACTGGTCTCTTTTTTGCAACATGCCCAAAGTATGTCAGATGAAGCTTCAGAATCTTTGCCTCCAAGGAGCAGCCTGGTGTCACCCTCTGTAGGAAAAATGAACCTCTTTGTTCTCCTAGCAGTCCATGGTATATTAAACACTCTTCTCCAGAACCACAGTTCAAAGGCATCAATTCTCTTTCTTTCATCCCTAGTCATTGTTCATCTTTCTGAAACATAGCAAACAATTGTGAAGACTATGGCCTGGAACATGTGCACCTTAGTCTCCAGACTGATGTCACCGTTCTTCAATATTCTGGAGAGGTCCCTGACAGCACACTTTCCCAGTGTAATTTGTCTTTTAATTTAATGGATGCTGGTATCAAGAATGTTAATTGTGGACCCAAGCAAGAAGAAATAGTTAACAATCTCAGTCTCTTCTCCATTTATCATCGTTGTACCAATTGGCCCAGTGGTCGGAATCTCTGTTTTCCTGATTTTGAGCTACAATCCATATTGAAGGCTGCAGACCTTGACTTTCTGCAGAAGATACTTCAAGTCTTCCTCAGTTTTAGCAAGTAAGGTTGTATCATCTGCATAATACAAGTTGTTGATGAGTCTTCCTCCAATTCTGATGCAAAATTTCTCCTGAAAAAGACAGGCTTCCTGAATGATCTCCTCCACATATAAATTGAAGAGGTATTGAGATGGAATACATCCCTGACACACTCCTTTCCTGACCCTTAACCATACAGTGATTCATTGCTCTCCTCTGAGGACTGGTTCATGGTCCAAGTATAGGTTCCACAGGAGCACAATCAGGTATTCTGGGATTCCCACAATTTGTTGTGATCCACAGTCAAATAGCTGCCCTACCTGTAGGTTTTTAGAAATTTTTAATTGCTTGAGAAGATTGTCTGTCTTCTTTCATGGAGAAGCTAGAGGCCACAAAACTTGTGCTTTAAGGATTGCAGAACAGCTCGTTGTCACTAGGCCACCAGAGCACCCTAGGAGTTCCAATTATTAAGTTTTTATTAGCTCTTCTAATTTGGAGTCATGTCACATCAACAAAAGAAGGCCCTTCATTGGTTGGAAGCTTTGTTCCATTCACATCATTCAAGTGAGCTATACTTAAGAAAAAATTTCTTTCCTGTTGTAATTTTGAGTGCCTTCTAAGCATAGGGACTTTTGACATTATTTCAGTATATGTTGCCTTGCTATTCATAGGGTATTCAAGGGCTCACGATTTTAGAATGGACAGTCCAGCCTACTTAATAATCTGAGTCTAGAAACTGCTGAAATGTGTCCGTTGTGGATTACACTGCTCTAATTTGAAATTTAAAGAATGTTGCTTTCAGGCGCACAGCAAGATACAAGCAACAATAATATGACAAACTCACAGACATATGTTGGGATCTTTTGGTAGTTGGCTCTATTTTAGATTTTTATCTCTGAAATACTACCCAAAGTAACTTCCATAAAAATCTGTAACCAGAAGCAAAAAGAATCTACTCTGTAGTAATTTAACATATGTACCTGTGGGGGCTTTGTGAGCATGTCTATATAATGGTAGAACTGTGTTTCATTTCTGTTTTATTCGTGATTTAAGGGAACCTCGCAGATCAAATTCGTTTTCCATTCAACCATGCATACATATTTTGTTTTCTGAAATTCAATACAATCCGCACAGTGGAACAGTGCTCTTCCTGATTTCCTCCCCATGACTCACACTCTTTTCCTATAATCAGTCTACCAAATGTTTCCCTGCCTCTATATTTTCTTCGTGGGCAAGTGCTGTCCTTATCATCTTACATGGTTTAGTATTCTAAGAGTGAAGACTTCACTTTCTTCTCTGGGCCTGTCTTCTCATCTTATATATAGTTCTTACTATCGTTTGGCTAAATGTCAAGTCAGGGAGGTGAGTCTAGTTGTAGAATAGAAGGATTACTAAAGAACATAGTTTTGGAGAATTTATCAGACTCTATCAGACAAGCATGCTTGGTCATGATTTTACTTTTTGTTATGATTTTGGGTTTTACCTTCTACTCTATCTTCATCTTGTTATTGTGTGTGGTAGAGTCAGAACTGAACCTCAGCTGACCTTCTGGTGGGTTTTCAGAGGCAGTTAGTCATATGAGAGGAGATTGCCCATCCTTTTTCCACCCCTTTCTGTTTAAGACCCTCTACTGTGATCCCTTTAGAGTAATCATTAATTATGACTGCTAAATATGGATCTATCGGAGTTGTTGAGGTTGAGGAACATGAAATCCATTAAAAGTTTAGACTAATTATTTCCATGTATCTTTGATATTACTTACTCTTTGAACAGGGAGAATCTAATAACTGCCATAGATGGCTGTTCACAGGCTTTTAAAATCTCTGTCACTACTCACCAAAGCAAGGTGTAGAACATTGTTTTTGTGGACCCTGCTAGAATATAATGTACACACATGTCTTAAAGGCAACACTGAATTTGAATGCATGATGAGTCTTGGGTCACTGGAACCAGTAAATATATTTATGTATAAAATAGAAGAGAAAATGGAAATGATTAAAATTCAAGCTTCCAAACCACTGTCTTCATCTTACTTTTGAGCTACTAGAACATTTCAAGGTGTTTCAAGAAAGAGATATGGAGATATACAGTATTTAATATCTGAGAGAGGTCATTAAAGCAATATAACACTTGTATCAACTCTGAATTTCTTACCAACTCAAATTTACTTAGTAGAAAATGAACTTTTTCTTTATTTCTAGTTGAAGTAACACAATGTTGAAATGCATGCTCTTCATCTATTTCTTTAGATGGCCAATGATTCAATCACTTAGGGAATATATTATACGTGAATAAGTCAGTTGTTGAATACTGTCGAGTTGAGCACTACTCGTAGCAATCCTAGGAACAAATAGCCTAAAGCCCTTCCATAGCCTTCACCATTTATCAAAGTTCACAGAGTTTCTAGAGGCTTGCTGTTTAGGAAGTGAATACCACTCTTGGTTATGTAAACAAGATACATACAGTTTCAATAAATGCGTTAACTTTCATATAAACGGCATAATATATTTGCAATGACAAAATTATGTATAGATATTAGATTGAAATTGTATAACAATTTGATCCTGTGATTTATTTTTATGTATTTTATATTTCAAAAGCTTATTCAAATTCAAGGGAGCTCTGTTGACTTAATGATGAGGAATTGCACTATCAACTCAAAGGTACACGGTTCAGAAACAGCAGATCTTCCACAGGAGAAAGTTGGTTAATCTGTTCATGTGCGATTTACTGCCCCTGAAAACCCGCTGAACGGTCAACTATGTGTTGGTACTGACTTGATGGTGGTGGTGGTTATTATGTACCATCGAGTCACTTGCGACTCATAGCGACCTAATGTACAACAGCCCTAAACACTGCTCTGTCCTGTGCCAATCACACTGTCTCCAATACACCCATCCTGACCACCCCAGTCACTGAATCAATCCACCTCATAGAGGGCCTTCCCCTCCTGCACTGTCCCTCCACCCTCCCAAGCATGATGTCCCTCTCCAAGGACTGATCCCTCCTTACAACATGTCCAAAGTATGTCAGGCAAAATCTCAGAATCCTTGCTTCTAAGGAGCAGCATGGTTTAACCCTCTCTAGGATGAATCTGTTTGTTTTCTTAGCAGTCCGTGGTACACTCAATACACTTCTCCAGCACCACAGCTCAAAAGCATCAATTCTCCTTCTATTCTCCCTAGTCATTGTCCAACTCTATGACACATAACAAGTGATTGCAAAGAACATGGCCTGTATCAGGCGCACCTTAGTCTTCAGAGAGATACCATTGCTCTTCAGTACTTTGGAGACATCCCTAACAGTAGAGTTTCCCATCGCAATACAACTTTTAATTTCCTGGCTGCTGGTGCCAAGAGCTCAAGCAAACAAAACTTTGGACAAGCTCAATCTCTTCACCATCTATCCTGATACGTCCAGTGGTAAGAATCTTTGTCTTCTTGATATTGAGCCTCAATCCATATTGAAGGCTATAGTCCTTGATCCTCTGCAGCAAGCACTTCAGGTCCTCAGTTTCAGCAAGCAGGGTTGTGTCATCTGCATAAAGCAGATTATTGATAGATCTTCCACCAAACCTGACGTCAGATTTCTAGTCATAGAGCCCAGCGTCCCAGATAATCTGTTCTGCATACAGGTTGAAAAGATATCGAGACTGGAGCTAGGCAGAATATTAAATGATCCAGGAAGTATTAAAAGAAGATGAAAAGAATATACTGAGTCACTCTATAGAAAGGAATTGACAGACACAGAATAATTTAATAAATCAGCATATAAGGAAGAACCTCTAATGATGAAGGAAGAAGTTCCGGCTGCTTTGAAGGAAATAGCAAAAAATAATGCCCCAAGAAGAGATATATCAATTGACATATTTCCGCTAACATGCTCCCATGGATGTGCTCTCCAAGTTGTGCCAAGAAATCTGGAGAACAATCACTTGACTATCTGACTAGAAGAGAACTATATTTGTTTCCATTCCAAAAAAAGGTGACCCAAGAGTATGGAAACTATAGAACAATGTCATTGATTTCACATGAAAGCAAGATTCTACTAAAGATTATCCAAAAATGCCTGGAATAGTATATCAGCAGAGATCTGCTAGAAGTCCAGGCTAGGTTTAGAAGGGGTCATGGCACTAGGGATATTGTAGCTAATGTTAGATGCATCTTAGCTGAAAGCAGGGAAGACCAGAGGAATATCTACCTGTGCTTCATTGATTATGCAAAGACATTTGACTATGAGGATCATAACAAATTGTGGCTGACTCTGAGAAGAATAGGAATCCCAGAACACTTGATTTCCAGCCTGTGAAAGAGGATGATTACAATGTTGGAGAGATTGTGAAGAGACTATGACAATATGTAACAAGAGGAACGCTGGAGGTAAAGGTCATGTTTTAAAAGTTTTGTTTGCAGGATGATTGAAGGAAAAGCTGACTTGTGATTACTCTAAGGATCCTATTTAAAGGTTTTGCTTGATGATGATTGAAGAAAAAGTTCACTTTTAACTGCTCTCAGATAAAGTTTGCTGGATGATTGAGGAAACCAGAGGCTTCTTGCATTTGTGCTGCTGAACCAAATCTTGTTGTTGTTGTTGTTATGTGCTATCGAGTCGTGTGCGACTCATAGCGACCCTATGTACAAGAGCTCTAAATGCTGTTCTACCCTGTGCCAACCTAGCCATCTCAAACGCACTTATTCCCAGTGCTCCAGTCACAGGATCGATCCATCTCACCAAAGGTCTTCCTCTCCTTCACTTCCCCGCCACTCTGCCAAACATGATGTACCTTTCCAAGGACCAGTCCCTCCTTGCAACATGCCCAAAGTATGTCAGACGAAGCTTCAGAATTCTTGACTCCAGGGAACACTCTGGCTTTACCCTCTCCAGGACCAACCTGTTTGTTCTCCTAGCAGTCTCATGGTATATTCAACACTCTTTTCCAGCACCACAGCTCAAAGGCATCAATCCTCTTTCTATAAGCCTTATTCACTGTCCAACTCTCTGATGCATAGCACATAACTGTGAAGACTATAGCCCAGATCAGGCACACCTTAGTCTCTAGCCTGACATCGTTGCTCTTCAGTACTCTTGAGAGGTCCCTCACAGCCGACTTTCCCAATACAATTCGTCTCCTCATTTCCTGGCTGCTGTTACCAAGAGCGTTGACTGTGGAGCCAAGTAAATTAAAACTGTTAACTATCTCAATCGCCTCACCATCCATGCTGATGCTGCGAATTGGCCCAGTGGTTAGAATCTTTGTTTTCTTGACATTTAGCTTCAGTCCATATAGGAGGCTGTAGTCCTTGATCTTCTGCAGCAAGCGCCTCAGGTCCTCCTTAGTTTCAGCAAGCAGGGTTGTGTCATTTGCATAACGCAGGTTGTTGATGATTCTTCCACCAATCCTGATGCCACATTCCTCTTCATATAGCCCAGCGTCTCAGATGATCTGTTCTGCATACAGATTGAAAAGGTATGGAGACAGAATACATCCATGATGGACCCCCTTCTTGATTTTGAACCATGTAGTGTCTCCTTGCTCTTTTCTGACGACTGCCTCCTAGTCCAAGTATAGGTTTTGCATTAGCATAATCAAATGTTCTGGGCTTCCCATTCTTCTTAGAGTCAGCCACAGCTTGTTGTGATCCACACAGTCAAAAGCCTTTGCATAGTCAATGAAGCACAGATAGACATTCTTCTGGTATTCTTTGCTTTCTGCCAAGATCCATCTGACATTAGCTGTAATATCCATAGTATCACAACCTCTTCTAAATCCAGCCTGTACATTTGGCAGTTCTCGGTTGACATATTGTTCCAAATGTTTTTGGATAATTTTCAGCAGAATCTTGCTTGCATGTGACATCAATGATATTGTTCGATAATTTCCACACTCTGGAACAAATATCGATCTTTTCCAGTCAATGGGCCAGCTGGCTGTTCTCCAAATTTCTTGGCACAACTTAGCACATCCAGGCCAGTGTCTGTTTGTTGAAATATGTCAGTTGGTATGCTGTCAACTCCTGGAGCCTTGTTTCTTGTCAATTCCTTCAGAGCAATTTGAACTTCCTCTTTCATCACCATAGGCTCTTGCTCATATATCATTTCATGAAATTCTTCTGTGTCAGCCAATTCCTTCTGATACAGTGACTCTGTGTATTCCTTCCATCTTGTCTTGATACTTTCTGGATCATTTAATACACTGTCCAAAGTATCCTTAAGTATTGCCACCCGTGGTTTGACTTTGTTTTTCAGCTCCTTCAGCTTAGGAAACACTGAGTGAGTTCGGCCCTTTTGATTTTCTGACTCCAGCTCTCTGCACATTTCATTATAGTATCTTGTTTTATCATCCTGGGCTGCCTTTTGAAATTTTCTGTTTAGCTCTTTGATTTCTTGGTTTCTTCCTTTAGCTTTGGCTTCTCAGCGCTCTAATGCAATATTCAGAGTCTCATCAAAATTTGACCTTCAGTCTATCCCACTCGAATTCCAAAACAATCTCAGGAACAGGTTTGAGGCCTTGAGCACCAATGAGCATAGACCAAATGAGCTCTGGGAGGATATCAAGAAAATCATACATGAAGGATGCAAAAGATCGTTACAAAGGATGAAAGAGAAGAAAAGACCAAGATGGATATCAGAACCAAACCTAGACTCTCAAAAAGTGAGGAATTTACCCTTGTCATTATGGCTTGGGACTTCTGGGCCGAACATGGACTTGTGTGTGTTAGTCTTTGCATTCCCCACCTTTTAACCTATTTCCCTAGTAAACTCTACAACTATGAGTAAGGTCTATATGAACATCGGACCCAATGATTAGTAGAAAAAGGAGCAAGAGCATGGGTTGTGGCTTGTCTGTCCTTGTAGTTACTTTAGTACTATGGATATTATTGTTGACAGTTACCTTCAGGAAGTGGGTAAAAATCAGGCTTGGTCTTTTCACTGCTCATTTCACAATGTTATAAAATAGTTATTTTAGTAATCAATAATCAAGGTAATAAATATGTTACCGAACTTCAAAATCAAAGCTGCAGATTAAGAACCTAATTATGTTTGTACAAAACCTATACTTCGACTAGGAAGCAGGTGTCATAACAGAATAAGGATATACTGCATGGTTCAAAATTTGGAAAGGTATATGCCAGGGATGACTGTATTTTCCCATCATTTTTTTTTTGCACTTCAGAAAATGTTCTCAAGTCTGTTGCAACTAATGATGACCCAAGTACAAGAGAATAAGACAATGTCTGCTCGTATGTCATCCTCACACTTACTTCTTTTCTTGCACCTGTTTTTGTAGCCACAGTGCCAATCCTCATTGAAGATCTTTTTTGCTGACTGTCTACATAAAAATAACATAAAATTATTCTTTCTGCAATTTCACTTAAGAAAAGCAGGAATATTAAAGTTTAAACATTAATATGTCATGCCTGATAATTCTCTAGAAATAGCAATTAAGTATACTCTGAAATACTTAGAAAGCATTATTCTATCACCTATATAAACCCAAATTTTCACAACTTTTATAGGAAAATTAATACAAACAATATTACCCCAAAATTGCATATATCTTTTCAATGAAAATATGCTTTCCTTTAGAATTAATCTTATCGTCGGAGGGAGGCACGAAGGTCCTATTAGTAGTCAATGTACTTAAACACAAAACAGCTTGTATTTTCCAATAAAATTGTTACAGAAAGTCTCCAGAGTATCTGAATGTCTTCCAAACAACCTAATTTGACAAGATTCAAAGTATTGAAACAAGCTCATACTGCTTAAAATTGCAAATTGATTAAAGCATTCTTACTCATCCCTATAGTGAGAAAATATGTTGTAATCTCATAGTTTAGTTATGTTTCCCCAGACTTCATTGAATTGCACAACTTCACTGAAGCATTTCTAGTAACATGGAACATTTTTAAATTCCATAAAGTTAAATCTGCTTAATATTGGAGATAGACAATTTATCTTTTCTCTTCTAAATATCGTTTGAGAATTCTATGTAGCTGTGTGATATAGTTTGATAATTTGCATTATATTAGGTACATCCCATATTTTAAAAATCATTAAACTGTATCATTGAGTGATATATAGAAGGATCAATTAAATATTCAGAAAATATATTTCTAGAGAACAAAGATCAGAATTCATAGTTAATTCAAAGTCAGTTATACTGCATTCAGTACTTTCGTTTATACTCAACTTGAATGAAGATGCTCTTGTACAAAGAAATGCATAGAAAATGCTTTAGGACCAAAGCAAAAGGCTCAGGAGAATGGCATATTTAACATGAAGAGTAGTCCCAGACATTGGTTATAAAATGTAATCTGTCCTATTTCCTAGCTCTGTTAGAATCGTTTCTTTTATACTGTTTTATTTCTTTATTAATACATAATTTATTTCACATATTTCCCTATATAGGAACTGCAACACAGATTTAAGCACAATTAGATACTGTAAGGATGACACATTGGGGGAAGAGCTGACTCCACAACAGCAACAACATTTACATTAACTGTGAATTCTTCATATCTAAATATATTGTTTATTTTAATAAACTCGCATGGTAAAATTTGGCAAAATGCATCCAATTAGCAAAATTAAAAATAAAAAAAGATGTGCTGTTCATGTGGGAAAATACACATAAAAAACAAAAAACCTGGATTTTCAATTCATAAAAAATGTCAAGATAATGATATGTCACACTTGTAAAACTATGTTTCTGAAAAGCTGTTAAAATGCATAATTCAGGCAGGTAGGCGCAACATGTTTTACAGAGGGAGAGAGACTGTGCATATCTTGCTGAATTGTAAATCTGTCCACATCTCTCCTTGTTGTCAGTACTTGTCTGCTTCCATCTTCCCTTTTCATGTTGCTGTTGTCACTTACTCTTCCTGTTGAGTGAATTATTAAAGGTGGAAATTATAATTCATTAGAACACCCACGAGCCATTATCAACATCAAAACAAGAGTAACACTCTGGCTGCATATAGCATTCCTCTCTCTTCTATATTTCTCTTTCTGCCCTCTACTCAGATACACACGCTTTGTTTATTTACTCTAAGTGATTGTTTATAAAAATAGAGAGTGTTTGGTAGGGCAAAATAAGAAATAACAAAGAATAAGGGCATTAAACCTCGAAGGCAGAAGGTATAGATTCTTGACACAACAGAGGTCACTAATAAAAAAGTTTCTTTTTTCTCTTTTTCCCTCCAAAGTCAAAGAAAATGGAATTATCATTTCTTTATATACTCCTTTTAAACTAGATATGTTTACTTATATGCCTTGAATCACTTTTTACAAAACTGATTAAGATGATTCTATCGGACAGTTTCCTTGCTTTAATTATGTTTAATACTATTTTTACCTTTCCCAAAATTATACTCATTTTTATGTCATTTTTAAGTTGATGCTTTTTTTTTAGTCTTCTAGTCTTTCATTCTCATGATTGTCCAATAAATACGATTTTCATCATCTTTTTGACCTGTTATGTTCTGGATAATTCAGAGCAACACAAAGTTATTTTCTGCAACCAAGATATGCAATGTTTCCAGCATTGAAGGGCCACACCACCTTCATCACAAATGCCACTGTTGTGACACAAAAGCAGCCACCAACAGTATAGAAATGATTAGGTGTGGCCATATTCCAATAAAAGTGTCTTCATGAAAAGAAATGAAACCCTAGCTTTGGCCCATGCACTGTAATTTGCTGAATCCAATTCAGAGTAAGAGTTACTTACCACTTACCCCACTATTTTCAACCCATTTGTTTTCAGCATTTTTTTTAAATTTAGGTTAATATTGTTGTTGCTATTAGGTGCCCTTGAGTTGATTCTGACTAATAGAAACTCGATGTAAAATTTAAAATGAAGTACTGATTAACCTTGTGCCATCCTTACAATCTTTGCTTTTTGTATCCATTATTGGAGCCACTACAGCAACACGATAATAGAATTGTTGGATTCTATTGGTAGGATTTTTGCATCAGTGTTCAAGAAACATAATGGCCTTTAGTTTTCTTTATTTTAGTGGGTTCTTCACCTGGCTTTGATATCAAGGAAATATTTGCTGCTTAGAATGAGTCTGGGAGAATTCCATCTTTTTCTGTTTTCTGAAATTGTTTATGTAGAATTGGTGATAGTTCTTCTCTGAATTTTTTATAAAATTCACTTGTAAGACCATCTGGCCCAGGGCTTTTTTGGGGCTGGAAGTTGTTTTATTACCTTTTCAATTTCTTCTTTTGTAATGGGTCTGTCTGTTCAGGTGTTCAATTTTGGTTTGTGTCAGTTTAGGTAGTTTGTGACTTTCTAAGTTTTAGTCCATTTCCTCTTGGTTTTCATATTTATTTGAGCATAGTTTTTCATAATATTCTAATGTTACCCTTTTTATTTTAGTTGGTTCTATTGTGATGTTGCCCATATTATCTCTTATTTGGATTATTTGTGTCTTTTTCTTCTCTGCCTTTGTCAGTTTTGCTAGTGGTTTGTTGATTTGATTGACCTTTTCAAAGAACCAACTCCTAGTTTTGTTGATGGTTTTAATTGTTTTACTGTTTATTTCATTTAATTCAGCTCTAATTTCTATATTTTCAGTTTTTCTGGAGGGTGTTGGGTTTTCTTGCTGTTCTTTTTCAATTTATTGGAGATGTTGTGTTAGAGAATCAATGGTCATTTTTTCCTGCCTTTTGATGTGTTTGCTAATTGCTATAAATTGACTTCCAATTACTGTTTGGCTATTTCCCAGAGGTTTTGGTAAGTACTGTTTTTATTGTCATTTGTTTCAAGAAATTTTTAATTTTATTTTTTTATTCTAGTACCCATTCATGTTCAAGCAAGATGTTGTTCAGCTTTTAAACGCATGATTGTTTTCTCCTTTATCCTTTTGCTGTTTCTAATTTAGTAACATTATAGTTTGAGAAGATGGTTTGTATTATATCTATGTTTCAAAATTGTAAATCATATAGTATGAGATTTTTCACCTTTCTCTTGAAGACCTGCTGAGAACCCTCAGAGAGGTACAGTTTATGAGTTAGCACAATTCCCTATGAGTTAGAGGACCGTAGTACCTTAAAAGTGCATGTTGTTGTTATGTGTCCTCTATTTGAAACTGAACCATGTAAGACTCTAGTGGTTTTTCAGAGGCTCTTCTGTGGATCATATGGTGGATTCAAACTGTTGGCTTTGGTTTTGCAGAACAAGTCCTTATCTTACGTTATCAGAATGTATAGATTAGTTAATAATTCCTTTTTTTTGTAATAGTGACTTCTAGGGTTATTGTGGTGGTGTTTTTTTTTCTTTATAGATATGAAAGAAATACATTTTCTACTAATCAACAAATTTAAGTATCCATTTGCATTCTTTATTTTTACTGTTTTGGAGGGTGAGAACAGAGACAAGTATACATAATTGTTGTTATAAGGTACCATCAAGTCAAATAGAACTAATAGCAACACTTTGAACAGCCAACCTGAGCCCTGATCTATTATACACCATCTTTATCATCTCTAACACTCTAGAGTCCATTGCTGAAGTCACCATGTCACTCTATTTCATTAGAAGTCATCTTCTCTTGTGTCTCTTTCACTGACACTCCATGCTTCCAAGCATGATGTATCTCTGCAAGGAATAGCTACACCTAGCTACAGCTACATGTCCAAAGTATGAAAGACAAAGCTTCACCATCTTCACTTCTGAGGATTATTCTGGCTGTGCTTTTCCCATGACATGTTTGTCTGTTTTTTTGGCAGTCCATGGGATATGCATCAAAGGCATCTATTCTTTCGCTATCCTTATTCATTTTCCAATTCTCTGATGCATAGTAGGTGATTGAGAAGACCATGGCCTGTTCAGATGCAGCTTAGTGTTTGAACTGACATCACAGTTGTTCAGAATTTTGGAGAGGTCCCTGACAGTGGAGTTACCCCAATACAGTATGTCTCCTAATTTCCTGAAAACTGGTACCAAGGGTGTTGATTGTTGATTTAAGGAAGATGAAATATCAATGACATAAAGCTTCAATATTTTCCCCATCTATTATAATGTTGACTGTTGGTCCTGTGGTAAGAATGTTTGTTTTCTTAATGTTGAGATGTAATACCAAAGACTGTAGTCCATGATCTTCTACATCTAGTATTTTATATCATCTTCACCTTCAGCAAGCAAAGTTGTGCCATCTATATAATGCAGGTTGTTTATTAATCTCCATTTCTAATACCACATTCTTCTTTATAGAGTCTGACTCACACATTATTTGTTCAGTGTATAGACTGAATTGTTGTTAGGTGCCATTGAGTTGATTATGACTCACAGCAGCCCTATTAAAAAAAGATCTGAACCTTGTTGTATCCTATGCTGTCTTCACCTTCCTGACACATTGCAGCAGTCACAGTATCAATCCACCTAGTTGAGGACCGCCTTCTCTTTTGCCAACCTTCCACCCTTCCCAGCATCATGTTCTTCTCCAAGGAATAGCACCTCCTATCAACATATCCAAAATTTGTGAGGTGAAGTGACATCATTCTTGCCTCCAAATAGAACTCTGGCTGCACCCTTTCAAAGACATTGTGTTTGTTCCCTTGGCTATCCGTGGGATTTTTAGTGCTCTTCTCCAATGGCACGCTCAAAGGCATCAAATTTTTTTAATCCTTCTGTCATCCTTATGCATTGTCCAGGTCTTGAATGAATAGCTATCAATCAGACTATGGCCTGAATCAGACACACATTAATCCTCAAACTAACATCATATTTAAAAAGATCCCTAGCTTCAGATTTTCCCAGTGCAATGCATCTCTCTATTTCCTGACTACTTGTGCTAAGGATCCAAGCAGGATGAAGCTGTTGAATCTCAATCTCCTCTCCATCCATCATGAGGTTGTCTTTTGGTTCAGTGGTAAGAATCTTCATTTTCCTGACATTGAGATGCAATCCAGATGAAAGACTGCATTCCTTGATCTTCTGTGAGTAGTACTTTAATACCTTCTCACTTGCAGCAAGCAAGAATGTGTCATTTGCATAACACAGGTTATTGTTCAGTATCCCTCCAATTCTGAAAAATGTCTTAGGATTACAATTAAGTATTCTAGAATTCCCATTCTTCTAAATGTTAGCCATAATTTGTTATGATCCACACAGTCACATGTCTTTGCATAATCCATAAAACACAAATAGACATTCTTCTACTATACTCTGTTCTCAGGCAGTTTTACCTGACATCAGCATTGATATCCTTGGTGCTATAGCCTCTTCTAAAGTAACTGTAAAACAAAGTCAATCCTTGAGTTGTAATATTTAGAAATGTTATGGGCACAAACTTGAATGGTTCATGAATTTTCAATAAGGATGGATTATTTTCTTTTAATTTGGTTAAGGGCCTTTATTGCTAAAATAAGAATAAGGAGGAGGGGAGGAGGAGAAAGAAAAAGAAGAAGGAGGAAGAAGGAAATAAAGGAACAAGAAGGAGGAGTAAAGAGGAGGAGAAGGATGAGGAGGAGGAGAAGGAGAAATAAATAAGAAGAGGAGGAGGAGGAGGAGGAGGAAGAAGATGATGGAATCATTACACAAAATCACAGTACTAAAAATAATTAGTTGAACCTGAAAAATTTCAGAAAGTACCATACGAAAAAGAACCTATAGTGAAAAAGATGAAGTTCAAGCTGTACTGAAGGAATTGGCAAGAAATAAAGGAACCAATAGAACACCAATTGACATGTTCCAACTAACAGATTCAGCTGTAAGGGAAGTTTCTGGCATCCTTTCTGTGGTGTGTTACTGTTCTTCCCATCCCCCCAAACCCCAAAGTCAGTGGGCCTTAAGCCTTAGACTAAGGATAAGGGTGGAGTCCTGCTCCAGAGTGTGGATTGAAAATCATTGATGAGGGCAAGGGTCTGTGGGCTGGCCTAGGGCCTGGGGACTTGGAGTCTCCTTCCACTCTGGAAGTCGGCTGGTGGCTGGCAATCATCTCGATGGTGGTTTCCTCTTGATGGCAGTCAGGCAAGGGAAGTTTCTGGGGTCCTTTTTAATTTTTAGAAGAATATTCTTTTAAAGACATAGCTATCATTTGTCTATTTTTGGTACTGAACAACTTGGGATTTGCTGTGATTGTGAACACTATCCCATAGTCATGTCAAATACCATAATGTTTACCCATTGGGTACGGTGATTAAATGAGCTTCCAGATTGATTCACTCTGGGAAGCAGGAATGGAATCCACCTCTTAAACTATGTGCCTCTGGAAACTGTACAAACTCTCCTAAAAATGTACAGAAATTATGTTAATCATAGAACAGAGTTCAGGTCTTTTGTGCAAAGCTTACTCAGTCGTATTCGACTTGACAACACTTAACCACTGCTAAATGAGACTAGTGCTGTTATATCTGGAGAAGCATTCTTCAATTTTGCACATCACTCTTTGTCAATGTGCTGTATGAAGTAATCTGGGTTTGCTATGATGCTGGACCTTGTGACATGGGGATATCAAATACCAGAATGGTTTCCTATTGTGGACAGGGTTTGGTGGAGCTCCCAGTTACAAAACAAGTTGGGAAGCAGGAGTGGCATCCACTTCATAAACCACATGCTTCTGGAAATTCTATGAACTTGGAGAAACAATGATAGCTGTGAAAAGGTGTTAAGTCTTTTGTTCATAGAGTAGCCATGAGTGGACCTCAACTTGATGGCAATCAACAACATACTTTAAATAAATAAGAAATGTAAAAGAAAATTTAAAAAAATGTAAAAAATAGCATGTGCATAGAAAAGAATGGTCCACAACAATTCTGACACATAACTCAACATGTTATTGCTAGGTTTCAGTATCCCAGAAAAACTTCTTTCTTAAGTCTCCTAGTTCTGCTTTGTGATAGAACTATACCATCCATAATCCTCCATGTTATTGACTTTGTCCTTTGACAATTTTTTCTTTTTTGATTTTTAATAATTTCAAGGAACTCTTAACCTTTTTCAAGGACACTTCTAAAAAGGGAAAGTAAAAAAATAGTGACTATTGTTGCTGAATTATTTCCTATAGCTTTCTATGCTCTATGTCTGTATAAATGATCGTGAACCTAGAGTTCTTTTCCAATGTAAAATTCTTATCAATCTCATGTAAATAAATAAAACTTAAAATTTAAAGCTTTCTTAGAGCTATATGAGTCTTCAGTATGCTTGATATCATCAAGCTCATGTGTTAAAATTGTGCTTAAAACTGCTTATGAGAAATGCTCACATCCCTCTTGCTTATGAATACTTCTTTATGTTGTTGTTCTGTCATCTGCCACTGGGTCAACTATGAATCATAACAATCCTCTGGACAGTAATTCTGATCCTTGCCCTCTCCTGAGTCATCTGAGTCAACCTCGTTGTCTCTGAAGCATTTGACCCATTGTCACAGTCACTGTGTCAGTCTTTCTCATTAAGAATCTTTCACTGTGTGCTGACCTTCCACACTTCCAAGTATAAGGTCTTCCTCAAAGGCTGATCCCTCTTGGTAACATGCCTGAATGTGTGAGATGAAGCTTAATATTTCCAGGATTTATGGTCAAGAAATGTTTCTAGACTTAAATCAACACTAAGAGTAAAAAGTATTATATAGTGATGTTGGCATTGATATTTGGAATAATTGGACTTTTTCTCATTTTTATGTATTTCATATATATGATTTTGCAACGATTGATCAGATATGCAATCAAGATGCATTAATACGAATGGGTGACTGGAACACGAAAGTTTGGGAATAGAGAAGAAGGATCAACAGTTGGAAAACATGGACTTGGTGACAGAAATGAAGCTGGAGATAGAATGATAGAATTTTGCACAATCAACGACTTTATTCAATCCAAATACATTTCATAAGAAACATAAACACAGGCTATACACATGGATTTCACCTGATGGCATGTATAGGAATCAGATCAATTACATCTGTGGAAAGAATTGCTGGAGAAGCTCCATATCAACTGTGAAAACTCGGCCAGGTGCTGATTGTGGAACAGGCCACCAATTACTGGTATGCAAGTTCAAGCTAAGCTGAGAAAAATTAACACGTTGCCGCAAATGACGGTAATACAGTTTTTAAAAAAATGTGTTTGTAAACATGGCCATCAATTTAAAAGTGTGCAGTAACATGTAAATCAAGTTCACAAGAACAAAAATTTGACCTTGAGCCTATCTCGTATGAATTTCAAAATCATCTCAGGTTTGAGGCCTTGGACATTAATGAGCAAAAAGCAGATAAGCTGTGGGAGGATATCAATAATATCATCCAGGAAGAATGTAAAAGGTCATTACAAAGACAAGGGAGGAAGAAATGACCAAAATGGTTGGGAGCTCTGGTGGCCTAGTGGCAAGAAGCTGAACTGCAATCACAGAGACACGTGTTTCAAATCTACCAGATGCTCTGCTAGAGAAGGAGGGACAATATCCTCCTGTGCCAGTCAGATTCAATTTGACAGTACACACATACAAAATTAAAAAATAATATTTAAAAAATAAAAAAATAGACCAAGATGGATGTCAGAAGAAACTCTTAACTATTGCACTGGGGTGCCAAAAAAGCCAAAGCAAAGGGAAGAAATCAAGATATTGAGGAGTTGAACAGAAGATTTCTGAGGGCAGTATGGGAAGACAAAGTAAAGTATTACAATGAAATGTGCAAAAGGCTGGTGTGAGAAAATCAAAAGGGCTGAAGCCTCTAATCATTTCTTAAGCTGAAGGAACTGAAGAACAAATTCAAACCTCAAATTGTAATATTTAAGGATGCTGTGGGCAGAATATTTAATGGTCCAGGAAGCATTAAAAAAAGATGGAAAGGGTACACAGAGTCATTGTTCCAAAAGGAATTGGTAAACACAGAAGAATTTCATGAAACAACATATGAGCAAGAGCCTGTAATGATGAAGAAAGAATTTCAAGCTGCTCTGAAAGAATTTGCAAAAAACAAGGTCCCGGGAATTGATGGCATACCGATTGACAGATTTCAACAAACAGACACTGTCCTGGATGTTCTTACCAGGTTGTGCCAAGAATTCTGAATGTCAACCACCTGGTTAACTGACTGGAAGAGATCTATATTTGTTCCTATTCCAAAGAAAGTTGATTCGACAGAGTGTGGATATTATTAAACAGTATCATTGATATCACACGCAAGCAAGAATCTGCTGAAGATAATTAAAAAAACAACTGTAACAGTATATCAACAGAGAACTGCCTGAAGTGCAGGCTGGGTTATGAAGAGGCCACAGCATTAGGGATATTATAGCTAATATCATCAGAGAGTAACAGGAATGTCTGTGTCTCATTGACTATGTAAAGGCATTTGACTGTGTGGATTCCAACAAACTGTGGCTGATTCTGACAAGGAATCCCAGAACATTTGATAGTGCTTATGTGAAACCTGTACTTGGACTAGGAGGGAGTTGTCAGAACAGAGTAGGAAAACACTGCATGGTTCAAATTGGGAAGGATGTGTCAAGGATGTGTCCTGTCCTCCATATTTCTTTCAATCTATATGAGGAATAGATTATCCAGGGGGCTGGGCTCTATAAGGAAAAGTGTGGTATCAGGATTGGAGGTAGACTCAACAACCTGCGTTATACAGATGACATAACTCTGCTTGCTGAAAGTGAGGAAGACCTGAAGCACTTGCTTCAGAAGGTCAAGGACTGCAGCCTTCAATATGGATTGAAGCTCAAAATCATGAAAACAAAGATTCTCACCACTGGGATGATTGGCAGCATCATGATAGATAGTGAAGGGATCGAGATTGTTGACAGCTTCTGTTTGCTTGGCTCTACAATCTGCATTCTTGATACCAGCAGCCAGGAAATGAAAAGACAAACTGCAACAGAAAATCTGCTGTCAGAGACCTCTCCAAAGTACTGAAAAGCAATGGCGACTAAGGTGCGCCTTATACAGGCCATGGTCTTTGCAATTACTTGCTATGCTTCAGAGAGCTGGACCATGACTAGGGATGATAGAATGAGAGTTGATGCCTTTGCACTTTGGAGCTGGAGCAGAGTGTTGAATATACCATGGACTGCTAGAATAATGAACAATTTCATTCTGGAGGTGGTGAAGCCAGGCTGCTCATTGGAGGAAAGGATTCTAAAGCTTTGTCTGACATCCTTTGGATATGGTGCAAGGCTGGATCAGTCTTTGGAGAGGGACATCATGCTTGGGAGGGTGGAGGGACAGCAGAGGAGAGGAAGATTCAATGAGATGGATTGATTGCATAACTGGGGTAGTGGGGATAGACATGTCAGAGACAATAAGATTGGCTAGAGATAGAGCAGCATTTAGGGCTGTTGTAAATAGGGTTGCTATGAGTTGCAGGAGACTTGATGGCACATAACAACAAAAACAACAGCAGCAGCAACATGTCTTTCCTTGCTATTTAAAACCAAAATCATTTACAAAATAAAAAAAAAAAACCTTGCCTTGACCCTTCCTAGAACACACCTACTTGGTTTATATTTGTTTTATATTTTCAGTACATTGTAGGCTCAATACTCTTCTCTAGTACCACAATTCAAAGACTTAACATTTTCTTCTATCATCCTGATTCATTTTCAAGATGTCAGGTGTATAAGCAAATAAGAAGAACATGGCCTGAATGAAACCTTAATCTTGACACTGGCTTATTTATAGGAGTATTTCATGAAGTTAAAAGGGTCTAACAAACTATCTCTTACATTTTAATGTCTGTATAGAGATTGTTACAGCATATAGTTGATTTATTCTTCTCTGAAAACCTGCCAGGGGTTAGCTATGGGTCTGTTCTGAATTTATGGTACACAACAACAATGTTATTCATGTTTTTAGGTGTCATGAAGTGTCCTACAACTCATACATACCCTGTGAATGATAGATAGGAACCCTGCCTTATCATTCACAATCCTCAGGATCTTTTTTTCCATACTCAAGCCCATTGTAGTAATAACTATGCCATTTCATCTTGTTGAGAATCTTCCTCTCTTTCTCTAACCCTCTCCCTTTCCCAACAGGATTGGTTCTTCCTAAGAAGATTCCTGAAATAAGTGAGATGACATTTCATCATCCTTGCCTCTAAAGAGCATTTTGGTTGCACTTCTTTGCAAAGTATTTGCTCATTCTTTTGATAGTTCATGGGATCCCCAATACTGTTTGCTTTCATCACAATTCAAAGGTGTTCTTATTCAGTCTTTATTCATTGTCACCATTCAGATACATTGAAAGCATTTGAAAAGACTATGTTTTGAATCAGGTGAATCTTCTTAGTCTTTAAACTGACATCCTTGCTCTTTAGCACTTTGGAAAGTTCCTTGACATATTTCCTCAACACAACATATCTTTATTATTTGGATGTTACTACCATGGGTGTTGATTGTAGATCCAAGAAAAATGAAATAATCAACAATTTCAATCTAGTTTCCATCTATCATGACGTTGCTTTTTAGTGTTGTAGTGAGGATTTTTTTTGTCTTGATGTTGAAATGTAATCCATGTTGTTGTTGTTATGTGTTCTTGAGTTGATTGCATAGCAACCCTATGTACAACAGCTCTGAACCCTGCTCTATCTTGAGCCAATCTTATTGTCTTATTATCTTATTGTCTCTGACACACCGACCCCCACTACCCCAGTCTCTGAGTCAACTCATCACATTGAGAGTCTTCCTCTTATACACTGTCCCTCTATCCTCTGTCATCATAAACATGATGTTACTCTCCAAGAACTGGTTCCCCCTCGCAACACGCCCAAAGTATGTCAGATGAAGCTTCAAATTCCTTGTCTCCAAGGAGCTGAAAGTGTTAATATTTGAACTTCTTCAGTATGTTCTTCAAGTACTGTTTACTTTCTGCAAGTAAGGTTGTGTCATCCACAGAGTAAAGGCTCTTTGTGAGTCTTCCTTCAGCCCTGATGCCACATTCTTATTCATACAGTCCAGCTTCTTGAATTATTTCCTTCGCATACAGATTGAATAGATATGCAAAAGGATATAACTTTTACACGCACTTTTCCTCATTTTAAACCATACAATCTCCCCTGTATGTTAAGGTTGAGCATGTGCTTCTTGGTCTATGTGTAGGTTTCACATGGTCACAATTTAGTGTTCTGGGATCCCCATTCTTATGATCATACACTTATCATGGCTGATGTTATCTTTGTCTACCAATTTTGTCTTCTGAGCTTGACTTGGGTTGTGGTTTGTTTTGTGGGTTTTTTTTTCAGTCTAGAGAAATTGAAGAAGATAAACCACTTACTTTACAATTCAGAAATAGCTAAACTACCTGAAATTTACTATACAAAAAACCCACAATGCTATAAAATTGTATCTGGCTCTTGCTTGGTTTTCCATTGGCTTTCAGAAACTATAAATTACATGAGAATAGATGACTCATTTTTCTCTCCAGGAGTCACTGGGAGATTTGAACCAATAGAGGGGTATGGTCTTTGGGTTAGCAGTGCAATGTCTTAAGGATTCCACTTTGTACATTGAGGAGTTGTTGTTGATTGCTGTTGAGTCAAGCACGACTCATAACAACCTTATGAACAAAAGACCAGAAGCCTTATTATAGCTATTATCATTTCTCAAAGTTTATATCGTTTCCAGAGACATGTGTAGTACTTTATTAATATTCAGATTACAGAAGTCAGCTCACACTTTTAATACCATACATGTAAATTATCATGACCAAGTTATAAAGGAACAATTTCTTTTCTTGAAAGTTGATACAGCTTATAATTTGCTGAATATGTCACCAATATATTTGAAGTTGGCACTCTGGTGGCCTAGAGACAAGGAGCTGTGCTGTGATCACAAAAGCACGCTGTTGGAAGACACCAGCTGCTCTCTGAGAGGTGTCTGGGCAACCTCCTCCTGTTCGATTGACTGCCTCTGTAAACTTGCCTGAGGGTAACCTATGGGTCGGTTCTGACTCTATAAGGTAGACAACAACAACAACAGCGTATTTAAGTTTAGGCAGAAGTTATATTGATTTCCTTGCCATTTTTATATTACTTCCTATAGAAATGTCCAAATCATTCACCATCAATCCCATCAACAAAGTACGCGTATTTTAATTACAGCATCACATTGCGTCTTAGTTCCAGTTTATTACGGACAAATATGCTAATAAAAACCTATAGCTGTGATGTCAGGACCAACTCGTAACTGTCCCCTAGTCAGTTTTCAGAGGCTATATATTGCACAAGAAATTTCATAAACAACCAAAAATTTTCAATAGCATAAAAGTAAACATTTGTTAATGAACAATACTACATGGGTCATCTTGTTTGGAGTTACCATCAATCAGTAATTTGGGTTAGGCAATGCTGCACACAGGAGAATATGCTCTACGCATTTTCACTCTGGTACATAGATCTAACTAGAGTAAGATCTCCTCATGATTACTGTAGAAGCACAAAGAGATAAGTCTTTATTTATAACTTCCGAGTGATGTGGGTAAGTCATATTTTTTGATCCAAAGTCAAAGATTGAGGAATAATCCATATAACTTGGAGCTGGAGAAAGAGGAAGTAAATGTTTGAACAATTATCTATTATATTTCATATGTTAGCTATTATTTTGCTCATTTTAAGTGTGTATAAAATTAAAATTAGTATGTATTAGTTACAAATTATTGTAAAAGTTAAGCAAACCTATTTTATTAATTGAGAGCATCTAGGTAGAGTATTAAAAACATGTTCTTTTAGTTAAAAGAATCCACTCTAATCTTGAGAAGAGAGAAATGTCATATTTTTTAAGATAAAAATGATTCATTCTGAATAATATAGAAAAAGAGTATTTCAGAAGGAAATAAAAGCATACTTACTGTTCGTTAACAGTTGATTTGTGAAGTTATTAATGTTGTAATTCAAATCATCAATCAGAAAATGAATGTTATGTTTGTATTCTTGATGAGATTACAGTGTGAGATTATTTCTGCCTTTCTCTTTTGAAAACAAATTCAAATGAGTCTGGCTTAGTGTCTATCTCTGCACTGTGAATTTCCATTAATAATCATAGACTAAAATTAAAAATTGATTCGTAAAATTATAGACCTTGAAAACCTAGTGAAATTGAAATTAGCTCTTTGGAAAAGTAGTTCTTTTTAAACTGTATAACAATTCTGTATCATTTACATAAAAGCTGAAACTACATATATTGCTTAAATTATGATGAAACAAGCCTTCATTAGATGTTATAGTATTCAATCTTGTGCCATTCTCACAATTTCTGCTGTGCTTAAATTCATTTTGTAGTCATTGTATCAATCAGTCTCATTGAGAATCCATCGCTGATACTATAATTTTCTAGGTACAGTGTCCTATTTTAAAGACTAAACTTTCCTGGCAATGGGCCCTACATAAATGATTATGTCACCATTCTTGCCTCTATGGTGCATTCTTGCTGAAACTCTTCCAAGATGGACCTGATTGTTTTTTTGGCAGCCTATTGTATATTCAATACTCTTCGTCAACATGACAATTCCAAAGAATCATATTTTTTCTTCATTGTTTGTTATTCATTGTACAACTCAGTGCATAAGAAGTAATTGAAAATATCATAGTTTGATCAGGCACACATTAGCCTTTAATATTGTACCCTTACTTTTAAGAGTTTTTTTGTCTTGGACTGTAAATTTACCCAATGCAATATTTCCTTTGATTTTGTTTGCTCTTGAGTATGTGGATGTTGATTGTGCATCCAAGTAAAATGAAATCCGTGAAATATCATTTTCTCTCCATGTATCAAAGCTATTGGTCCAAATGTGAGGATTTTTATTTTCTTTCTGTTATGGTGGAATTTAAACTGAAGAGTATAGACTTTGATCTTCTTTCAGTAAGTGCTTAAGGGCTGTCTTCCATGGTGGTTGCACCATTTTACATTCTATCCAGTAGTGTATTAGAGTTGCCGTATCTCCACATGCTCACAAGCATTTGTTGTTTGCTGCACTGTTGAACTTTGCTATTTTCTCAGGGATTAAATGATATCTCATACTACATAAGATCACTGTTATAAAATTAGGAGGAAAACAGGAGAAGAACGGGAAAAGAATGGATAAATAATTAATACTAGCCTGGAATGTGTAAGGGGAAAGGCTATCTGAAAGGAATGGATGATTAGATGTTTTATGTATGACAGTTAACAATCTGTAACAAAATGTGCTTTAAAAAGAAATTGTGAAAACAGAGGAGGATGGAGGAAAATTTATATTAATGAATGAAAATCCAAACTTTCTGTAAACTTTCTCTAAAATAACAATTTAAAAGAGACTAAGTTGCACCTGATCCAAGACAATGCATGCTTTCTGTGTTTGTGAAAGTTATGCAGTAACTAAGGAAGAACTGATATCATTGAATATTTATGTTGGTGAATAGTACTGCATATACCATGGACTGTCAAAAGAACAAACCAACCTTCTTGAAATAAGTGCATCCAGGGTTCTCCTTAGAGCCAAAATGGTGACAGTTCATCTCACATATTTTGGACATGTTATTAGGAGGAGTTAGTCCTTGGAAAAGGATATCATTCTTGAAAAGAAGAGTGTCAGCAACAGAGGCCAAAACTCTCAACTAGACAGAGTGACACAGTGACCATCACAAAGTCCTTGAATACAGTAAAATCTATGAAGTTCATAAATGATTAGGCAAGTGTGAAAAAGCAGTTACAACAAGTCTTACTTCTAACCACTTCATAAAGGGACATTGTGCCCATCAATAATATCCATCACAGCAAACAGCTACTTGGTTAGACATGCTACCCTATTGCTCCATCTCCTGTACATTTTTCTACCAATCATTGGTTTTGAGTTCACTGTTTTTCACAGACTATTCAAAATTGTGAGATTTCTTAGGGAAATAGGCTGGAAAGTGGGAGAAGCAAAGATTATCACACAGTGTGAGTCTAAGTTCAGTCCAGCAATCCCATGCCAGATTAACAAGTAAATTCTTCAGTTAGTAACAGTCTGGGTTCAGTTCAGCAGCAAAAATACAAGAAAATTCTGGTTTCCTCAATCATCCAGCAAACTTTAACTCTGAGCAATTATAAGGCAGCTTTTCTATCAATCACCTGGCAAGTAAAACCTGTAACTGTAGCATAAATGCAGGTTTCCTCTAGTTACACCTGGCCACAGTTTCTTCAGAACAATGGCACAGTCTCCACCCACTTTCCAAAACCATCACCAGGTTACTTCATAGTGTGGAAATCTTTCTCTCTTATATTGGTCCCACAGCTGTTGATGATTTTGAAGACCATGTATCCACAGTTAAAGTAATAACAGACTATGCTGTCTCAACAAGAGCTAATGCAGTGGTCAGTAAAGTCAATTTATAGGGTTTCTGACACCGCAGCAAGATTTTGATCTCTTGTTTATACCCATTACAAATCAAATTGACGACGTTTAATGACAATAATATTTTTATTTTGTTGTACAACTATCACCACTTTCCCTTACCAAAATGATTCATCATACTTGACAAAACCTTGTGGCTCCCTAAATAATTGCTCCCTTTCCCCCTTTGCCTTTTATTCCTGGTTACTACTAATCAACTTTAGTTTATTACACATTTGTCTGTTCTAGACACCTCATATAATGTGAATCACACAATAATAAACCTTTAATGACTTAGGTAAACTCTTCACTGAAAGTAAACACTGAAGTTAAAATCCAAAATATTTTACATGCACACACACAAATTAAATGTTTGTTTTTAAAAGTTAGTAGGCAAGACTTAAATCAAATGAGAATACAACAGCGACTAAGGAGGATAGAAGGAGAATTGATGACTTTGAGCTCTGGTGCTGGAGAAGAGTATTGAGGGTACCATGCAATGCTAGGAAAATAAACAGATTCATCCTGGAAAGGGTTAAATTGGGCAACTCCCTGGAGACAAGGATTCTGAGGCTCCATCTAATATACTTTGGACATGTTGTAAGGAGGGACCTGTCCTTGGAGAGGGACATCATGCTTGGTAGGGTGGAGGGACAGCGCAGGAGGGGAAGGCCCTCTA
>NW_006399751.1:20213437-20229318 GCF_000299155.1 Elephantulus edwardii | reverse complement strand
AAATAATATATAGATATAATGTCACTCTGGAGACTAAGGTGCTACATGCCATGGTCTTTGTAATCACTTGCTATACATCAAATTGCTGGAGAATGACTAGGCATGATAGAATGAAAATTGATACCTTTGATCTGTGGTGTTGGAGAAGAGTATTGAATATACCATGGACTGGTAAGAAAACAAACAGGTTCATCCTGGAGGGTTAAATCAGGGTGCTCCTTGGAGGCACGGATTCTGAAGGGTCAGCTGACATATTTTGGAAATGTTCCAAGGAGGAACCAGTCCTTAGAGAGGGGCATCATGCCTGGGCGGGAGGAGGGAAAGCGCAGGAAAGCAAGACCCTCTATGAGGTGGATTGATTCAGTGACTAGGATAATCGGGGTGGATGTGTCGGAGACAGATTGGCACAGGATAGGGCACGGTTTAGGGCTGTTGTACATAGGGTCTTTATGCATTAGGCAACTTGATGGCACATAACAACAACAACAACAACAACAACAACAACAAAATGTATACAATGGAAATGAATCAATGACCCATGTCTTTCTATTAAGTTAATTCTGACTCATATCAGTTCTACAGAGCAGAGTAGAACTGCCGTCTAGAATTTCCAAGGCTGTAAATCTTTATGGAATGAGATTACCAACCATTCAAGATGTAGCTTAACAGTTCACCACAGCACTGCCAGTGGCTGCTTGAATCAATGATAAGTATATAGAAAAATAAGGAAATATGCAAAATATTAAGTAAAACCAATATAGCTTTTTTCATTCAAAATAGCTTGTGCATAATTTTAAAGGAAGCAAGTTATAAGCAGTATATAATGAAAAAATAAATATAAAATTAAAGCAAAACTTACTTGTTTTCTCCATGGATTCAAACGACAAACCTTTGGCTTAGCCATTAGACACTGTAGCATAGCATCATGCCATTAGCACTCCTTCATTAAAACATAATGAAGACCAGATTTATACCATTACAGAATGAGCAAGTAAATCAGAGCAGTGAGTTACAGAAGGATTTTAAATTTGTTTGACAACAATGGGTTATGTTATGTAGTCAAGAACCCTTTTTTTTAAAGAAAGAGATATGCTCAACAAATGAAAGAGATCAGAAGAACAAAATAAATAATGAGAAAATACACTGACATTTAAAACGTTGTCTTGTTGCTGGATAGGACACACAAAATGAATAAAATATCTATCATTTAATATTAAAAATATCTATTTGAAAAGTGAATGAGAAAAAGTGAGGAAGGAAATCAATCTTCTGCTTAGACATCTCCAAGGTCATGCTCAATGCCAAGAGATAATGAAACAACAATACTCTGAGGCACATCCTGTGAACCAAGAGTATTATAACTAGCTAAGAGTTCCAGTTGATAAAAAAAGAGGATGACAGCCTCTCAAATGTGAAAGAATGTGGAAAAATAAATCCCTTGTGTTTTAAAAAGCTACATTAAAACAATACATATTAACTAAGGTAAACCAGGTAGAGAATTTAAAAATGCAAAGTTCCTGTTAACAAGATTTTTGATGATGTTGTGTGAGAAACCTTGAAAATTGGTTTTTAATTTATTGTACTACTCCCAGTTAGCAGCATAATATCCAGCTGCTTTAACTGTGTACACATGGTCTTGAAAGTCATCACAAATTGTGGAATCACTATTGTTGCTGTGTGCCATGGAGTTGCCCTTCTACTCGTAGTGACCGTATCCACAATAGCCCAGAAGCCTATCCTGTCCTCAGACAATGTCTAAGACACTGTCTCTGACACATATACCTCCTTGTTAATCCATCTCATCTGGAGGTTTTCCTCTCCTCTGCTGATCTTCCACCCTTCTAGGCATGGTGTCCTTTCCAAGGAATGATCACTCCTGCAATATGCCCCAAGTATGTGAGATGAAGCCTCAAAATCCTTGCCTTCAAGGAGCCTCTTGGTTTCACCCTCTCCAACAAAGACTTATTTCTTCTATCGTCAGCCCCAGGTATACTCATTTCTCATTTACAGTACCACAATTTAAAGATATATACTCTTCTGTCATCCTTAAGCTGTTTTCCAGCTCTCTGATGCATAGCAAGTAATTGCAAAGACCATAGCCTGGATCAAGTATACCTTAATCTTTAGCCTGACATCATTTTCTTTAGCACTATAGAAAGGTCTCTAAAACAGATTTCCCTAACTCTATTTGTCTTTTGAGTTCCTGACTGTTGGTGTCAAGGGTGTTGATTATGGAACTGAGCAAGCTGAAATGATTAAAAAATTCAATTTCTTCTCCATCTAGCATGGTGTTACCAAGTGACCCAGTGGTGAGAATCTTTGTCTTCTTGATGTTGAGCTTCAATCTATATTGAAGACTACAATCCTTGACCTTCTGCAGCAAAGGCTTCAGGTTCTCCTCAGTTTTGAAAAGCAAGGTTGTGTCATGTGCACAATGCAGATTATTGATGAGTCTTCCTCCAATATTGATACCATATTCCTCCTCATAAAGTCCAGCCTCTTGAATGACCTGTTCTGCATCTAGATTGAAAAGGTCCAGGCACAGGACACATACCTGATACACTCCTTTCCTGAATCGTGAAGTGTTTACTTACTCTATTCTGATGACTGTGTACTGGTTAAAGTATAGGTTTCAGATAAGCAAAATCAAGTGTTCTGGGACTCCCATTCTTCTGAAGGTTAAGCACAATTTGCTGTAATCCACAAAGTCAAATGCCTTTGCATAGTCAATGAAATACATTTCTCTGGTACTCTCTGCTTTCAGCCAAGATGCATATAACATCAGCTATGATGTCCCTAGTGCCACCACCTCTTCTTAGAGAACACTTTCCATACTGTGAGAGACAGTGCTAGAGAGAGATTAAAGATACTGTGGCACTTCTGTGAAGAGACTATGACAATATGTAACCACAGGAACCCTGGAGATGGAGTCACAGTTGAGGGTTTTGCTTGCTGGATGATTGAAGGAAAAGTTGACTTGTGAATGCTCTGAGATAGCTTTCTGGATGATTGATGAAACTAGAGGTATATTTATGCTGCTGAACTGAAACTAGACCTTCACTAATTGTGGAATTATGCCTTTTAATCTGGCCTCGGACATCTGTACTAAAACTAGATTTGCATTCTGCCCCCCCATTTCCCTAATTAATATCACATCTGTAAGTCAAGTTACACTGAACATTGAACTAAAAAATTGGTAGAAATAGGTATAGGAGCAAGTAGTGTGGTGTGACTGACAATAAAGCTATTTGTATGGTGCTATGGATATTATTGATGAGGACTGTTCCTCTTTATGAAGTGGGTAGAGATCAGACTTGGTCACCCCCACATTGCATCTGCTCCTTATTCAGATCCTAAGTCAATCATTATACCAATATAGCAATATCTAATGCGAACTACTTGTATTACAGAGTAAACAGATTGAGGATGATTAAATTCTAAACAATGCAAGAGAATTATAATTATAAAATGTATACAACCTGTTATTGTTATGTGCCATCAGGTCAACTATGATTCATAGTGACTCTCGCTCCATAATAGCTCTGAGCCCTCCCCTATCTGGAGCCAATCTTACTGTGTCTGACATACTGACCCTCATTACCCCGTTATTGTGTCAATCCATCTCATTTGGGTATTTCCTCTCCTTTGTTGTCTTTCAAGCTTTCCAAACACGACATCCTTCTCCAAACAATGATCCCTCCTGGCTACATGCCCAAAATTAAAGAGACAGAGTCTCAAAATTTTTGCCTCCAAGGAACAGTTTGGTTGGCTTCACCTTCTCCAACAGACCTGTTAGTTCTCTTGACAGTCCATCGGATGTCTCCAGCACAGTCGATGTCTCTACTCTTCTCCAGCACCACACCTCAAAGTTATAAATTTTTCTGCCATACTTGGTCATTGTCCAACTCAATGATTCATGGCAAGTAATTGCAAAGACCATGGCCTGGGGATCAGGTGCACTTTATATTTTATATAATTTATACTTTAGTCTCTATACTGACACTGTTGACCTTCAGCACTTTGGAGAGGTCTCTAACAGCAGATTTCCCTAGTGCAATTTGTCTTGATTTTCTGATTCCTGGTGCCAAGATTGTTGACTGTGGAACTGAGCAAGCTTAAATTGTTAGCAATCTCAATCTCTTCTCCATCTGTCATGATGCTGCCAGTTAGCCTAGTGGTGAGGATTTTGTTTTCTTGATGTTGAGCTCCAATCCATATTGCAAACTACAGTCCTTGACCCTCTGCAGCAAACACTTCAGGCCTTTCTCAATTTTAGCAGGTAAGGTTGCATCATCTGTATAAATTTGGTTGTTGACAAGTTTTCCTGTAGTCCTGATGCCACATTCCTTCTCATGAAGTCCAGCCTCTTGAATGTTGTTCTGCATATAGATTGAAAAGATTTCAAGCGAGGACACATCTATGCATTCCTTTTCTGATTTTGAACCAGGAAGTTGTCTTTTGTTTGGTTTTTTTTTTACTTTGTTCTGATGACTGCCTCCTGTTCTAAGCATGGGTTTCTCATTCTTCTCAAAGTTAGCTACAAACAACCTAAGAAACAAAATATTTCTTTAAATAGTTTGGGGACTAATTGGTTGTAGAAACAAGAACATTCCTGTCTTCCTTTCATACAGCTTTCTTTAATATTATTATCTTCATGCCCATACATATAGCCAAAACAAGGACTTTGCCAATTCAATTCATTTAAACCTAGACTTTAAGTTTCATGTTTTTACACTCATCATATGTGCAAATGATTGTGTAATTAGCTCTAGGAAAGTGTTATCACATAGATACAAATGGTACATAGATACTTTGGCAAATGGCCTATAAGTCTTTGACATAGATCTTTAGTTATAAATATATGTTGTTGTTGTTGTGTACTATTCAGTCAACCCACAGCTGAGTCTTTGGTGGATTTTCAGAGGCAATTTTAATCAACTGGAAGGAGATTACCCATCTTTCCTCATCTGAGCAACTGATTGATTCAAACCATATGGCTTCAGGGTTGCAGTGCAGCTTCATATCACTAGGCCCTCAGGGCTCCCTTATAGATCTAAAGATCTTTGAAATAATTTTTAAACTTATAATAATACCCTTGAGAGAAATTAATGTACCAATAATTTGATTTTTTGTGAGTCGTATGGACCTCTGGTGGCTTGTTGTTGATGTTAGGTGCTGCCAAGTTGAGTGTTACTTACAGTGATGGTATAAAATACAGATCTGAACCCTATCCTATCCCATGAGATCCTCATATTTTCTGAAATGCTGGACCCCATTGCTGCAGTCACTATCAGTCTATCTAACTGAGGGTCTTCCTCTCTTTCACTGACCCTTCACCTATCCAAGCGTGATATCACTCTCCAAGGAAAGATATGGTTGTTGTTATGTGCCATTGAAATGACTACTACTTACAGTGACTCTGTAAACAATAGCTCTGAACTCTGTAATATCTGAGCCAATCTCACTGTCTCTGACACACCTTACCCCCTTGCCACAGTCATTGTGTCAATCCATCTCATCTTGGGTTCCTGTTCTGTGCTAGACCTCCACACTTCCAATCATGACATCCTCTCCAAGGACTTGTCCATCCTGTCAATATGCTCAAAATATGTGAAACTGAGCTTCATAATCTTTGCCTCCAAGGAGAAACCTGATTTCAACCATTTCCACGTCAGTCCATGGTCCCAATGCTCTTCTCTAGCAACACAACTTAAAGGCATAGATTCTTCTTCTAGTATCCTTAGTCATTGTCCACCTTTCATATGTATAGTAAGTAATTACGAAGACTATGACTTGCATCAAGCCCACCTAGTCTCCAGATGGGCATTGTTGCTCTTTTGCAGTTTAGAGAGGTCTCTGACAGTGCACTTTCCCAAAGTAATTAGTATTTTGATATACTCACTACTGGTGCCAAGAGTGTTGATTATTGGCCCAAATAAGAAGACATTAACACCTTCAATCTCTTCTCAATCTATCATGATGCTGCCAATTGGACCATCGGTAAAATTCTTTATCTTCTTTGTGTTGAGATGCAATCTATATTGAATACTGCAGTCATTGACCTTATTGACCTTCTGGGTCTTCAATTCCTCCTCAATTTTGATGAGCAATGTTGTGTTGTCTGCATAATGCACGTTGTTGATGAGTTTTCCTCCAGTCCTGATACTACTTTCTACTGCTTCAGCCTCCTGAATGATTTGTTGTGCATATAAATTAAAAAGGCATGGAAAGGACACATCACTGACACACTACTTCCTTGATTTGGAACCATGCAGTGTTTTCTTATTCTGTACAGATGACTATTTCTGCAGTGTTTTCTTCCTCTATTCAGATGACTGTTTTCTAGTCCAAGTATAGGTTTCATATGAGCACAATTCAGTGTTCTAGAATTTTCATTCTTATGAGAATGAGCCACAATTTGTGGTGATCCACACTGTTAAATTCCTTTATATAGTCAATGAAGCACAAGTAGATATTCTTCTGATACTCTTTGCTTTCAGCAAAGATCCATTTGACATTGACAGTGATATCCTTTCCTAAAAACATGTCCAAAGTGTATTAAACAAAACTTTGAAATCTTTGCTTCCAAGGAGCACTGTAGCTGTATTTTGCACAAGACTTATTTTTTCCCTTTTGATAGTATTTCAAGGAAACAAAATGTTTTGCCACTTGACTGATTTGCAACATCATAATTGTTTTTATTGTTGTTGATTGCTAGTAAGTCGAGCACAACTCATAGTGACTCTGTGAACAAAAAGGCCTGACGCCTTTCTATAGCTATCCACATTTATCAAAGTTCACATGGTTTACAGAGGCATGCTGTTTAGGAAGTGGATGCCACTCTTGCTTCCAGATAGATGAAGAAAACATTGAAACTTCAATGACTTCAAGTTACTTGGATCTACAATCAATCCACTTGTTACCAGGCAGGAGATCAGGAGAAATATTACACTAGGTCATCAAGAAGCAGTGATGCCAATTTGAGGTTTAAGGTGCTTGATTTCAGCATGACCTTTTCAATCACCTGCTATACATTTGCAAGCTGGATAATGAATAACAGAAGAAGAACTGCTATATTTCAACTGAAATGTTGGAGAAGAGTGCTGGTGGCTTAGTAGTAAGGAATCGCAGTGCCAACCTAAGGTACGTGGTTGAAATTCACAGCTGTTCTACAAGAGAAAAATGGTCAGTCTTCTCCTGTGTGATTTAATGTCTCTGAAAATCCACTGGAGGGTCTTGAGTTGATTACAACTTGATAGCACTGAACAACAAAATTATAGTGTACATATATAACAAAGTTAAATAAATTTGAGTTATATCAGTTCTTAGCTGTGATAAATAAGATTGCTATGAACAGTTTTGTATAGAATTTTGTTCATAAGCTTGTATTTTTCTAGTATAAACAAATACTCAGAAGTATAATTACCATATTATTTTAAAATTTCATGTTGCTCTCTGTAGGAAATGGTCAAGCTGTCTAAATTGACCATAATATTTTAACTTCACATCAAAATTGTATGAGAAAGCCAGTTTCTCTGTATTCTTATCATTTGATATCACTAATACGATGACAATTTGGGACATATTGTTCTATCTTAATTTACAGCAAGGCAAATAAAGTCCTATAAGAGTAATTAGGTACCTGACCCAACAGCATACAGTACTCAGCAGCTTGAACCTAGCTAACATTGTGGATGAGAAAGTTGTGGCAGTCTGCCTCTGTAAAGATTTAAAAACAAATAAAAAAATTCTAGCTCCTTGACGTAGAGTGGAGCTGACTCATAGCTGACACTCCAGAGGACCTTCGGGTGCTGTAAATTGTGTGGGAGGAGATTGTTCATCTTTGGCTCGTGAAGTAGTTTGTGGATTCAGACTACCTGCCTTTGGACGGGCATCTAAACTGTCAACAAAGCTTCATCTCTAAAGATTACCTCTGTGGAGAACTTATAGGAAAGTTCTACTCTGCCCTACAGTGTCACTAAGAGTAGGCATCTACTCAGTGGAATTATGTCATAGTGCTGCAGTAGAGTAAAATTGTCAACATCATTAGAGGATGAATTAATAAATAGAGAGGTAGAATGCTTTTGATATTGACAAATGTTTATATTTTTAATATGTAATATATTATAGAAATTCTTTCTAATATCTGGAACCACATCATTTTGTTACCTTAAGTTGATGATATTTCTAACTATGCTAAAAGCAATAATTTATCAATTTTTTTCCTTCTTTTATTAAGCCAACTAATACTGGCTTAAGTAAGGCTATCTTGTCTGCCAGACAAAAATGTGGTCAGGCTCAGGAAGCAGAAAACAAAGGAAATGTATTATGTTTAAGAACAATATACTATTAGCATTTATAATTATAAAGATATTAAAAACCCTACATAGGCCACAATTTTAAAAATACACAGGATATATGAATTTCAAATCTTAGTACTCAATATTTTTCACTTTTAATTTCACTGAATATGTTGGCAGATTTCTTTAAGTTTGTAATTTTTTGCCTAGGATAAATAATTGTTAAGACACATATGTGAAGGAGACATAGTTAACCAGATATATATATATATTTTTTTTTAAAAAGGAGCCTGAAGTCATGGGAAAAGGAGAAGATGAATTGAAAATAATGAGGACTGAGACTATATCCTATTATCATTTGCACCAAACCTAGATATTGTCTTACATAATAAAAGAACATTCTTGGGCTTTTATTAAAATTTTTAAAATGTGACTTATTTAAAAATTTCTAAAGCATATTATGATGTTGTTTTGTTATTTTTATTGATCAATTATACATATTTTGTTCCATAACAAAATATATTGTTAATTATAATACACACAATATCGACTATTCATTCCATACTGTCCTTCCTATCACCTATTCCAGTGAAGTGTTCATTGTCCATTAATTTCCTACTCCTCTTTGCCTTTGATATTCTTAATAGATTAATGTTTTCTTTGTGTAACCATTTCTCTAGTTGTTATAGTAGTGGTCTTTTACAGTATTTGTCGTCTTGTGACAGACTTATTTCACTCAGTATGATGTCCTCTATATTTATCCATGTGATATACACAATAACAAAGTGATAAAAACATCCCAAAGGCTCATCTTATTTTAAAATATATTTTTATTAATTTTAATGAAAATTTACAGAGACTTTGGATTCCCTTTCATTCATTGTTGCATTTTTCTCCCTGTTCACCCCTCTCCCTCAGTACACTCTTCTCTTTGAAAAGTAAAAGAAAAATTATTCCACTGTTTTACAATCCCTCTCCCCCAGATCCACTCCACTATGCAGCCTTCGTTCTGGACTCCTGTCATGACGATAATACCTAATCACATATCTCTTTTAAACAGTTTTCTCCCTAATCTGTTTCAATGCAGTATACATTATTTATCCCATCTTTCTCAGTCTCCTTCACCCCCAATGTCAGTCCTATTTTACAACAGTGGCACTATACAGTATTTGTCAAAGGCTTATCTTTGAACAAATAGAAGAACTATGGAATATTAACACAATGGAGTACCATTACTATGCAGCATTGAAAACAAAGAATTTTTTAAACACTCCAGATCATTCTTAGTTTGACAAGAATTTTTCTAAAATCTAAGCTAAATGCACAAAACTATTTGGTATTCGCTGGAAGTTCTGCTTACACTTTTAGCATTATTTTAACAATTTGATATGTTTAATAGAACTGAATAGCAATAAAACCAACAAAATAATAATAAATGACTTAAAAGACATCATAAAATTATGTTTTAAATGCCTTTATTGGAGCAAATTTTCAATAATAATCTAAATCAATTATATTTAATACAAAAGAAAAATCTAACTGCCTACAAGACCCTAAAATGTCCTAGGCAAAAATGTTTATCTCAATTATTAATAAATTAATTTTTATTTTGCTTTGTCCTCTTAATTAAGTTTGACTTTTTCAAGCTAAAGCTAAAACAGAACAAAAGCAAACTAAAAACTTTTGGTCTCTTTGCAAATATCAGTTCACAAGCCACTAAATATCAATCTTCTAAAATATGATATTAAATGGATAACAATTACTGAAACTGAGTTTTTCTTGTTCTATCTAAATGTCAGAGAAAAAAAAGATTTTCACCATCTCATTTGTCCAATGTCCTTTGCCAGTGATTATTTAACCTTTGAATGCACTAGAATGTAATACCAAGGAAAACTTAATAATACAATGCAAGATGTGTTTGCTAATGTAAGCACTCAAATTAAAACCACAGTTGTAAACTAAATACTCATCTGATTGAGAATATGAACATTATAGAAACAATCATATAAATAATACTTCAATAAATATGTCTAAAATGTGATTGTTATGAACAATAATAAAATATGTTATATTACTTGTATGACTTAAGATAAATTGATAAACTATAACTGTCTCTGATTTTCTGGCAACATTTATTTATTTTTAAGAATAAGGAATTAACTAGCCACTTTCTAAGAGATTGTGAATAGGAATATTTTCAAGAGCCATAGATTTATGTCACCAGACTTTAGTGTCTATGCATATAACTTTATTATAAGCTTTTAAAAAGAACTTATTTGTCAATCAGTCATGATTTCTTAAAATAAAGACTGCTGCTTTTGGTAAGTGTCATCGTGTCATCATGACTTTTAGTGACCCTGTGAATGAGAGACCTAAACACTCGTATAACTTAGATCGTTTTGTTAATAGTAATGACTAATAAGGTGAGAATAAAGGAAATAACATGGTTGATAGCACCAAGTAAAATAGCAAATGGAATCTTCTTATTATGTGCCATGAGGTCAGAGCAAACTCATGACTGACTCTTTAGCTGGTTTTTAGAGACTAAATTGCATTGAAAGAATTGGTGGTTCCACCCCTTTCCCTCCCATTCCTCAGATCAGGTGGGCTCAGAGGCAGATAATTCCACGGGAGGAGATTGTCCATCTTTCTCTTGAAGAGCAGCTGGGAGATTCAAAGCATTTGCCTTCAAGATTGTAGCACAGTTTCTTATCAGCAGGCCACCAGAGCTCCATAAATATATAAGCATATACACATACATACGCTTGTTGGTGCTGTTATTGTCATCAAGTCACCTGTAACTCAAGGAAACCATATGCACAACATCTCTTAGCCCTGCTCTATCCTGAACCAACCTTATTGTTTCTGACAGACCTATCCACATTACCCTAGTCACTGAGTCAATCCATCTCATTGAGGGTCTTTCTCTCACGTGCCTGCATGGCCCCTCCAACCTCCCAAGCATAATATCCCTCTCCAAGGACTAGTCCTTCTTTGTAATATGCCCAAAGTATGTCAGACAGAACTTTAGGAACAATTAAGAGAAAAAAAAAAACAACCCAACCAAACAACAACAACAAAAAAACCAAAACCACAAACCATTTTCTTCCTGGAGATGGTGAAATCAGGCTGCTCCTTAGAGGCAAAGACTCTAACGTTCTGTCTGATATATTTTGGGCACTGAAGCCCTAAAGACATGAGGTTCAAGGCCACCAACAGTCTACTCACTTTTAATTAACTGCCTCTAAAAACCTGCTGGAGGATCAATTATGGGTCAGTTCCAACTCAAAGGAACACAGCAACAACCACCACCATCACCACCACCATATAAACAAGAGCCAGTGGTAATGAGAGAAGAAGTTCAAATTGCACTGAGGCATTGATAAAAATAAGGTTCCAGGAATTTATGGGATACCAATTGATGTATTTCAACTAATAGTTGCAGCTCTGGACATATGCATCAGTCTATTCTGGGAAATTTGGAGGACAGCTGCCTAATAAGTTGACTGGATGAAATCAATATTTGTTTCCATTACCAATAAAGGTAAAGTAACAGAATGTGGAAATTGTCAAACAATCATTAATATTACAAGCACTTGGAATATTGCTGACGATTATCCAAAATTTGATAGGTTAGGACATTAACAGAGAGCTTCTAGAGGGTGAACCCAAGATTAGAAAAGTCAATGGTACAAGGGATATCATTGCTAGTGTCAGATAGATCCAGGTTGAATGCAATGAGTATCAGAAGAATGTTACTTATATTTTCTTGACTATAAAAATGCATTGGACTGTGTGTATTATAACAAACTCTGGTTAATATTTAGAATAATTAAAATTTCAAAACACATAATTGTATTCAGGCAAAACATATCCGTAGAACAAGAAGCTGTTATCTGAATTGAGTATAGGACCATTCATGGTTTGAAATCACTAAAGGTGTACCTCAGTGCTGTATCCTTTCTCCCTATATATTTACATATGTATGCTGAGTAAATCATTCAAGAATATGGACTTTATAAATAAGAATGTGGCATCAGGATTGGAAGAAGACTCATCAACAAAGCTTGTTGAAAGTAAGAACTTGCAACACTGTAGAAGATCAAATATTACAACCTTCAGTGTTGAGATTACATCTCAGCATAAAAAAACAGACAAACAAACAAAAAAAAAAACACCACAAAATTCTCACCAGTGCATGACTAGGCAATATCATGAGAAAAGATTGAAACTGTCAATAAATTAATCTTATTTGGATCCACAATCAATACCCTTGGTACCAATAGTCAGGAGATCAGTAGTCATAGTGCGTTGGGCAAATCTACTATCAAGGATCCCTCCAAATTACTGAGAATCATCAACATCAGTTTAAAGACTGAGGTGCACCTGATATGTTTTCAAGGCTATGATGTTTTCAGTCACTTGCTATACATCTGAAATCTGGACAACAAATAGGGGTTACAGAAAAATTACTGATCTTGGAACTGTAGTACTGGAAAAGAATAATGAATATCATACGGGCTGCTTAAAAAGAAAACCACAACTTGATACTTCTTGGCAAAAAGTACAGCAAGAAAGCTTCTGGTAGGCAAGGTTGATGAAATTTTGTCTCAGATATTTGGGGCATGTTGCTAGGAAATGCTATTCTTTGCATTATGCTTGGAAAAGTGGAGGATTAGTGAAAGAAAGATCTTCAAAGAGATAGACTGACACAGTAACTGCTGTAATGTGCTTAAGTGTGTCAGAGATAATAAAAACCAGTACAGGATAGGACAGGGTACAGATCTGTTGTTGATAAAGTCGTTATAATTCATACTCAACTAGATGACATCCAACAACAAACTGATGTATTCAGTAAACAGCTCCAAAACTTGGGAGAAATTAAATGATGCAAACAAAATTAATATTAAACTGTTCACTCTGATACACATAGCACTTTACCATAATTTCTTAGCACAATATTTTAACAAACAAGAATGCAAGAAATGCACACTTTAAGAATTACATTTTCAAATCACACATGAATGCTTAAAGTTTCCAGGTGAGTCAGCTTTAGACTCAGTGCCATTGAGTTGGAACTGGTTTCTACCTGACCTTCCATTAGTTTTCCTAGTCTATAAATCTCATGAGAAGGCATTGACCATGTTTCTCTTTAGTTGCCTGTGATGGATTCAAACCACCAGAGAGTCATTTTTTAGGATTACATCAGAACTTCCTATAGACTAGGCTACCAGTTTCTCATTCCACTCTGTTAATTGTTGTTAGGTGTCATCAAGTAGAGCAAGGATCCTATGAACAACACATCTGAACCTTGTCCTATTCTGTGCCGTCCTCACACTTCCAGACACACTAGAACCCACTGTGACAGTCACCATGTGAGTATACCTTATTGAGGGTCTTCCTCTCTTTTGCTGACCCTTCACTTTTCTAAGCATGACGTCTAATCCTCTCTTAACAACATGCCAAAAGAACCACAATGAGATACCATCTCACTCCAGTAGCAATGTCGAAGTTTAACAGATCAGCAAATAATAAATATTGGAGAGGAAGTTTTGTAGTTGTAATTAGGAACAAATATAATTGAGCTTATAGCTCTGATAGGTTTTAGATTGTAATGTACAGACTTACTGAAAAATACTAAACAAGAAATTATAATCAACGTTAAGGAATTTTTGTAAAAATATTGCTTCACCTCAAAAAGAAGGTAATAATTGATAATCAGGATTTTTTGCAGATTTTTAACACTGAAATTCTTAGTTAAATGTGAAGAGTAAGTGGAATTGTGGCCTCTCCATTACAAATCTAGTAGAGAAGTATTAAGGAGACATTGTTCAGGCCACTGACATCAAATGGAAATTATAATTCTGTAATTCCTCTTTCTTCATTCAATTCACAGAAATCTTTGTCTATGAATTTCATTCCTTTTTCATAACTAATGACAAATACAGTATCTCCTACAAAATCACATCTCTTTGATGATAATGATTATAAATGTTATATAATAGTTCCTTTACAATCTTTTGCTAGTTTTTCTGCATTTTAGTGGTGACTGTCATTGTTGCTATATAATTTCATTTTCTATTTTTCTTCCCCAAATGTCCAGGGGCCATAGTGCAGTCATGTCAATGATAGGAGAGTCAGGAGGTTTCTAGTTAGCTGTCATTTGTGGATATACAGTTCATTACTCATAATTACCCTGCTATCATGGACCCTGTTAATGTAGCAGTATTACTGAGCTTTTGTGGCAAATGATGAATAGAAACAAACAAAAAACCATGTTATAAAAAAAAAAGTTAAATTACCAGCAAAAGACAAAGCTTGGAATACTTTCTAAGCATTTCAGAGTGCATAATCTTTTAAAGTTACCTCCTCTTGCAAAATCTATAAACAGAATCAGTCTGTAATATCTTATAGTTTGAAAAGGGATAGATGTGTCTAAACTGATTTAAAGATACTGAAGACTGTTATCTTCTTTCTGACTTACTTGCTCGGTGCATTCTTATGTTGAATGTATACATATCTGAGCACATACAACTTTGCAATCACTTTGTTGGATTGATGCTACTAGACTAAATCTTAAATACACCCTATACTATTGACAAAATGTTTCTATCATATGGTTATGGATATTAGAGATACTGAAAACTATTTCCTGTAATTTGTGTAAAATATAGTAACGCAATGTCACCAGTTGATACAATTTAGTGCCCACTGTAAATATCAATCTGAATTCTATTAAGAATTATCATTGAGTTATCATTGTAACTCATCCATAAAAGTATTCAGTAATTCTGTTAGGATATATGCATTATGGAAGTGGCTTAGTAGAAGAAAAAAAAAGTGCCCGTGCTTGTGGGATTTTTGGTTTCCATAACTGTTGTTTAACATTGCCATCAACTCAGTGGGTGCAGATGTATTTATGAGAATATTGACTAGTTGTAGTACAAACCACTGAATAGAGATGCAAAACATGAATCCAATCATGTTTTGATTTCATAGACTATGAAGAGCATATTATGATCCTTCTTGGACAATTTAATGAGGTGTCTTTTCCCATACAGAATTAGGTTTTCAACTATATTAATTCTCAAAACCAAGAAAATAGCAACATCAACTTCTCTTCAGTCACTTGTCTTAAGGCCTATTTTACCATATTTTGTAAGAACAAGTAATATTTTTATTGCTTATTGATATTTTCCAGGAATTTATAAATTTCTGTTTCTTGTGCAGCGTTACTTTCCTGTAAAAAAAAAAATCACGTGTGTGCGCGTGTGTGTGTTTACATGAATCTATGTATTCATGCTCCAAAATTATCTATACACATCTAATAAATGTTTTATAGAAAAATATCTATCAACTCTAAATTAGCTGGTATTCTTTTCTACCCTTCCCCCAACAAATCCCTGACTACATTAATTACTGAAATTCTTAAGATAAAATCTTTTCTACTGTAACTGAGTGGAAACTACTTATGTTCCCAAGAATCAGGTAACTTTTAGCTAGTATACTATGCAAAGTTATCAGAACAAATTCTTAAAATTATATGGTTTCATGTCATTTTATCAAAATAATTTTATTATA
>NW_006399751.1:20209261-20210957 GCF_000299155.1 Elephantulus edwardii | reverse complement strand
CCAATGGAGGGTCAGTTATTAGTGGGGTCAAGGAAGCAACTGAAACCCGTTTCAAGTTTTGCTAATATAATGACGCGACCTCAGGAAGGAAACACTTTTCATTTTAATGTTTCCAGATTCCCCCCCCCCGTCACAATCTGCTATCTTGTTTTATGATTACTTCTCCGGCAAAGGTCCAGTTATCATGCTGAGTTTTAAATCTGATTTTAGGTATTACTTTGATGACTTAATGGTAAGAAACCGCACTGCCAATGCAAAAGTAGGTGGTTTAGATCCACCAGTTGCTCCATGGGAAAAGGATCATCTCCCATATGATTTAATGTTTCTCACAACTCATTGAAAGGTCAGTTATAGATCCATTTTTACTTAGTGATACACAGCAACAACCACCTACCTATGAAGGAAAAGAAACTGACACAAGGCAGATGCCCAAAATACAAGAATTAACATACTAACTTTCCCATTGCTCTGCCTCTGATACCAACCACTTCTTTGGCTATTCTCTTTAACCGTCACCTTTCCCTTCCCTCAGTTAAATGATATCTCATCTCAGGATATCTCAAAAGGGTTTAAACATTTCTGGCTACCTGATTGTGAGGTCATTGGTATCAATTGTAGACTCAGAAGTTTACACAATACCATGCACTTCAGACAAACTGTCTTTCCAGTCTTAGCTTCTCTCTATCTATTCTCTGGGAACAAGATCACAGCAGCATTCTGAAAGTATTCTTTGTTCATAAGTTTTCAGTACTGCCTTACCCTATTACCTAAACAATCACAGCTATATCTACACAAAATTACTTTGTACAGCTAGTTCCTGTGGGTTCCATAATTAGCTAAAATGGCTCACCAAATCCATGGTGTGTGTGTGTGTGTGGAGTCCATGGAGGCTTTTGTTGTTGTTATTTAGAGTTAAGTCATTGCATATCAGCCCAATATACAATAGCTCTATCTTGAGCCAACCTCATTGTCTCTGTCACACCTACCCCCATTACCCCAGTCACTGAGTCAATCCATCTCATCCAGGGACTTCCTCTCTTGAGTTTCCTTCTACCCTTCCAAGCATGATGTCCCTCTCCAAGGACAGGTCCCTCCTTGCGACATGTCAAAAGTATGTTAGACAGAGCTTCAAAATATTTGCGTCTAAGGAACAGTGTGGTTTCACCCTCTCCAAGACAAACCTGTTTGTTCCCCTGGCAGTCCATGGTATATCCAATACTCTTCTCCAGCACCACAACTCAAAGGTATCGATTTTTCTTATTAAAAAATATCATTAATATCACATGTATGCAAGATCCTGCTAAAAATTATCCAAAAACAATTGGAACAGCACTTCAACAGAGAACTGCAAAATGTGGAGGCTAAATTTAGAAGAGACTGTTGTATTAGGGATATTATAGCTAATTTTTGATGGATCTTAGCTGAAAACAGAGTTTACCATAGGAATGTCTATCTGTGTTTCCTTGGCTATTCAAAGGCATTTGACTGTGTGGGTCACAACAAATTGTGCCTATCCTTGAGCAGAATGGGAATCCCAGAACACTTGCATGCTGTCTTTATACCTTTTCAATCTATATGTAGAATGTATCACCCAGAGGTTGGGCTCTATGAAGAGAAATGTGACATCAGGATTGGAGGAAGACTCATCAACTGCATTGTGCAGATCACACAAACTTTCTTGCCAAAACTGAGGAGG
>NW_006399751.1:20185389-20209073 GCF_000299155.1 Elephantulus edwardii | reverse complement strand
GGTGCCAGGAAATCAAAAGTTGAATTACATTAGGAAAAATCTGCTGTCAGGGACCTCTCCAGGTCTGACAGTACTCTCTCAGAGTACTTAAAAGTCATAGTGTCATTCTGGAGACTAAGGTGCACCTGATCCAGGCCACAGTCTTTTCTATATTTTGAGTTATCCCCGTATCATAACTAGGGAGAATACATGCAGGGAGATTTATGAGGCAAAGTCTCGGAGAAGTCTTGGCATCAAAAGGGCTTAGGTGTCCCCAACGACAAGCCACACCTTCTCCCTTACATGAATGTTCTCATCCAGCTAGGAGGCTTCAATCAGAAGATCACTTCAAAATTCAAGCCCCCTGGTCATTGGGATCTCAATAAATAAGCATGACTTAGGACTTCATGCATAGTTATAATATTTCCAGTTAATGAATAATCATATCTCTAGCAGATTCTTCTCCTTTCCTGAAGTGAGCCTACCAACTCTGGGGCCTGTGTAATCCCTGTCTACCTATGTTAGAAAACAAAGGCATCTGAATTGCTCAGGTTATTTTTCAGAAGTCAGAATCAGAGGGTGAAACTAATGTCTTTGTTTCACAGGCCTTTCACTAGTTTAATATTTGACTATCACTTTGGAAAATCGCAAAATATTAAAGACCAGAGTATCTTCATGTCTGAATTTGCCATATTTCAGTGTTATTTTAGGTAAAGTGTATCCCTTCTCTCTTTTTGAAATTTTCTAGGTTTACTTACATTCTTTCTTTGTTATTTGAACTTACATTTTTACTCTCCTTATAGTAAGTTTTTCTCAATGTCATACAGACCCACAAAGCTTTTAACAGTACCAATTAATGTACGTTCCTGAGCATTTCCTTACGCTGTCAAGAGTTGCATATTTTAAATGTCTTACTTTGATTTTATTCTTATTTCCTTAAGTTTGATGGGCAGAAAACTTTGTGAGGGTAATGATATTTAGTTATTGTATTGCCAAAGGGTTTGGATGATGAAAAGAGTATTTAAATTGCATGTTTATGGGAAACTCAGTGATAGAACAAAATCTACTAAATAAAGGTTTCCACTCTGTTTTGCCTTTAGGATTCTGTTGCACAGCATATAATATGTTGATACATTTTCCGATAAAATCACTGATTGCAATGATACAAATTAATATCATTTTATCAAATTATATAAACAAGTACCCTCCTGATATATAGGGCTTATCTCTGAATTAAGGCAATTAAGATCATGTCACTGAACCACACAATCTTAGTCTTGTGAGGTTATTCAAAATTAGGTCTGGTCACATGAAATTCATTTTTAATGAGTAACATAGAGGGATAAAAGTACTTGAGGATATAAAGACTTTACTGTAAACATCATTTGGAATTCCTGTTGAAGTTTATATTGCACAAAAGCTAATCCTATTATTTGCTACTAACAAAAAAGTTACTTTTCTAAAGTTTCTAGAATAGAGGTTTGTGATATTACTAATGTAGAGGAACAAGTTGTGTTTCATGGTTTACTATTGATGTGCATTTGCACAATTGATAACAGTGCATTTAGATTCCAAAATCAATCTCCTTAATAGTCTATGTGTTTCCTACTGCCAAAGGGGCCCTTTAGAGTAGTGAGAGAAGACCTTCACCCTGAAACCCACAGCATCCCTTTTCAGCAGGGAGTAGCTAAGAGAATACGCCATCCCCTTTTCCTTATGAATCAGGGTGAAGTCTCTCTCAGGGAGGAGTGATAGGGAATGGCAAGGGACACACTGACAAAGGAGATTAATCAGAACTGGCTTTGACAAGCACTGTGGCAATTGGACAATTAAAACAGACATTGGGGAGGAAAGAAGAACAAACTGGGGAGGAGGGTGGAGAAAACAGTGCAACAATGAATGAACGAAAACCCCAAATCTCTCTAAAAAAAAATAAATGCCTTATCAATTATATGTACAGATTGTCTTTATATACTTATATAGAAATGTCTTCATTCCTGATTTTAGAAGTGCATATGTTTATATATTTAAAAGAAAGTTAATTAAGAAGATCAAATTATTATTTAAAGTATGTTATTAAATTGAACTTTGGAAGCAGGAGTGGCATCCACTTCTTCTGGAAACTGAACTTTGATAAATGTCGATGTTTGTAGAGGGGCTTCAGGCCTTTTATTCATAGGGAAGCTATAAGTCATGCTTGACTTGAAGGCAATCAACAACAACAACAATTATATTGAACTGCAAAAATATTTTAAAGTACTTTAGTAAATACACATTGTTTAAAACTATCTAGAAATTGATATACTGAAATATATTTTTGGAAAATTATTAGAATCCTCATAATATAAATTACTGAATTCTGAAGATGAAAGTGACCTTAAAGTTATTGTATAAAGTTTTTTGAGTGAACATTTTATATCCATAACAGTACAAACCTTTTTTCCCTGACAACATAAACATGTAGTCTGATTCTTCTAGAATCTAGATTTCTGTGCTACATAGATTTGGGCTATCCCATCCACTGTATTTATTCTTGAAGTTCCATTGAACCTTAAACTTTAAAGAAACAAGTTTTCTAAAAGTTAACTTTGAGTCAAACAATAGTCTACATAAACTGGAACAAGTCTTTGCCTTGGGAATTGTGCTTTTTTTAAGAATTCATTGAGTTTGGGGAATAGACTACAAGGTATGTTTTTGGGGAAATCAGTAATTATTTCAATTGTTCAAGACAGTGCTGTAGGAAATCCTTCCTGACGACGCATTATTTACCATTTCTTTTACAACCATCGTGGTAAGATGAATAGAAAAGTCTGTAGGACTTCTCTTACATTTACAACATTGTCTGTTGACTGAAAGGCGGTCAACTTGAAGCCCTTAGCCACTTATTGAGAAAAAGATAGGGTAGCTGACTTCTCAAAGATTATAGCGTTTGTGATCTTTCGGCAACAATTATACTTGGTCCTACAGTTACTGTAAGTCTGAATTGACTGGAAAGTAATGAATTTGATGGTTTTGTTAGTTTATTCTCAGAATAAAGATGAAGTATTCAGCCTCTGTAAAGATTTCTGCCTTGGGAACTCTCAGGCACAATTCTACTGGGTCCTGTATGGTGACTGTGAGTTGGAATTAACTTAATGGCTGTGACTAAATCTCTGATGCTGTTCAGATTTTTTACTTCTCTTTTACCCTCTCTATCTTCCTCTTTCACCTACCCATTATCCGCTGGCCTTAAGTGCATTTGTTAATTTCTTTTTTTTTATTTTTTTGCATTTGTTAATTTCTAATTGAAATATTTTTTAAATCCTTCCTGTATAATATCTCTTTTTTATCTCTAAATTTTGACATGTAAAAATTATGACCAGTGCCAGTTAATCCAGACATATGAACAAAAATTGCTAATCCAGGCATATGAACAATGATGTTGGGATATGTCATATAAAACTAAGTCAAAATTATCTGAACAATGATGATATAGGTCATATAAAACTAAGGGATATATCATATAAAAATAAGCACTCATATTAACTACATACTATCATTTCTGTATTATGCATGATACAGCAGTCACTGTGCCAGAAAAAGATAGGCAATCTTCTCCTGTCATTTGTTCAACCTTTAACACCTTATAGAGGGTCATTATGACTTGGAACCTACTTGAGTAGACTAGCTGTTTCACTAATAGATAATTGTATGTGTTTTTGTACACTTAATGTTAGAATTTTTCTAAGTAAATTAGATGATTTAAAAGGGAAACCTATGTTAAAATGTTAGCTATTATTTCAAGTGTACTCTGAATCAATAAATAATTATATTTCTGCATTCATAGGAAAATGAAATATGAACACCTTTTCCATAGTTAATTATAAACAGATTGACTTTGGAAAAAAACCCACATTTTTTACCATTGAAGTTATTACAATATATGTGTGTGTGTGTGTGTGTGTGTGTGTGTGTGTATTGCATTGCTGTCCAGCTGATTCTCACTCACAGAAACTATCCGTTTGGTTTCTATGGTAAATCTATGTGAAGAGACTGTCTTCTCTTTCTCTTGAGAAACTACTGTTGAGTTCTGTCTATATTTAACTATTTATTTATCTTTATTTATTTAGTACAGTAGTATGGACATACAAAAGGAGAGTGAGAGAGAGAGTAAAATCTGTAAAAGCTAGAGCTTGTGTAAGTCCAAACTTGTCCAAGGAAACTGAAAAGAATTTTGTTAAAAGATATAAATATTAAATGGTAAACAATACTATGTGAAAGTTGCAAAACTTGTGAGAACTTGATAAAAAAAGCAGATCTGTTGAGTTCTGGTTTTCATGTTTTTCATTCTGCAACTTTGTTAGATCTTTGCATTCATTTCCATCAAAATGTTACATTTGAGGAAAAGTCTTAAATAAAATTTTCTGTTTATTATTACATTTTTGCATTATTTTTATATAATTACATTTCAATTCTAAATTAATTGACATTAAATATTTTCTGATTGAATAATGTCAATGAGAAGAATGAAATAATATCCACATTTAACTTTTGAAGTTCAGCATATAAATGATACTTTCATGTATCTAGTTTACCTTAGCTCATTACCTGTGGTTCTGGTGGTGCTGCTGCTACTGTTAGGAGTTAGTTGCTGCTATCACACATCAACTCTGTGTGAAACAAAAAGAAACTCTGCTTAGTTTTGTGCCATGTTTATAGTTGTTGCTATGTTTGAACCTATTGCAAAACATACTCTGCTGATCCATTTTGTTGCAGATAGGTTTTTTCCTGACATTTTCCTTTCCAAAGCATTTTTCCCATTCTTTGGGAAGTGATCCCACCTAAGAACACATCTTAAGTACATAAGGCTAGATCTTGCCTTCCTCCCTTTTGACGAACATTCTGCTTGTACTTCGTTCAAGATAGATTTCTTCAGTCCTTGGCAGTTCATAATATACTGGATAATTCAAAAGGATTTCTTCTCTAGTTTTTCTAATTCACTGCCTACCTGCTGCATATGAAAAAAACACATCATGGCCTGGGTCAAGCATACCTTAATCCTCAAGGTGACATCTTTACTTTTTAGTACATTGAATATGGGGTCATTTATTCAACAACTTAATTAAATTTATGCTATCATGTTTGGGTTTAAAATTCAGGTTAATACTGTAAGGCTAATGACCCTTTGTCATCTCTGTAGTGGCTTTAACAGCATGTTAACTTTAGATTAGAAAGGACCTTGTGCTTGTTCTATCCATATCTGTTACTATCCTTCTCTTTCTTACAAGATAACAAGCTCTGTAAATATAGAATACAGTTTCTTTCTCATTCACTGCTGTATTCTCATACTTGCACGTAATATATAATAAATATTTTTAGAATGGAATTTGTTAATTGTAAAGAAATCCAGTTATATCTTATTTTTAAACTTAATGACAACTAGTATTAAATTACATCAATTCCTGAAACTATTTTTTCTCCCCAAAGCCTTCAGAGCACCTTGAACTTCTTTCTTTATTAATATAGGTTCTTTGTCATATTCTACTTCCTGATATGGCCCTATGTCAGCTATTTCTTTTTGATAGTGTGATTCTGTGTATTCCTTCACTCTTCTTTTGATTATTGCTGGATCATTTAAGCTTTTGCCCATACCATTTTCAGTATTGCACTTCAAGGCTTGAATTTATTCTTCAGTTATGTCCGTTTGGAAATACTGAACAAGTTCTTCCCTTTTGAATATCTGATTCTAGCTATTTGCATAATCATTATAATAATTTCATTTGTCTTCATGGGATGTCTTTCAAAATCTTCCACTCACTGCTTTAACTTCCTAATTTCTTCCCTTTGTTTTAGTTTATCAGAGTTGTAGTCGTATATTCAGAGTCTCTTCTGACATCCACTTTGATCTTTGCTTCCTCTTCTGTCTTTATAACGACCCTTTGTTTTGTTCATGGTTGGTACCCTTGATGTCATTCCACAGCTCATCTGATCATTTTCAGTGCCTCAAACCTATTGTGCCAAGAAATCTGGAGGACAGTTACCTGGCCAACTGACTGGAAGAAATCCATATACATACTCATTTCCCAAAAAAAGTGATCCAACTGAATACTGAAAGCATCTAACATAATCATTAATATCACATGCAAGCAAAATCTTGCAGAAGAGTATCCAAAAATAAATAGACTAGCACATCAACAAAGAACTGCGAGAAATACAAGTCAAATTTAGGAAAGCCAGTGACACTAAGGTTCTCCCTAGCAGAGAGACTAAAAGAAGGATGCTACTTGTGCTCTATTGACTATGCAAAGACATTTGACTGTGTAGATAACAACAAATTATTACTAACATTGAAAAAGTTAAAATCCCAGAAACTTTACTATGCTCATGCAAACCTATACCTAGACCAAGAAGCTTTGTTTGAGCAGAGTAATGGAGCATAGCATGGTTCACAATCAAAAAATGAACACTTTAGAGATATAATCTTTCTCCATTCCATTTCAGTTTTTATGCTGAACAGAACATTCAAGAAGCTGGACTTTATGAAGAACAATGTGAATCAGGATTGAAGGAAGACTGGTTAAAACCTGCATTATGTAAATGGCACATTCTTGCTTGTAGAAGAAGAAAAAGAACTATAGCTTTCAATATATATTTCATCTTGATATCAGGAAAACAAAAAACTTCACCACCAAGCCAATAATGGCTTTATCACAGATGTAGAAAGGAAGTGCTTAATGATTTCATCTTGCTTGGATCCTATGGAGTTACCTTGAAGTTGGAGATTTTTAGTCATTACATTAGTTTCCTCTTGTCTCCAGCTATCTTAACTGTAGACACATGGTCTTTCAAATCATCAACAGCTGTGAGACAAGACAAGGGGGGAGGATGGAGAGAGAAGAGAAAGGAGAAGAGAGGGGAGAGAAAAAGGAGAGAGAGGAGAGAGCACGCAAGCACAAGTAAAAGTGAGAGTGCATGGTGAGTCGTCTTCTGTCATTTTTACTTACTGTCCAGTTTTCAGATGCATAGCAAGTAATTGAAAAGACCATGGCATAAATTAGGCACATATTAGTCTTTAAATTGACATCATTGCCCCTTAATGCTTTTGAGAGGTCTTTTAAACCAGTCTTTACAAATACACCATAACTTTTGATTTCTTGACTGATGGTACCAAAGATATTGATTGTGAATACAAGTAAGATGAAATAGTTTCAATCTTACCTGTCCCCATCATGATATTGCCTGTTGGCCCAGTGGTGAAGATTTTTGTCTTCCTTTCTTGCACTGTCTTTCCACCCTTCCAAGTATGATGTCCTTCTCCAAGGATTGGTAATTCCTGGTAACATGTCCAAAGCATGTGAGAAAGGATTTTAAAAAAATCCCTACCTCCAAGGAACAGCTTGGTTTCACCATTTCTAGAACAGACTCATTTTTCTTTTTATTTTAGAAGTCTATGATATATTCAATATTCTTCTCCAGAAACACAACTCAAAGGCATCAATTCTTCTTCTATCATCCTATGCCATCATTCAGCTCTCTGACACAAAGCAAGTAATGGCAAAGACCATGGCTTGGATTGGGACACCTTAGTCTCTAGACTGAAATCATTGCTTCTCAGTATTCTGGAGAGGTCCCAGACAGCAGATATTCTTATTTCAAGTTGTCTTTTAATTTCCTGGCTTCTAGTGCCAAGTGTGTTGATTGTGGAGCCAAGCAAACTAAAGCTGTTAATAAACTGAATTTCATCTCTATCTGTCATGATACTTCCAGTTGGCACACTGGTGAAAATTTGTTTCCTTGATATTATTGAATGTCCTTCAATCCGTATTTAAGCAAACACGGTTGTGTCATCTGCATAATGTAGGTTGTTGATGTATCTTCCTACAATCCTGATGCCACATTCCTCCTCCTCAAGTCCAGTTTCCTGCATATAGATTGGAAAAGGTATGAAAATGGGATGCTTCCCTGGCATACGCCTTTCCTAATTTTGAACCATGCAATGTTGTCTTCCTCTCTTCTGACAGTTGCTTCCTGGTCCATACAGGTTTGGCATAAGCATCAATAAGTGTTTTGAGTTTTCCATTTCTCTCAAGGTTACTCACATTTTGTCATGATCAACACAGTCAAATGCCTTTGCATAGTCAATAAAGCACAAATAGACATTCCTCTGGTATTTTCTGATTTCAACTAAGATCCATCTAACACTGGCTATGATGTCCCTAGTGTGATGGCTCCTTCTAAAGCCAGCCTGCACATCTGTTAATTCTCTGTTGAGGTACTGTTCTGGTCATTTTTAGATAATTTTCATCAGGATCTTGGGTCTCCATATTTCAGAATTGACTGAATGACACACAACACCACCAAAAGTTTCCAAGTTTACCAGGAAATTAACATAGTTAATATTTATGGCTTCATACCACTAAAATTTGGACTATTTGCTCTATAGCAAAAACCTGATAAGGAGAGTTCTTTTTCCACTTGTTTATCTGTATTTTATTTAGTTTAGTAATAAATACAGGATAAATTAGGTCATATTAAATCATGCATTACTTTTATTTATCTTCAAGATTTTGTTTGCTCCTAATAATCAGTTTCTCAGAAATATCACTTTAACAATCCTTGAAAATAGTGGAATACTATTAGTGAATAACTTTTTTGGTGAAAACTTTTCTAAATGATTAAAAAATAATATTTATAGAGTTTAAAAAGTTGCTTTCTACTTCAAAAACAGGAAGAAAATCAGATTAAGATATCTGCAGTACTGGTAAGTTGAAAAATAGGCAGATAGCAATAGAAGGTACAGTTAAAATTATTAGGCTTGAGACAGAAATAAAATTACCTTTTTTGGGGAATCCTGATAGGCAGTAAATGAAAATACTTGATAAGTGAAAATGTCCAAAAAGGTCTAAGCAATCCACAGAGGACATTACATTAGAGAGAGATTTTCAAGGTAACGAAAAACCCAATTCAACAAATGGAAAAATTGTTCTGGATTTGTGATATAAGATATTTTTCAATATGATTTTGGTGACTGGGATGTCAATTTCAGATACACAGTCAAGAGCAGACAAATTTAAGACAGTTATGAAAAGTTCCTCAAGTATGATCACAAAACTTAGGGACATAACTTTACCATGAAGGATTCAAAGATAAATGAAGAAAGTTTAGCTAAAAGTAAGGGAGTAAAAGTACTGCCATGTTTCCTAAACCTAGAAGGAACATAGATACACTTTATAAAAGAAGAAAATTGTTTCCATATGTATTTCAATACTCAGAATTCTGAAAAGATACACAAACATAGCAACACATGAATACAAATGTATTAAGAAAGTACATTGCATTAAAAATGGAATCTATGGAAATATAGCCGGAGTTGTTTAAATATGAACAAGATGGCATGTTTATAATTCTGACACTAAGTTATTATAACAATTGCTATTTTTTTTGTATACATTCACAATTATGAAGCCTAATGTTTAGGTCACTTTAATGGGGCCGTTATTCACTCATTTGGCCTTTGTGATGTGGTTAACAGTTATGCAATAATACAATGTAGTCCCTCCATGGAGAGATCTTCTCTGAGCAGCCCAATTATTTGATAGGGGGTATGGCCTTCACTAAATATGCGTATGGATATTTGGCAAATTCACTAGATTTATGCTAGATTGAGATCATGCATCTGATTTATCCGACCTTTGGTTTTTTGGACTTGAGCCAGAAACTAGATTTATCACTTGCAAGTCTTGAGATTCATTATCCCCTGCAGTCTTGAGCCAGTAGTCTACCACACTACTTGTCAATCTCAGATTTCTTAGCACCTACAGGTACATGAGTTAAAACCTCCCTACTGATTTCTGACCTATTGACTTGGCTCCTACTAGTTTCTACACCTTCATGAGTAATTTTCTTGATATAAATGGATATATCTACTGGTTTTTCTTCTTTACATATATCTAGCCAAAGTTAGCAATGAAAATATGTATTTGCAAAATAATTTTCACAGAAAGTCACAAGTATAATCTATAGTATACATATAAATTAAAATAATATATTGGCAAAACCTGATGTACCAAAACTCTTAGTTAATATTATTGCTGCAATTGTTGTGTACCATCAAGTTGGAACCAAACCATAGCTGACCTTCCAGTAGATTTCCCAAGACAGTTAATCTCATGGAAGGAAAGTGCTCAGCCTTCTCCCGTGGAGCAACTGGTGGATTCAAACCGCGTGACTTTGGGATTGCAGTGCAGCTTCTTACCATTAGGCCACCAGTGCTCACTAGGCATTCAATTTATCTCTAATCTTATTACATTTAAAAACCCTTCAGAATTGAAAGGATATAGAATTTTATATTCCAATAGGTCAAGCCTATTCATAAGTAATAATGTAGTAAGATAAGTAATAATGTAGTCAGAAAATGGAAACTGCAATATCTTCGTTTATCTAAAAAATTTTATTGATGCTTTTACTCTAATGCCATAGGAACACTCCTTAATCTTTTATGCTTCAAGTTTTACTGCCCTGTACAATGATGGAGTTTTTCTATCTCAGGAAGATTTTTGGGGGCAGCTCTCAGATACTCTATCTTGAAATTCAGGACAAGTAGTTTTATCTTAAGTAAACCAAGGAATTTTTGTTGTAAAGTTCCCTACAATATCTTATATTACATATTTCCATAATGATAACAAAAGGAACTTAAAGAAAAATTGTTGTGATGAAAGATATGTAATATAATAGTTCCACTATTTCACATTTTCAATGCAGTGACAATAATTAGATTCATTTATCATGCTATACAATAATCACCCTAACATTTTTGTTTCCTGTTTTCATCATCCTTTACAAAATTTTGGTATTTTGAAACAATATTTTCAATTCCACAACTAAAACTTATAAATTAAAATATGAATGTGATAAATATTGCCATTGTTCTTGCTAGTTGTTATTGAGTTGATTCTCCCTCATCAGGTCCATATTTTTAGACTAAGACTCTGCTCCATAAGATTATGGAAGATCTTTACTTTTGGAAGCAAATCCCTAGATCTTTTCTCTGTGATGCCTTGAGTATGATTCAATTGTCAACTTTTTGGTTAATATTTCAGTGTTTAATATTAAAACTACATAGCTAGTCCTGTAATAAATATCAAATTGTATAAATCAGTGAAAAAAAGTAAAAACAGCAAAAAAAGTACAGCAAAAAGGGGAAATACAGAAATAATATTCTAATTCAAAAGGAAATGAAAGATGATAAGTTACCTGAATAAATACCATGATTATATTAAGTCAACTGAAATACTCTGAAAAGGTGCCTTATCTACATTGAAATCAGAAAGGATAACTTTCCCAGAAATCAGAGAACAACTAGGGCCTTCATAATATTTCTCAATTTGCCATTGCTGACTGCTTGTTGCCACAGTGATTTATGATTGGTTTATGTTCTTGCTTGACATTGGGAAATGTCACTTACATCAATGACAAGTGCCTCCACAGGGTCTGTGCAGCCTGTCAAGGGGATGACATCATTCTTGCACAACCAGCTTGTTCACATTTGCGTGCCCGTTTCCTTGCCATTTTTTCATTGTCATGATCATCATTATGAGTTATAAGCCTATTACTAATAATTTGAATGACCTCAATTTCCCTCCACATTCTTCTTTAGTGCATGATACGTTCTAAATTTGGTTTTACTTTTTAACATCTCTCACATTTTAGTAAAGTAGTAATTTAAAATGCATGCAGCGCTAGAAAGTAAATTACTAGGGTAAAGGGCATTTCAAGATGATTGAAAATGGGTCCCACAAGCTGTTTCTTTTTGTATTTCACAGCCAGAGTTGTAGAAAAGGTGTTAAAAGTATGATTTCACAGGTAAATAGATATTTACTGTGTATATTTCAAATTTAAATATATCCTTAATTGTTTGTTTGGGGTTTTTTTTTTTTATTTTTACATTTTTAACCTATTTTGAAAACTGAGATATATAAAGACATCTATGACAGTTCCGGGACTTAAGACTTAGCAGATCCCATTTCCAAGCACTTAGTTGAACCTTAATATTTAAGATTTCACTTGGATTTTCTGGTTCTTTTACATGATATGTTTATATACTATATGATACATAATGTACTTTCATACTCATTATGTCTTATGTTGCCTAAACTTACATAGCTTCTGGAGTGACTTATCAGAGTAACCAATCAAATTTAACATTTATATAAATCAAAGTGTGCTCAAGCATGTACAGTGAGTTGTTGACAACAGCTACAATTACATAGAATTAGGAAATTACTGTGTGTATTTTTAAAACTTCAAAATTACATTAAGGAAACGCAGTGACACAAAAGTGCTAATTGTAAGGTTAAGAGGTCTGTGGGGAAAGGGCATGCTGATCTGCTCACATAAAATTTCAAAACTATTCAAATTCATCCCCATCTCCAAGTCTCTAAACAACAAGAGAAGAGAGCCCCTCTCCTCCTGAGGAGATGCTGACAGGCTTAAACCATCAGAAACATGCAACCTTTGGATTAGCACAACTCCCAGGCATCAGAATTGGAGGAAAACTCATTAACAGCTTGTGTCACACAGATGAAACAACTTTGTTCCTTGAAACTAAGGAGGGCCTGAGGTATCTTCTGCACAAGTCAAGGACTATATAAGAATTGACGCTCAACCTACAGAGTCCCTTCTCAGCAGGAAGTAGCTAAGAGAATATGCTGTCCCCTTTTCCTTATGAATCAGGGTGTAATAGGGAATGGCAAAGGACACACTGACAAGGGAGATTAATCAGAACTGGCTTTGACAAGCAAGTGGGGGGAAGAGGAATTTACTGGGTGGGAGGGTAGAGGAAATAGTGCAGCAATGAATGAATGGGAACCCAAAATCTCTGTAAATGTTCACTAAAATTAATAAAATTTAATTTAAAAAAATTGAAGCTCAACATCAAGAAAACAAATTCTCACCACTGGGCCAATTAAGTGGTAACACCACAATAGATGGAAAAGAGATTAAGATTGTCAACAATTTCAGCTTGCTTTGGTCCACAATCAGCACTCTTGGAAGCAGCAACGAAGAAATCAAAAGATGAATCATTAGATTAGTAAATCTGATGTTAGGGACCCCTCCAAAATGCTGAAATGCGAAGATGTCAATTTAGAGACTAAGGTACACTGATCCATGCCATGATGGTCTTTGCAATTTCTTGTTATGCATCAGAGAGCTGGGCAATGACGAAGGATGACAGAAAAGAATCGATGCCTTTGAGTTGTGCTGAAGAAGAGTCTTGAACATACTATGGACTACCAAGAGAAGAGACAGGTCTCTGTTTTGGAGAGGGTTGCTTTCTGGAGACAAGGGCTTTGAAGTTACGTCTTACATACTTTGAGCATGTTGATAGAAATGACCAGTCCTTGGAGAAGGGCATCATGCTTCTAAGGGTGGAGGGACAATGCAGGAGCAGAAGACCCTGGATGAGATGGATTGACACAGTAACTGGGGTGATAGGGGCAGGATTCCTGGGGACAGTAAGATTGGCTCAGGATAGGGTAGAGTTCAGAACAATTGTGTATAGGGTAATGATGATTTGTAGGTGACTTGATGATACATAATAACAACAAAACCCTATGGCAGAGAGCTCTGGTGGCTTACTGGCAAGGAATTGCACTACCAACAGAAAAAACACAAGGTTTTAATGTAGCAGTTTCTCCAAGGGAGAAAGATAAGTAACCGCCTCTCTTGTGAATTACTACTGGAGAATCAAGTATGGGTAGGTTCCTATTCAATGGAGCACAACAATAAAAAATCTTATCAGACAATCCTGTTACGTGTACATTCTATTCTGTTACATTACACTTCTAGGGTAGCTCAAACCCACCAGCGACTCCTTGGAGAAAGATGCTCTCTTCTCTTTGATTCACAGACTTGTAGATACCAATAAATTGGAAGTGTTTTAAATCTTATGTGAACAGATCAGCACTCCTTTTTCCACAGGCCTGCTATAACCTTTCGGTTAGTAGCCTAAGGTTTAACCAAACGATAGGCAATCTAAGGACTATTAGAATCCACACAACAACTTATTAAATTATCAATTTCTTTCTCCATTGAAGACTGTGAACTTAATCCAAGTTAAGTGAAATTAAATTTGAACTTTCTCCTCTGAAAAGTTTGGACTTAATGCAATATCTTAAACATGTTACGGCATCTTCTGTATCTTCTCATAAATGAAGTATTTCATAAAACAATTTTTTATGTAAAGGTGCTTTTAGTTTTTTAGTCATTCATTGTTTCACATTTTCTTCCCCCTTCTGTTATCATCTTTCAAAAAATATGAGTGTGCACTTTTAGATATTCAATTGCCATATCCATAAACTAATTTGAGATTAAAGAAACCTTCCAAATAATTATTAAATTTATTTTTGTTCAGCTGTTTTGGGGATACTTCATCTTAAAAAAATCTCACAAAAATAAGAAACAAAACCTGGATGAGTAGTCAGAGAAAAGTTTATAAATGTTGTGGGCCATATAGTCTAAGAGAAGAGATCTTAAATCTACAGTTTATTATTTCATCCTAAAACTCCATTCCTTTGGTCTTAAATGACTGCCACTGAAGAGAAAATAATCCAATGTGGGCTCTGGAATTTTAAAAATTAACTAACACTTAGATTCTTCCTAAAGAAGCCAAATGCTGTAAGCTTGTGAAAACCAGAATTAGAAATTTATAAGAAAAGGGAAATGAAAGTATATTTTGGTAAAATATATTTTACAAATAAGAATGCTAGGATATCAGTAGGACTCCACCTCATCAAAGGCAGAAAACTTGCTATACTCAGGGGGGAAAAGAAAGGTAGTTCCAGCTTTCACAAGTTTCGTCATTTAGCTCTTAATATAGGCCTGGCATGCTTCCATATACTGATTTATTTAATTTTCCTAACAAACTAAGACTGCAAACTGATCTTCAAAATATAAGTAACATATGCAAGTTTATCTAGTGAGAAAGTGTTAGGACTAGATTCAACAGGAAACTTCTGTTGCAAAGAAAATGTGTTAGCAGGAGGCAGGAGAATGTAGTGATAATGAGTATAGGAAAAAACAATCTTGAAAAGGATAAAGAAAAGGATATAACACAGGGTTAAATGGAAATATATTTTCTGTTAGCTCTTATTCAGTGTTATAGGTATTCGAGATGTAATTTCTGTGAATTTGTCATGATACTGTTTGGACCACAAAGTACATTATGAAGAGTATAACTTGTCCAAGAATTCAGAAACTGAGAGAGAAAATCTACATCAGGCTTTAAACCATACAGCAGGCTGCATTGAAATACTTGTAACTGATTTTTAAGCTTCACTTTTTTATTATGATACAATTAATAAAAGGTTTGATGACTAGAGAATACAAAAGAAAATTCACCACCTTCTATTAGCATAGATCCACAAATTGCAACATTATGCTTACACAGGAAGAATAAACTTATGGTTCTCTATAAAAATTTTATTTCTGGGCAGCAAACCTTCCACTATAAATATCATTGCCCTAAGTTTGTTATGCCAAATGGTTTCATACATGTTCATGAGAGGAAAATAATGTATGTGTCAATTTAAAAAGAATCTTTCCATTAAAAGATTTCCACTGTCCATTAAAAATCTGTCACAGGACTATTTACTAAAGATAAGGGAAAAAATCCACTAAATAAAGGTTATGGGAACTGTTAGCAATTGCATTTTTGATGAGTAAATATTGTCTTCCTCACTAAAAGCTTAGACTTATGACAGATTAGCTGTTCTAATAAATATCTGTTGCAGTGCAGGATTGAATGAATCTGATTTTATGACAATGAGAGTATTCTTTCTTCAAAATTTCAGGTTTACTACCTTACCTGGTGAAGATTTAGACCCTGACTCATCTATCTTGACTGCAGCAAGAATTTTGGACCTAGAGTTGTGGACAAACTGTGAGTCTTACCAATTTTTGCAAATTTAGATGCAAAGCCAGAAGTAAATTTTCTAGGCAGGGAATCAAAAAGTGTCATGAATTATAAAATGATTAGCATTGTCATTTACTTAAAAACTGAGTGAGTATAAAATACCACTTCAGTTGCTTCTATTTCTTCATTCTACTAGCAATTGTCCCTCTCACTGATGCTCATTATTTTTTATCACTTTACATAACCAAGAGTAGGGAATGCAAAAAAGTATTGAGGTTCCAAATATTCCATTTATGTACAACCCAAACATAATTCAAATCCCATTAAAATCCTAAATATTAAAAATTGAAGGTTCTCACAATAGTTCCTCCATTACTATTCAGTTAGTTCATCTCACAGTGGTGGGTTGCTTAATTCTATGATGCTGAAAGCATCACCAGAGATATTTTAAATATCAGTAGCTTCAATCAGGGTGGACAGGTTTTAGCAGAACTTTCAGACTAAGAAAAAGTACAGGGCACCATGCACTCAAAAGCCCTATGAATAGCACCCGATATTGATAGAGTGAGGCTGAGAAGTCGTTGTGTTAAGAAAGCACTTGAAAGTAATTTAGTGAAGATTTTCTGCTTCAAAGTGAATTGATTTGCATGCCATGGAGAGAGTAAATGTAGGAACCACATTTGTTGATATGACTAGAGTCAAAATGAGAAGAAGCAAGTATAAATGTGTAGTAACAATTATAATCCAGCATGTGTAAACTCGGAATGCAGAAAAATAGAAAAATGTTAAAAAAAAACCCATAAAAAACAACTTGGAACCCATAAAGATCAATATACTAAGCATTAGTGACATAAAGTAAATTTTTATTGGTCATTTTGAATTAGACAATCAGTAATGATAAATTGAAAGAGTTGTGTCACGTTCACCATAAAAAGGAACATTTTGAAATCTAACCTGAAGTACAATATTATCAGTGATAGGATAACACCACACGTAAGGAGAAGCCCTGTTAATATTGCTATTATATGAACTCATACACCAACCACTAAAGCCAAAGGTGAAGACGTAAAGGACTTATTATCTATTATGCCAGGAATGACAAACTGAAAAGGTATGAATTGCACTCATGATAAAAAAGAATATTTCAGTATGAGGAGAAATGTTGCATCAGGATTGGAAGAAGACATCTACAGTCTGCGTTATGCAGACAACACAGCCTTGCTTTCTGAAACTGAGGAGGACTGAGGAGGACCTGAAGCACTTACTGTAGAAGGTTAAGCACGACGAATAATGCTGTGATGAACACAGGACAGCAGAGTGGTGAATGAAAGGGTGTGATGACATAGATGCAGTGACTTGATGAGACAGGGTGATAGAAGACATAGATAAATAGCTATTACTGATATAAAACACAATGTATAGAGGGACATCACGCTTGGGAGGGTGGAAGTACAGCACAAGAGAGAAAAAACCTCAATGAAATGGATTGACTCAGTGACGAGGGTAATGAGGATAGGTGTGTCAGAGACAATAAAGTTGGCACAAGATAGAGCAGGGTTCAGGGCTATTTTACATAGGTTCATTATGAGTAGCAAGCAATTCGATGGCACATAACAACCAAAATAACAATAAAATTATTGTATTGAAATGTACATGAATTAAAGTGTATAAGAGTGAACAAAAGTGAGTGATTGTGTAAAACAATAAATAAAAAGAATAGATTTCATGCACTGAATGCTAATGATCAGAGGAGCTGCAGTAGGACAGCAGTAACATATCCCATGGGAAAACCAAAAGGTAATTACAACAACAGGAAAGATTAAAGTAAATATCAGAAAAGACCCAAAATTTGTATTAATGTATAAAAGTCAAAATAAAAAGGATAAATAATGAGGTAAGAGAAATGAACAGAAGATTTCAAAGGGTAGTTCAAGAAGACAAAAAAATTATAAAGAAATGTTAAAAGTACATTTAAAATTATAATTAGTACTAGAAAGCCAAAAGAAAAGAAAACATATTTTTATCAAGCTGAAAGAACTGAAGGATGAATTCACGCTATAAGTTGTAATACTGAAGAATTCTATAGACAAAAATATTTTTAACACCATTTTTATTTTATATTGCTTTACTTACAAAGTTCGTATACATTGTTTTCCACACCAAATATTTCCCCTTTCCTTCACCCACCCCTCCTTCTACCCATCAAATTGGGCAACCCTATGATTAAGGCCTCCCTCCTGGTCATCCTCACCCATCTGCTACTCCCTCCCTACCTTGGACCCTTGTACTTATTCCACAATAATGCTCTACTACAGTATTTGTTCTTATGTGACTGAGTTAATTCACTCAGAATAATGTTCTCCAATATCTCCCATGTTAGGTGGTGATTTACAAAATCATTGTTCCTGTGCGCTGCATAGTATTCTAGTATGTGATTATACCATAATTTCTCAATTCTTTCCATTGTGGTTGGACATCTGGGCTGTTTCCATGTTCTTGCTGTGGTGAACAACACTCGTCTGAATGTTGGTATACAAGTCTCTGTGTCTCCATTCTCATTTTCTCAGGGTATATTCCAAGAAGTAGAATAGCTAAGTTATATGGACTTTCTATGTTTAGCTTTTTGAGGAAACCTCAAACTGTCTTCCAGAGTGGTCATGAGATTTTATCTTCTCACATTCTCTCCAATGCTGCCCTACTAAACTTTGCCACTGCTACTAGGGTAAGATGGTATCTCATTGTGATTTTAAACTGCATCTCTCTTATTGCCAGTAATTTTGCTCATTTCTTCATGTGTCTGTTAGACATCTGAATACCCTTCTCTGTGAAAAGTCTTTCCATGTTTCTTGCCCATTTTGTTATTGGATTATCAGTCTTTTTTTTCTGGAGGCCAGGATTATTCTGTAAACTTTTGTTATGAGACCTCTGTCTGAGTTGGTACTACAAATGTTTGTTCCTAGTTAGTAGGTTTTCTTTTCACCCCATTGGATCAAGTTTTTGATGTGCACAGAAATGTAATGTTTAGAAGGTTATTGGCAAAATCTTGAATTATTTAGGAAGCATAAAAAGTTGAAAAGAATACAGAGTCACTGTATAGAAAAAAAATTGTTCAATAGTAAGCCATTTCAGGAGTAGCATGTGATCAAGAGCTAACGGTACTGAAAGAAGAAGTCCAAGCTACACTGAAATCATTGGCAAAACCTAAGTTCCCAGGAAGTCACAATATACTGACTGGGGTGTTTCAATAAGCAAATTCAGGACTGTAGGCTCTCACTGGTTTATGCCAAGAAATTTGGAAGCCAGTTATCTTCCCAACTATCAAAAGAGATCCATATTTATTCCCATTTAAGTAAAAATATAATTCAACGAAATATTGTAAATTCAGTAAATTACTGAACAGTATTGTTAATATCCTATCAAAGAAAAATTTCCCTCAAGGTTATTCAAAACCTGCTGGAACAGTACATTAACAACTTCCAGAAATTCAAGCTGAATTTAAAAGAGCCTGTGGAACAAGAATTATAATTGCTAATCTGATGTAGATCTTGGCTAAAAACAGAGAACAACAGAAAGATGTTTGTGTTTCACTGATTATACAAGGGCATTTCACTGTGTGGATCATAATAAATTATTGATAACATTGAGAACAGGAATCCCAGAATACTTAACTGTATTCATGTGAAAACTAGACCTAAACCAAGAAGTAGTTGTCCAAACAGAACAAAGGGACACATCATAGTTTAAAATCAGGAAAGACATTCATCACCATTGTATCCTTTGTTGATGTATATTCAAACGGTATGCTGAGCAAATAATTAAAAAACCTGAACTATAGGAAGAAGAATGTGCATTAAAATTGGAAGAAGAGTCAACAATCTACATTATGCAGATGACATAATATTGCTTGGACATAATGAAGAAGATTTGAAACACTTACTGCAGAAGCTCAGCCTCCTGTATTCAATACAGATTACATTTCAACATCAAGAAAACAAATATCCTCTCCACGGGAACAATTGTTGTTATGGGCCCTCGAGTCTGCTGTGATCCATAGCAACCCTATGTACAGCAGCTCTGAATGAAGCCCTTTCCTATTCTGTGCTTGTCTCACTAATTCTGATACACCAACACCCACTGCCTCAATTACTGTATCAATCCTTATCATCTGGGGTCTTCCTCTCCTATGCTGTCTTTCCACACTTCTGAGCATGATGTCCTTCTCCAAGGATTGGTCTCTCCTGACCACCTGCTCAAGGTGAGTGAAGCAGAGCTTCAAAATCCTAGCCTCCAAGGAGAAACTTACTTTCACCATCTCCAAGACAGACATATTTGTTTTTTTGGCCCATGGTATGTTCAAGACTATTCTCCAGCACCACAACTTGAAGGCATCAATACTTCAGTCATCCTTAGTCATGTCTACCTCCCTCAAGCACAACAAGTAATTGCAAAGACATGGCCTAGGTTAGGCACACCTTAACCCCTAGACTGACATTGTTGCTTTTCAGCACTCTGGAAGTCCAAGACAGCAGATTTTTTCAATGCAATTTGTCTTTGATTTCCTGATGGTTGGTGTTGAGAGTTTTGATTGTGGAGTTGAGCAAGCTGTAATTGTTAACAACCTCAATCTCTTCTCTATCTATCTTGGTGCTGACAATTGGCCCAGTGGTGAGAATATTTTCCTTCTTGATGTTGAGTTTCAATTCATACTGAAGACTACAGTCCCTGACCTTCTTCAGCAAATGCTTTGAATCTTCTTTAGTTTCAGCAAGCAAGGTTTTGTCATCTGCCTAATGTTGGTTGCTAGTCTTCCTCCAATCTTGATGCCACACTCCTCCTCATAAAGCACTGCTTCCCAAATGATCTGTCTGCATACAGATTGAAAAGATATGAAGTCAAGATGCATCCCTGACACAGCCCTTTCCTTATTTTGAACAATGCAGTGTTTTCCTTCTCTGTTCTGAGGACTGCTCCTGGCCCAATTATAGGTTTCACAGAAGCACAGTCAAGTGTTCTTGGATTCCCATTTTCCTCAAGGTTAGCCACAATTTGTTGTGATCCACATTATCAAAAGCCTTTGCATAGTAAATGAAACAGAGAAAAATATTTTTCTGTTACTCTTTGCTTTCTGCTAAAATCTATCTGACATTGACAATGATGCCTCTAGTGCCAAGACCTGTTCTATACCCAGCTTATATTTCTGGTAGTTCTCTGTCAATTTACTGTTCCAGTCATTTATGGATAATCTTCAGCAGGATTTTGCTAGTGTATGATATTAGTGATACTGTTTTATAATTTCCACACTCTGTTAGGTCACTTTTTTGAGGGAATAGAAGTAAATATAGATCTCTTTTAGTCAGTTGGCCAATTAGTTATCCATCAAATCTCTTGGCACAACTTGGTGAGAAGATCCAAGGCCGCATCCGTTTCTTGAAATACGGCAATTAGTAGTCCATCCATTCCTGGGGCTTTATATTTTGTCAAGTCCTTCAGAGCAGCCTGAATTTCTCCTTCATCACAATTGTCTCTTGATTATATGCTGTTTCTTGAAATTCTTCTGTGTCAGCCAATTCTTTTTGGTACGATGACTCTATATACTTCTTCCATCTTCTTTTAATACTTCCTAAATCATTCAATATTCTGCCCCTAGCATCTGTAAGCATTGCAGCAAATGGCTTGGAATTGTTTTTTAGTTTCATCAGTGTAAGAAATTCTGAGCATGTCCAACCCTCTTGCTTTTCTGACTCCAGATCCTTGCACATGTCATTATAATACTTTGCCTTGTCTTCTTGAGATGCCCTTTGAAATCTTCTTAACTTATAGATTTATTTCCTTTGCTTTGGTTTGCTGTAGGGCAATATTCAGAATTTCTTCTGACATCTATTTTGTCCTTTTCATCTTCTTTATGCTTTGTAAAAACTTTTGAATTCTTCATTAATTATATTCTTAATGTCTTCCCATAGCTGATGTGGTCTTCGTTCATTAGTGTTCAAAGCTTCAAACCTATTTCTGAGATGATATTTAAATTTAGGGGGGATAGAATCAAGATCAAATTTTGTTCATGTGGATATGATTTACATTTGTTTAGCTTTAATTTGAGCTTGCATATGAGCAGTTGATGGTCTGTTCTACACAGGAACTTTATAAAAGATGGAGAAGAGATTGAAGTTGTCAAAAACATAATTCTACAATCAAAACTCATGATTGTTCTTATTAGGTACCATCAAGTTGAAAATTAAAATAAGCCTATGAGAGTAAAAATACAGTGTTGAGTATAACCCAATTGAATTTTCTTTGTAAATAATGGAAACTCCAGAACACTTAATTGTGCTCATGTGAAAGCCAATCATTGAAGAGAGCAAGTGTACATACTATGATTTCAAATCAAAGCAAATGTATATTGTGTTTCTGAACCATGACTTTGACGACACTTACTTGATCTGTTTGTTGAATAAATATACCATTAAGTTGACTCATTGAAGAAAAATGTAGCATCATGATGAGAGGAAGACTCTTAAAAAATATGTGTTATGCAGATGATGTAAGTTTGCTTGCTGAAAGTGAGGAGGATATAAAACACTAGTTTCAGAAGATCAAGAACTACACCCTATAGTATGAATTAGATCTCAACATCAAGAAAGCAAAAGTCCACCCCAGGACCAACATCCAGGATTATGGTAGATGGAGAAAGAGTTGAAGCTGTCTATGTTTTCATCTTGCTTGGATTAACAAATAACACCATTGGAATCAGCAGTCAGGAAATTAGGAGACATTGCTTTGGGCAAGTCTGCTGTCAGAGACTTCTCCAAAATATAGAAGACAAATGATGTCAGTTTGAAGATTAAAGTACACATGGTTTGGTTCATGGTCTTTTCAATTACATGCTACACATCAGAGAGCTGGATAGTGAATAAGGATGACAGAAGACTTATTGATCCCTTTATGTGGTGATGCTGAAAAGTGCTGAATATCCCCTGGACTACCAAAATAACAAACAGGTATGTCTTTGAAAAGGTGCAGCTAGAGTGCTCCTTGAAGGCAAAGAAGATGAAGCTTTGTTTTACATACTTACGACATGTCACTAGGTGAGGCTATTCCTTGGTAAAGAATATATTATACTTGAGAAAAGGGAGAGTCATCAAAGAAAACAAAAAGCCTCAATGAGATGAATTGATATGATGACTTCAGCAATGTACTCAAATGTGTCTGAAATGATAAGGACGTTACAGGATAGGACAGGGTTCACGTCAGCTGTTCAGAGGGTCATGTTGATTACATTAGAAATTTGACTCAATGACACCTAATAACAACAACTTTTCTTGATGAAAGCAAGGAAAACTCAAGCACTTACTTATGTCAATCAAAGACGATAGCTTGCTGTATGAATACACTTAAGCATCAAGGAAAAAACAAAAATCTTCATAATTTCACCAATAAGCAACATTATGGTAAATGAAAAAGAATTTGAAGTTGTCAAGAATTTTATTTTACTTAGGTCCACAATTAATGTAATTGGAAAGAGATTCAAGAAATTAAACTATATATTGCAATGGGTAAATGCGTCAAAGAACCTCTTCAAATTTCTAAAGATATAAAGTACAATAAGGATTTGAGAAGATATTGTGATAAAAGGTGTTGATCCATTATATTTTATTATAAAATATAATGCATAGAAATGATTGGGGGGAAACGCAGCTAATAAAAGGGACTAGCGTGTATATGACTCAGCCATGATATTGTGTATACAGTCAAATCAGAACAGTCACATAGATTGTCCTCCAGCAGGTTTTCAAAGGCAGTAATCAGAGGATGTTCA
>NW_006399751.1:20153803-20181619 GCF_000299155.1 Elephantulus edwardii | reverse complement strand
GTCCCTATGAGTCATGCTTGACTCGAAGGCAATCAACAACAACAACAACAATCACACAGGAGGAGATCGTCCATTTTTCTCACGTGGAACAGCTAATGGTTTCGAATCATGTACCTTCAGGATTGCAGCACAGTTTCTTACCCACTAGGACATCAGAGCTCCTATAATGCCTGCCAAGGCTGAACAATGGCTAAGCAAGATTGAAGAAGAAAAGATATCTTTGGATTATGGTCTTTGTGAAGAATATCAAGTATACTATTATACCATGGACTGGCAGAATAATAAACAAGGTTCTATTCATATTAGTACATCCATAAATATATTGTCTCTTCTAGTGATTGAAACAATGAATAGAATCAGCTTTTCCTTATTATACAAGATATTTCTTTTCAACAATATATGCCAAACAGAAAGCTCAGGGTTATTACTGTCTATAGAGATGAGTCAATTCTGACTCAATGTTAAACAACAACAGAGATGGTTTTAGGTTTCTAAAGCAAATATACAATTGTATAATCTAATTAAGTGATGGATTAAGGTAGGTTGGAAATTAATGAAATTTCAGCACAGTGATTTTTTTTATATTCTGTGAATCTTTTAAAAGTAAAAACTGTTATATTTTAAGGTATAATTTCTTCCTATAAGAGAGAGTTCTACTACCCTCAGTCTTTTAATCTTGATTTTAGTACTGATTGGCGGCACTTACCCCTGTATCTGAATGAATGGGGATTACAGTTAATACAGAATTAATCTCTGTTAAGGGGCAGAGCCTGGCTTAAACAATTACTTTGTAAGAAGTAACATTGGAAATCACATTTTTCTAAGAGTGCTCATCTCAGCTGTCATGTACCCCATGTTTAATTTCTCTAGTCTTTTTATGTCCCTAACTCAATTGACAATCTACAAATACTACCACTGTGCCAAGAGTGACAAGCTAGGAATAATGCAAAGGAGATTAGGATAATAAGTATTTCCCACTTTATATTTTAAAGAATATTTTAGTCTAAGCATTTATCAGTTGAGACAGTGAGGATTATAATTAAAGTTAAATAATATGAGTTGGTACAAACTTCCAATTTCCTAATTGTCATTTCAAATAGCTAAGTGAATATCAAAATGTCATATTCTAAAAACTACCAAGCTCATAACACTTAAAATGTCAACAAGCTGAGATAAGGAAAATGTTCCCTCCTATGCATAACCCCTCTTTGGTAGTCCAAAAACCCTTTGAATAGATAAGAAAACACATAGCACCTGGGCTTTAAAATAAGACCAAACGTCTCCTTGCATATAACTGATACTATGTCTTAGGGGGGTCTGGTGACCTAGTAGTAAGAAGCCGTAGCACCAACCCAAAAATATGTGGTTCAAGTACACCAGCTGCTCTACAAGAAAAAGATTGGACATTTCTTCCTGTGCAATTTACTGCCTTTGAAACCCATCAGAAGGTCAGCTGTGGATTGGTTCTGACTTGATGGTATACAATAACAACAACAACAAGATGTCTTAAACTAGCATGAAAAGTAGTCAAATAAATGGCCATGGAATTGACATCGTCATTTCTTCTGGTAGCCATAGAATCCAAACATAATTTGATGAAACTGTACTCTTAACTTTTGAGAAATCATTAGTGGCAAGGAGCTGTGCTGCAATCCCAAAAGCATGTGGTTCACAGCCAGCAGCTGCTCCACAGGAGAAGGATGGGCAACATCCTCTGTGCCACTAACTGTCTTCGAAAACCCGCCAGAGGGTCAGCTATGTGTCAGTTCCAACACTATGACACACAACAACAACAACAACAACAACAACACACTCTTACTTCTTTTTTTAAGGGAAAGATTATTTTTATTTTTTTTACTTTCGCCTAAATTTTATTGTAACTTAAAAAAAAATTTGTCTACTAGTTTATTTATAAAATTCAAATACATTGTTTTTAAAAACAAATTCTTTCAATTTCCCTCACCCCACCCTCATCAAATTGTACAACCCCTGAAGAACTGGAAAAATGTACTCCTTGAAAAATATTCAACGTCCTATGAATTTGAAGTTAATTTCTTAATAAATAAAATTTCAGAATATAGTTTTCATTGGTTTTAAACCTAAAATATGAAAATCATTTTGTTATTGTTTACATTTATAAAGCTCATGGAACAAATAATTTGCCTTAATAAATAAATATAACAAAAGTTGATACCTACCTTCCTTGTCATCATCAAGTAGAAACCAATATGTGGCTGGTGCCATCAGTCCAAACTGTGAATCACATCTTTCTCTCTTTGTGCTGCTAGTGGATTCGAAGCACCAAAAAGGTAAAACCTTTTTGAGTTAGAAGGGTAACTTCCTTCATAATAGGCTGCTAGAGCATAAGATAATGATAAATCAGGTTTAATCTAGTATTTTATATATGTTGTTGTTATGTGCCGTCGAGTCGTTTGCGACTCATAGCAACCCTATGTACAACAGCCCTAAACCCTGCTCTATCCTGTGCCAATCAGACTGCCTCTGACATACCCATCCCGATTACCCAGTCACTGAATCAATCCATCTCATAGAGGGTCTTCCCCTCTTGCGCCATCCCTCCACCCTCCCAAGCATGATGTCCCTCTCGAAGGACCTGTCCCTCCTTGCAACATGCCCAAAGTATGTCAGACAAAGCCCCAGAATCCTTGCCTTCAAGGAGTTGCTTGGTTGAATCCTCTCCAGGTTGAATCTGTTTGTTTTCTTGTCAGTCCATGGTACATTCAATACTTTTCTCCAGCACCATAGCTCAAAGGCACCAATTCTCCTTCTTTCCCCCTTGGTCATTGTCCAACTCTCTGATGCATAATAAGTGATTACAAGGACCATGGCCTGTATCAGGAGGACCTTAGTCTCCAGAGAGACACCGTTGCTCTTAAGTACTTTAGAGAGGTCCCTAACAGTGACTTTCTCATCTCAATATGTTTTTTGATTTCCTGGCTACTGGTGCCAAGAGTGTTGACCATGGAGCCGAGCAAACTGAAGCTGTGAACAATCTCAATCTCTTCGCCATCCATCCTGATGCTACCGATTGGTCCAATGGTGAGAATCTTTGTTTTCTTGACATTGAGCCTCACTCCATACTGAAGACTGTAGTCCTTGACCCTCAGCAACAAATGCATGAGGTCCTCCTCAATTTCGGCAAGCAGGGTTTTGTCAACAGCATAACACAGATTGTTAATAGATCTTCCACCAATCCTGATGCCACAATTCTCTTCATAGAGCCCAGCCTCCTGAATAATCTGCCCTGCATACAGGTTGAAAAGGTATGGAGACGGGACACATCCCTGGATTACACCCTTCCCAATTTTGAACCATGCAGTGTTGCCCTGCTCTGTTCTGACTAATGCCTCTTGGTGAGGAAAATTAAACCAAATCCACAGGAGCCAAAATATGACTTGGATTTCATCCCAGCTGAATTTCAGAATCATCTCAGGAACAGGTTTGAGGCCTTGAACACTAATGAGCGAAGACCAGATGAGCTGTGGGAGGATGTCAAATGTATCATCCAGGAAGAGTGCAAATGGTCATTACAAAGACAGAAGAGGAAGAAAAAACAAAAATGGATGTCGGAAGAAACTCTGAAGTTTGCACTGGAGCGTAGAGAAGCCAAAGCACAAGGGAGGATTCAAGATACTAAAGAGCTGAACAGAAGATTCCAAAAGGCAGCTCAGAACGACAAAGCAAAATATTACAATTAAATATGCAAGGAGCTAGAGTCGGAAAATCAAAAGGGCCGAACTCGCTCAGCATTTCTTAAGCTCAAGGAACTGAAGAACAAATTCAAACCTAGAGTTGCTATAATCAAGGATGCTTTAGGCAGAATGTCAAATGATCCAGGAAGTATTAAAAGAAGATGGAAGGAATATACGGAGTCATTGTATCGAGAAGAATTAGCAGATACAGAAGAATTTAATGAAATAACATATGAGCAAGAGCCTATGGTGATGAAGGAAGAAGTTCAAGCTGCTTTGAAGGAAATAGCAAAAAATAAGGCCTCAGGAATTGAGGGTATACAAATTGACGCATTTCAGCTAACAGATGCTGCCCTGGATGTGCTCACCAAGTTGTGCCAAGAAATCTGGAGAACAACCACATGGCCAACTGACTGGAAGAGATCTATATTTGTTCCCATTCCAAAGAAGGGTGACCCAGCTGAGTGTGTCAACTACAGAACAATCTCATTGATTTCACATGCAAGCAAGATTCTACTGAAGATTATCCGAAAACGACTGGAACAGCACATCAGCAGAGAATTGCCAGAAGTCCAGGCTGGGTTTAGAAGTGGTCGTGGTACTAGGGATATTGTTGCTGATGTTAAATGTATCTTAGCTGAAAGCAGGGAATACCAGAAGAATGTCTGTGTTTCTTTGATTATGCAAAGGCGTTTGACTGTGTGGATCATAACAAAGTGTTTTTCATGTGCACTCTGAACTATGAGTTAAATACTATTATCAACCCTGATTTGACAGGCAGAAAATATGAACATTAGTCAATAAACTGTGAAGAAGCATTTAAACTAATGCAGTTTGGCTTTGGACACCATTTTCTTAACCATTATGCTGTGTTATTATTGTTACATATTTTTGTGTTGGGATCAACTCATTGCTTTCTAGTGAGTGTTTAGAGGCAGCAAATAACATAGTAGAAAATTGCCCTTCTTTCTCCCTCAGAGCAGTTGATGGATCCAAGCTGTAAAACTGTGGATTGGCAGCAGAGCTACTTACCAATAAGCTACCACACCTTTAAATAATGCAGTTATCACGACATTACGAAACAGTTTGCAAGTTTATGTTTAGAATGGTTTTACTGAGAAGTATATTTATGAATTTCTATTTATTGGTTTCTTACACTTGTGTTATAAGTTATGACACCGAGAAGTAAGACATTAAGGATACAATAAGTAAGGCATAACAGAAAGGTAATAATAAATAATCTTCCAAATCTAACACTGTGAAGCCTTAAGGAAGACATGGCCTAATATGTAGGTTCCCTATATCTTATCTGGTGGCGTAATGGTAAGAAGTTGTGCTGCAATTTCAAAGGCACATGATTCAAATCCTCTATTATGTCCTCCACTAATTTCAAAGACATCAATTTTTCTGTCATCCTTAGTCATTGTTCAGGTCTCTGATGCATAGTAAGTAATTGTGAAGACCATAGCTCAGGCACACCTGATCTCTAGACTGACGTCATTGCTCCTCAGTACTCTGGAGAAGTTCCTGACAGCAGATTTTCCCAGTGCAATTTGTCTTTCGATATTTTCTGCTGTTAGTACCAAGAGTGGTGTTTGTGTAGCCAAGCAAGCTGACTCTGTTAACAGTCTCAATTTCTTCTTCATCTATTATGATGCTGCCAACTGGCCCAGTTATGAGAATCTTTGTTTCCTTGATGTTGAGATTCAGATGTTTCAAGTCCTTTCAGCGAAAAAGTTTGTATCATTTGCATAACGCAGATTGTAGATGAGTCATCCTCCAATCCATTGCCATTATGTCTGAATCTGCCGGATTTCCAAAGCTGTAAATCACATGGAAGCAGATTGCCTATCTTTCTCCTGAGGAACCTGTTGAAAGGCACAACCTTTACATTAGCACAACTCCCTACAGATTCATCCATTTGAGATCCAACATACTATGATTTATTTTTGTTAATTTTCAATGTGACAGTGTCCAGTGTTTTAATTTTCATCAAATACACTATGAAAATGTTATGAAGGATACATCTATATTATATTAGTCCATCTCTAACATTGCCACCTGTTTGAACTGACCCTACGTGACCATCCAGTAGGCTTCCATGCCATGGGGAGAGCCGCCAACTTCTTTTGAGATTGTGTATCAAATCTTATAGAGGGTAATTATGAGTCAGAACCTACTCCAGGACAGCCAGTTTTTAGGTGAAAATGCAAAGAAGGAGATTACCTATCTTTCTCTTCCATAGCTATAGGTGAATTCAAATCTCCAGAAAGCCCTGGTATTTGGGTTAATAGCACAATTCCCTGGAGAGAACTAGTCAGTGCTACTTAGCACCTGTTAACCAAGGAATAAATTAAAAACACAAACATTTAGGTGTAATAATTCTCAGGACACATTGTAAAATATCTTAAACTGCCATTTTTATAGTGTGGGGAAAATAATCTAGACAATATTTCAACTGGTTGTCAAAACATTTTAAATCTTTAAAACTAGCATTAACAATTGGAGAGATGCTCTTCACTTACTATGCTGTTACTTGACATTTCACTTTTAAAAAACAATTTTTAAAAAATCTACTATCTTGTGCATAGACAACGTACACTCAGCAGTAAAAAAATTAAAGGTAAAAATGGAAAAGTCAAAGGTGATAATAACAGTGACTGTTATTATTAATATGAGATTTTGAGGTGGCCAGACCATGATCCTCAGTAGTTTTCTTGTAACATATGATGTAATTTGGCAATTATATATTGATGTAGTTATGTTCCATTGTGTGATCTGAGTGATCATCATTCCAGTTAAATGTCAACTTTTGCAAAATGACTACACCTATAAATGAAGAGCAACTGTAATAATTGTGTGTTCTTTTTAAGTATAAATGCGTGTGCTTATACTGAAATGATATGTCCAATACAAATGATGAAAAAAGTTAATTTTGTATTTTACTTTATCAAGAATGTTTCAATCATAGTGTCTTCACTTTGTACCAAATCAAACACTAAATTTGTTTTCAGACATTTGACTTTTATTTATGCTTTAGTCTTGAAGCTCTTATTTCAATGAAATAAATGTGTATTAAATTTCAGTTTTGCTAAATAGGAACTTTAAGATGATTGAGGTGATAGCAGCAATAAACTTGCATTCTTTTCCTATTTTCTGTTCCTAACTCAATTTCCATTTTGAAATAGCTAAGACATTAACAGCATGGCCTGAAATGGGTTGTTTTTTGTTGTTATGTGCCATCGAGTCGCTTGCGACTCATAATGACCCCATGTACAAGAGCTCTAAATGCTGTTCTATCCTGTGTTATCCTAGCCATCTCAAACACACTTATTCCCACTGCTCTAGTCATAGAATAGATCCATCTCTTCGAAGGTCTTCCTCTCCTTCACCGCCCCTCCACACTGACAAACATTAATTCCCTCTCCAAGGACCAATCCCTCCTTGCAACATGCCCAAAGTATGTTCGACGCTTCAGAATCCTTGACTCCAAGGAGCATTCTGGCTTCACTTTCTCCAGGACAAACCTGTTTGTTCTCCTAGCAGTCCATGGTATATTCAAAACTCGTCTCCAGCACCACAGCTCAAAGGCATCAATTCTATCAATGCTATTCACTATCCAACTCTCTGATTCATGGCACATAATTGCGAAGACTATCACCTGGATCAGGCGCACCTTAGTCTCCAGTCTGACATCATTGCTCTTCGGTACTCTTGAGAGGTCCCTCAAAGCCGACTTTCCCAGTGCAATTCTTCTCTTGATTTCCTGGCTGCTATTACCAAGAGTTTTGACTTGGGTTAAACAAAAAATTTTTCCAATGTTAATAATAACATGATCAACCATCACAAGAATGTGGAAACAGCCCAAATATTCAACCACAGTCAAATAGATTGAAAAATTATGGTACATTCACATGATGGGGTCTACACAGCAAATGTTAACAATGATTTTGTAAATCACTGCCTAACTTGGGAGGGGCTGGAGAGTATTATGCTGAGTGAACAAACTCAGTCCATAGGGACAGATACGGTATAAGAACATTATTGTAGAAATAGATAGCTAGTAACATATGTATGAGGATCTAAGGGGGTGGAGGGGAGGGAGCAGACGGGTGAGAATGGGCAGGGGAGATGGTAATCATAGGGCGGCACAATTTGATGGTTGGAGGGAGGGATGGGTTAAGGAAATAGGGAAGATCTGTTGTGAAAAACAAAGTATACTGACTTTGTAAGTAAACCAGTATAAAAATATTTTTTATTAAAAAAGAAAATTTGCCAATTATTAGGGACAGAGTAAGAAAAATTAATAATGATAAATTGCTAGATATTTTTCCATATTTTTATTATTATTGTAAAAGGGAGGGTAGTAAAGGAAATGAAGCTTTAATTTACTTTTTCTTTGAATAGTATGCTGTTTACTAGAAAGGAGGGTAGTAACTATTAAGTAAAATTAAATAAACTTATCTCCTAATTCCTTTTCTTTGCTTAACAGCAATGCCTGCCCTCTTCCATATTTTTCAGGCACTAATAAGGATAAAAAAAAAAGAGAAAGAGTTACAATTTGATTAACATGGTTTCATGTAGCAAAAGATGCAAATTCCATTAATTCAGCAAAACTGGACAAAATCCATATTGTTGTTGTTGTTGTTGTTGTTGTTAGGTACCATCAAGTTGGCTATGACTCAATGCGACCCAATGAGCAATAGATCTGAATCTTGCCTAATCCTGTGCCATCTTCACACAATCTCTGATATGATTAAGCGAGTGTTAGCATCACTGGTGGCTGTGCCAACACATCTTGTTGAGTCTCTTCCTCTTTTTCTATGACCTTCTGCCTTTTACAGTTTGGAGTCTTTTTCTAAGGACTAGACCCTCCTGACAACATTTCCAGAATATGCACAAAATCTGTAAGAAAAAGAAAACATAGTGAATGATTTTTAAAAAAGAACACAAATGTGGGGAGAAATAATAAACTAATGTGACTCACATTTTAAAAAACGGTTCTCTGGGTGAGGGATCTGTGGGTAGTGCGTCTTCTCTAAATCCAAGGTTGCTTTTAACAAAACTTAAATTTTCATTGTTCATAGCATCACTAGCAAGAAAATATATTTTACTAGTGCTATTTTCTTTTATAAAACCTCTGTTTTCTGAGGAGAAAAGAGATTCTCCTGTTGAATAAGAACATCTATCATCATTTAAACAGAATTTCAGGAATGACAGGTATCTTATTTAGATAAGGTGACACATTACAGCTTCCTTTCCTCCTCTTCTTTCTTATATAGTGTGATCCATATAGAGATAAAATTACTCTATCAGACCAAGTAAGTATCAAAGTCAGGCCCCATTTTCTGAGTTTTACATTTCATATCCCCTTGAATTCATCTTCTAGTGATTTGAAGGGCATTTGAAGTGGATTTTTGGTTTCTGTTGGTTACATTGAGTGATCATGCTGACTGAAATTATTTTTTGAAGAAAGGTAATTGGCAAGAATTTTAGTGCTTCTGAAATGCTGCTACAGGCTGTTAAAAATCTGGACTGAAAAGAATGAAATAACTCTGCTTTTCTCTGTTCACAATTTAAAGTATACTTTAAGTCTTCTAGAAGACGTAATTCACAGTGACTTTTATATATGGAATGAGATAATTCCACACCTAATATCATAATCCCTGTACAGCTATCCTCGTGGGGATAATATCAACATCTTTAAAATTAACTAGAGGATGCTTATATCTATCCGCTCTCTGAAATCAACTGTTCAAATTAATGTGAATTTAGATATTGAGACTAATTGTCAGCCATATAAATTCTTAACAATCTTAAGGATAAAATAAAAACAAAACTTAATCCTTGGAAAATTACAAATAAGGCAAAAATGCAAAAATCCACAATTGAATTCTTTCTTATAAATTAAAAAAAATGTGCTGCTTACAGTTTTATGTTTCGGGAAAGGCTATAAGATTTGAGAATTAAAGTTGTGGTAACTACAAAGTATCACTAAACTAACTTGGTTCCATGGAACAAAATTATTTTCTAATATATAAAGAAAATCATCCAAAAAATGTAAAAGATCATTACAAAGGCTAAAGAAGAAGAAAAGACCAAAATGGATGTCAGATGAGACTCTGAGTATTGCATTAGAGCGCCAAGAAGCCAACGCTAAAGGAAGAAATCAAGAAATCAAAGAGCTGAATAGAAAATTTCAAAAGGCAGCTTGGGACGACAAAGCAAGATACTATAATGAAACGTGCATAGAGCTGAAGTCAGAAAATCAAAAGGGCTGAACTCGCTCAGTGTTTCTTAAGCTGAAGGAGTTGAAAAACAAATTGAAGCCACGGGTGGCAATACTTAAAGATAGTTTGGGTGGAATGTTGAATGATCCAGGTTGTATAAAAAGAAGATAGAAGGAGTACACAGAGTCACTGTATCAGAAGGAATTGGCTGACAGAGGAATTTCATGAAATAACACATGAACAAGAGCCTATGGTGATGAAAGAGGAAGTTCAATTTGCGATGAAGGAATTGGCAAAAAACAAGGCGCCAGGAGCTGACTGCATACCAATTGATTTATTTCAACAAACAGACGCTGCCCTGGATGTGCCAGGAAACCTGGAGGACAGCCAGCTGTCCAACTGACTGGAAGAGATCAAATATTTGTTCCCATTCCAAAGAAAGGTGACCCAAACATGGTATGGAAATTATCGAACAATATCACTGATAACACATGCAAGCAAGATTCTGCTGAAAATGATCCAAAAACGTTTGGAACAATATGTCAACAATATGCCAGATGTGCAGGCTGGATTTAGAAGAGGTCGTGGTACTAGGAATATTATAGCTAATGTAAGATGGATCTTGGCAGAAAGAAGAGAATACCAGAGGAATGTCTATCTGTGCTTCATTGACTATGCAAAGGCTTTTGACTGTGTGCATCACAACAAGCTATGGATGACTCTGAGAAGAATGGGAATCCCAGAACATTTGATCGTGCTAATGTAAAACCTATACTTGGACCAAGAGGCAGTCGTCAGAACAGAGCAGGGAGACACTGGATGGTTCATAATCAAGATAGGAGTTCGTCAGGGGTGTATTTTGTCTCCATACCTTTTCTATCTGTATGCAGAACAGATCATCCAAGATCCTGGGCTCTATGAGGAGGAATGTGGCATCAGGATTGGTGGAAGAATCGTCAACCACCTGCATTATGCACATGACACAACCCTGCTTGCTAAAACTGAGGAGGACCTGAAGCGCTTGCTGCAGAAGGTAAAGACTGCAGTCTTCAATATGGATTGAAGCTCAATATCAAGAAAACAAAGATTCTAACCACTGGGCCAATTGGCAGCATCAGTTTGGATGGTGAAGAGATTTAGACAGTTGACAGTTTTAGTTTACTTGGCTCCAGAGTCAACACTCTTGGTAACAGCAGCCAGGAAATCAGGAGACAAATTTCATTGGGAAAGTCAGGTGTGAGGGACCTCTCAAGAGTACTGAAGTGCAACAACGTCAGACTGGAGACTAAGGTGTACCTGATCCAGTCTATAGTCTTTGCATTTACGTGCTATGCAACAGAGAGTTGGACAGTAAATAGGGATGATAGAGAATTGATGCCTTTGAGTTGTGGTGTTGGAGAAGAGTGTTGAATATACCATGGACTGCTAGGAGAACAAACAGGTTTGTCCTGGAGAGGGTGAAGCCAGAATATTCCCTGGAGTCAAGGATTCTGAAGCTTCGTCTGGCATACTTAGGGCATGTTGCAAGGAGGGACTGGTCCTTGGAGAGGGACAGCGCAGGATAGGAAGATCCTCGATGAGATTGCTCGATTCTGTGAGTGGAGAGGTGGGAATGAATGTGTATGAGACAGTGAGGTTGGCACAGGATAGAATGCTGTTTAGGGCTCTTGTACACAGGGTCGCTATGAGTCACAAACGACTTGATGACACATAACAACAACTCTTTATAAAGTATGAATATTACACTAAAAGCTAATAGGGTGTTTTAATTAAAAAACATGTCAGATTTCCCTACAGCAGGGTTTTTAAAACATTTTTTTAAATTTCTTATTATTTTTGACTGGTACAGGAGGAGATTGTCCCTCCTTCTCCAGTAGAGCATCTGGTGGATTCGAACTGTGAACCTCTAGGATTGCAGTGCAGGGTTCTTGCCACAAGGCCACCAGAGTTCCCTTACAGCAATGTTTTAAAAGAAGGGAACCCTCATTTCAGGCCTATTTTGGTATGGAAACTTTTATTGTACATAAATTTAGAGAGAAACTTTTAAAAATAAATGCATTCATTCTTCTACAATTACCTTCCTTCCCCAAAGACAGCCCTCTTTGCAATATTAATTCTTAAAGATTTATACCCTTGAAATCAGTGCATTTTTCTCTCCCCTCCCATCCCCCTTCCTTTTACTTGGTCCAGGAAGTGTCTGTATGGTCAGTTGACTGGATGAAATAGTTTACTTATGGAAATAACATCCTTGAAAAATTCTGTTGTGTAGAACTAAGTTGTTGGGGTTTTTTGTTTTGTTTTTTGCTTTTTTTTTTTTTAAGACTAAGTTTCAGGTTGTATTTATGCTTAGAGAAAAGATTGCACAAGGGTATGAATATTAGAATGTAGAGATCAATGGAGTCACTCCAGAGTCTATTATTGATGGCTTTTAGTATTTTGTGCACTACCTTTCCTTCAATTTCTCTAGTTTACATAATAAGTGATTGTTGTTGTGCACTGTAGAGTTGGAACCAACCCACAGCTGACCCTTCAGCAAGTTTTCAGAGGCAGTTAATTGCTTGGAAGGAGACTGCCATCCTTCTTCCAAGGAGCATCTGGTGACCTTGAACCATATGCCCTCAGAATTGCAGCACAGGTTCTTGTCATTAGGCCACTGAAGTGAATTGATCCTGCACCTATTTCCACCAATCACTGGGTTTGATATTCTTTGTTGACTCACAGACATTACTCACAGTTTTGGTACTAAGAATGGGGTTTATTAGAAAGTATAAAGAAAAGACCCAGTTCAGAAATATACTCTTGGGGTTTTCTGCAACTATGTAGAAACAAACAATAACCATTTCAACTGACCATCTTCCAAAGTCCCACATTTACAATGTTTCTATGAGTCTGGAGCAACGAATCCCATTTCTTCTGATATTAATTGCAAAAGGACAAGCTGCAAATGGGACAATGGGGCATAAAGCTGTGACTATCTCTCTGAAAGGACCATAAGGAGAGAGAGAATAGCACAACCCCTCACCACCCCAGGGCAGATAGCCCAGCCCCAAGATCCCTTTACAGTCACATTAGCAGAAGAGGTCTGTTTATTCATTTTTGATTCACAAATTGTATGCACAGTTGTGATACCAATAGTGGGATTTATCAGGGAAATAAGCTGGAGAGTGGGAAAGACAAAGAATATCATCCATTGCAAGTCCAAATTTTAGCTGAGCAGTCCCAAGAATAGCTCAATAACATTCCTCAATTACTAAAACACTGGGTTCAATTCTGTAGCACAAATCCAAATCGTCCAGCAAGGTTTGCCTCAGAGCAGTTATAAGTCAGGTTCTTCTTCAATCATCCATCAGCAACAGAAAAATCCTTAACTGAAGCCTTTCTCTCAAAGTTCCTCTGGTTATAGTTTGTCACAGTTTCTCCACAGAAATGCTACAGTCTCTCATCAACAGTGTCTTGCCACCAAGGTCTTACCACCAGGGCCTCATTCTCACCAGGGCATCTTTCCAGTCTTCCTCAAGTATTGCTGCTCAGCGTGGGAAGTGCTCTCTTGTTTATCCTAGTCCCACAACTGCTGAAGATTTTCAAGACTGTGTGTCTACAGTTAAGGTAGCTGAAGACCAAAGGGGGCTAATATAACGACTAGAAAAACCAACTTTTAAGCTAACACCGCAGCCATTTAGATGGATTTCCTGCTATTCTCTTTTGTTCTTTTTTTTTTCCTTTTAGCAACCTTATCTGTGTTCTACATTCTTCAGTATCACAGACTCTTTCATTTACTCTCAAAGCAAGAATGGTGCTGGGAGCTGAAGACTGCTTTTTGTTGTTATTGTTAGATTTCTATGTTCCTACTTCCTCATTAATGTTTGACTACTGCATTATGATAAATGTGAGATGAGGTAAAAATCAGTGTTGACTTCTGTCCTTGATAGAACTATCTCCACCCAAGCATAATCATGTCTTAATTCCTGAAGATTGTGATTTTTTTTATATGGGAAACAGAACTTTGAACAGATACTTAAATTATTTTGAAAAGGTAATATGATGCTAAATTGTCTATATGAGTTATATGAAATCAACAGGAACTCTTACAAAGTACAGAAAGACTAGAATCAGAGCAGCACATGAGAAAATGGAAACAGATGAGAACAATGTAGTTGCTGGTTGGGCCCTGTGAATCAAGAAGTGTAGGAAGCCCCTGAAAATTGGAACAGGCAAGGGAAGAAATGTATCCCTGGATTTTTGGGAATCATTGCAAGCCTTTCAAGATGATTTCAGACTTATAAGATCTATTTCAGACTTCTGCCCTCCAGCATTTTAGGATAATAAATGAGTTCCTCTAAGTTTTTGTAATTTATCAACAGCAAAGTAATCATTAGTCTCTCCCAGATCTTTGTTTCACAAGTGTTGAACTTCTTTTACTCTTTATTTCCTTATTTCTTCCTTCTCCACTCTACCACTTTATAATTTTTTTCTAGTTTTATAGTTGTTCTCGGCAGAGTGTCTCATTACTAAGTCCTCTATGTTCAGAAAGTTGAAGTCTTAAACCAACTGAAAATCACAAATGTCATGCAGTAACATTTGCAATATAAATTTCTCCACTTTATTTAGCTACAAAATGAGGACAATAATAGATACCTCTCTAGGTGACTCCGAGGATTAAGTGGATTTGAGTAGTAAGCCATAGGAACCCTGCAGCATAGATATAAAAGATGAGAGGTTAATTTTACCGTTGGGCTCACTGTCAATGACAACACACTTGTTTCAAAGCTTGAAAAATTAAAATAAATATCTCAGCAAAATAACAAATTTCTACTCAGCCACTGACCTCCAAGGACAATAGTGAATAGCTGGAAAGAAAACAGAAAGAAATTGAGAGTATAAAGAATACTATAAAATATAATAGAGCCTTCAGGACATCAAAGACTGATAACATTATTGAGTCTGCAATAATGCAAAGGATGTCAGTGTGATAAATCTCATTCATGCAATGGATTTTCCCTACATGGAACATACGCACATATTTTGTTGTTATCACTGTGTTAAAGCATATGGTATAAACTTAATAAACTGTACATATCATGAATAAAAAGTCAGTAATTTGAAAAGCACTAATTTAGTTCATATGTCTTGTAACCTTTTAGTAATTAATTGTTATTTGAAGTAAAGCTATATAAATTTAAAAATCTCATGGAACAAGATTGTCCATTTTTCTCCCATAGAGCTGCTGGTAGATTTGAACCACGTGCCTTTGAGTTTGCAGAGTAACTTCTTATGACTAGGCCACAAGAAACCTCAAATACTGCATATATATATACATATATATATATATATATATATATATATATATAAAACCCACATACAATACGTATAAACCAGAAAATGTGAATAATGAGACCACAACAGTCCATTACAAAGTCAGGTAACAGAAAGAATTGATAATAACTAAGAAATATAAACTTATAGGTCCACCTGAGAAGGAAGTGACTGTATTTATAATTATGTATATATAAAGATATGAAAGACAAGATATGAATAAATTGCATTTGAGTAATAAAGTAATGAATTATTGACATTTCCAGGATTTAAAAATTTTCTAAGTATCTAAGAGTCACAGAAAACATTCAGTCTGATAATTTTATGTTCAGATTCTTATTCAACGTAATATATTTGCATTTTCCTACAGTTAAAAATGTTCCCATTTTCTCCTGTTAGCTGAGCTATTCTCTAATTCTTTATCTAATGAGGACACATAAAATTTTCACATAACTGCAAGCATGTTGAAGAATTTAAGCTATTTAAATTTTTCTTATAAACAAATTTTCGTGGAAACAAAACACAGATACAATTAAAAAACTTTTCAATTAATAATTATTGGTAGTTATTACTATTAAAAATCATTACTGAATAATACTTTGAAAAATATTCCACCAAATCAATCAGTTTTATATTCATGACTATGATTTACTGAAGTATAAAGAATAAATTAAAATTCTTTCTGTGTAGATATTATGAGGATAACATGTTCTTTCAAATCCACTTTTTACAGCTGCAGAAATTGTTCAGACCATTTACCTTTCAGAAAAAAAAATCATTCATAAGTTGCAACTGTAATTCTAATAATCCTACACAAAGACCATTATGTGAGCTTGGGTTCTTTTAATTTCCTATTTGTGTAATGTATTATTTATAAAATTTTGAAATATCTTTAAGAAATATCTCACTTTGTCTTTTAATGTGAACAATATGGATATAATAAATGTTATGCCTATCATTCTATTTCAAATCTCTCTCCTAAGCTCAATATCCTATTTTTAAATTAAAATCTATACAGTAGTTATTTTCCTTGAGAATGTGACTATAGTTATTTTACTTGAAAAGATGGCAAAAATCTTGAATCTCATTGTATTGCTAAGGAAGGTTAGTTTATGAACAAGAAATCTCTTTCCATGAACAGTTGTTGCCTGGCAACATCTGGAGGAAGCTATCTGTGAAACGAAAGCTATAGCGAAAACATGAAGCACAGCATTGTCTGGCAAGGCCTATTATATTCTATACTTTCTGAATCACTTTGCAATATAGTAGTTTTCCACAAGCAATTTTAATATATAGGTAGTAAGTTCTTAATTATTAAACTGAAAGAAGATTTACCTTACCTTAATAAGATATAGTGAATTTCCTCTTTAATTTTATTTTGTTCCCTTCAAGTCAGTAAAACAATGTTCATACTGGTTAATAAAAACAAACCGTATGGAAAATTCAATTTGCATTGACATTTGAAAAACTTAAAATCCTAAGTCAACTTTTTCTCATTGTCGTAATAACTAAAAATGACACCTGGAAATACCTTTTCTAAAGCATTTAAATCATTAAATTTAGAAGGTCATAAGGGACCTTGAGAGATTAATTAACTCATCTTTTTGCCATCTGGTATGACTACATTTGCTGTTCTAGATAGATGAGAATATATTCCATTTCCATAGAGATGATTCATGATTCCTCATTTTATAATCTACTTTAATAAAAAAATTGACACAACATTTTCATTAGTGACATCTTGTTGTAACTAACTGCACGCTTAGAAATGTAAATTCATTTTGATGTTCTCATCTATTTATTATTTATCTGTTACAACTGTCTGAGAGGTTTAGGAATGACTTGATAGAAAAGAAGATATTTCCAATAACCTTAGATTTTAGTGTGACACAAGCTTTACCATAGGCAGCAAGACCTGCATTTTCTTGGCAGTCGTCAGACTCCATTGTCCAGATTTCTTGATCAGGTTCACCAATGTGACTGAATTGTAGACAATGGAATCAGAACAAAAAATATATGTGTATTTGAAAGTCTAGCTCTATGTTTTCTTTTATTTATTACATATTTTTATTGGTTTGTGTATGTATGTTCATGTACACTGTGCTCCATGCATGCACATTATGTTTTCTACAATCTTTCATTCACATTGTATTCTGTCCCTATCCATTGTGTTTTATACATTCATTCAGGTACGTTGTACTTTATATAATTAATGTCTATAGATCTATGACTATTATGACCCTGTCTTTTCAAGTCCCCATTGAATCTTTCTTATTCCTTCACCTTCCCATCCATCAAATAAACTCTATCCTCATGATTTCCTCCTTCTCATTCTTTGTCCCCTTCTCCATCTCTCCTTTCCCTTTTGAACATTCATATATATCTTGCCTAGTTTTCCTTCTATTATTATAATAATGATCTTCTGTAGTATTTGTCCTTAAGAGACTGAGTTATTTCACTCAGTGTAGTGCTCTCTACATTCTCCCATGTGATATAGTATTTTGTGAATTTTTTTCTTTGTTCTGCATAATATTCCACTTTGTGAATGTACCACAATGTCCATTCACTTGTTGATGGACATTTGGGCTTTTTCCATTTTCTTGCCATTGTGAATAAAGATAATTATACATATCTTGCCATATGTGTATAAAGACAGTATACATATCTCCAATAAAGATAGGTATACATTTTCTTGCCATATGCGTATAAAGATAGGTATACATATCTCCATTCATGTCTCAGTTATCATATCCTTGAGGTATATTTCTAGCAGTGGAATTACTGCATCATATGGGATTTCTATGTTCAGCTAAGAAAGCAATACCATTTTCAACAGCCAACCAGAAGATGAAATACTTGGGAATCAATGAACTTAACTAGGGACACACAACACAAAACATCTTTGTAAGGAAAACTACAAAATGCTATTATACAAAACAGTAAGATACCAATTACATGGATCAATATTTTCTGTTAATGAGTATGAAGAGTCAAAACTGAAAATTACAATCCTACCAAAAGCAATCTGTGTGTTTAGCGTAACCTCGATACAAATACCAAACTCATTCTTCAAGAACATAGAAAAAGTAATTGGCAGGTTTATTTGGAAAGGAAGAGATACCAAATAAGCAAAGCTATTCTGAAGAAAAATTAAGTAGGAGATATAGCATTCCCTGATTCAAAACCAACTAAACAGTCATAGTAACCAAAATAATATGGTATTGGTTCAATGACAGACACATATACATACAGAAATCAACACACATAATTCAGAATACATATAGACAATACATGTATGCATACAGAAATCAACTCCTCTACCTGTAGTCAATTGATCTTTGATAAGGAAACAAAAACTATCAACAAATACAACAACTTCTTCAACAAATGGTTCTAGAAAAACTGGACATCCACTTGCAGAAAATTGAAACATGATCCACATCTCAAACTATACATAAAAACCACCTCAAGGTGGATCAGAAATCTAGAAGTGAAGCCCAAACCCATAAAGATCATGAGACAAAATGGGACCAAACTTAGAAGCCCTAACTTATGCCGTAAACACTCTTGCAAATACCATAAAAATGCACAACCAGGGATGAATGAAATTGAATAATGAGACCATCTAAAAATCAAGTCCCTGTGTGAATGAAAATCCTTTTCCTATAGAGTGAAAAGTAAACCTGCAGACTAGAGAAGTCATTTGGCAATGACATTTCAGACTGAGTTCATAACACAAATTCACAGAATACTACAGGGGCTTTGTAAGGAAAAAAAACCACCAAACAAACAAAAAACCCACCCAAAAAAATAAAACCTGATAACTGAACAGCAAAATAGAAAGAAAAACAACCCCCCCCAAAAAAAAACACCCAAAAACCCAAACCAGGAAATGATTCTTAATAAAAGAAGATATTGAGATGATTGATATATACACAAATATTCAAAATCACTAGGAATCAGAGAGATGCAAATCAAAAAGCAATGAGATAACCATCTCACCCCAGTAGTAGTAGCAAAGTTAGGAAAACATGCAATAAATGTTGAACAGATGTGGACAGATTGGAACTCTCAAGTGCTGGTGGGGTTGTAAGCAGTTTGCTAGGTAATTTATAGCAATTTTTTTTATTCATTTAAAACTTTAAGTCAGGTATTGTCATACTGGAAAAATATCAAGACATTTTGAACTGAATGAATACTGAAGTAGACAGGCTAAACTATGCTTGTTAAGCTACGGTATATAATTCTCACTCCTATGGGTATCCCAGAGACAAAAGAGCCCTCGTACTCACCCTTAATAGTCTGTTTCTGTCTATGAAACCCAGTTGTGAATAGCCTTGTGAGCTTCCAAATTTTACTCAATGTGGCTGAGCTATGACTTGGCAATCATGTAATGATATAATCATCTCCCATAATGCTTGTATTGGTTGTCAGCCTTTCAAATGTAAGGAGTTTAAGATAGAATACAATATACACTTACACATAACTGTGATCCTACCTAAGCAGATTTTCTCTGGAATATTGCCTGTAACATCACATTTTATCTCACAAAATATAAAGAATATAGAAATGAGCAGAAAGAGAAGGACTTCAGTACACAAATACATAAGATTAGGGAGCAGAAAGTATCCTTTAGATCCAAGGTCCCTGCACTATAAATGTTTATGGCACAAGAGAAAACTAACAACAAGTTGTTATTTTATACTATTGAGTCAGAATCAACTAATATCTGGTCCTTCCGTGAGTTTTCTGTGGCTGTAAATCACTCTGTGGATTGTCCATCTTGCTCCCTCAGAACTGGTGAATTCTAACTTTATGCCTCTGAATTGGCAGTACGGCTCCTTATTACTTACTGTCTTTGAGAACTCTCTTTAAGAACAAGACAAGTCCAAAATGTTGAAAATAAGACAAAGACTTTCCTCCAAAGCCAACTCAGAGATAAAGCCTTCCCCTAGAGTCAGCATTATGAATTTGGAATTCTGACCTAAACTACAAATAGATAAATTAATATATTGTATTTCTGTTATAGAAATACTAGATACTTAAGACAATCTAAACCAGGAGCACTCTTATTTATGAAGAAAGTCTGTTAGTAAGAACCAGTAACTATAGCTAGAACTTTTATTCATTTTTTTGACCTTTTTAAATAAATTTACAGTTGACAAAGCTGTCAACTTTATAAAAAGGATAAATATCTCATTAATTCCCATTCTTGTGTCATAATATCAATGTCTCCAGCATCAAAACTACTATCCAGTCAGCTCCATCCTTCCATCAGGCTGAGTCTGACTTCTACCTTCATAACGTAAACTGTCCCCATCAATAACATCCATAGTACCAAACAAATAGCTACATGGTCAGACATGCCACCCCACATGCTCCTGCTTCTGTGTCTATAAATTATTTTTGTGGCCGGTGTAAATTGCATATTGACTCACAGATTTAACACACAGTTGTGGGGATAATGAACAGGTAGGTGAGTGGGAGGAAAAAAAGGATATTACATGGTAAAAATCCAGGCTTAGTGAACAGCAAGACACAATTGCTCAATTAGTTCAGACAGCTTCTCAGTCAATAAAGAAAGGTCTAGAGCCAGTTCCACAACACAAATAAACCTCTGGTCTCCTTATTCCAGAGGATTGAGTTTAGGTAGTTTTGTGTCATTGCAGCCATAGCCAGCTCTGCATTCAGTTGTCCAGAAGTAAAATCTGCATCTTTGGCTCCATCTCCATGGTTTGGCCAGGCTTCACAATTTTTCCACAGTCTGAAAAGTGCTCTCTCTTATATTGGTCCCACAGCTGTTGATGATTTGCAACATCATGCCCCAGCAGGGTTACCACAATGGGTAGAAAAGCCAATTTTCAAAGTTCTGACACCACAGTCGTACTCACTTCGAAAATCACTTTGTTATTAATAAGTTTGGTAAAAAGAGTACTAATAAATAAACATTTTTATATAAAATGCTGTGACATGAATAATATGGATTATTGAATTAAAACCGATCATGAATTGTGGAAGTGTGTTAAATGTTACAGAATTTTTAAAATGCATGCTGTCTAGTTTCAGATAATTACTTCTTGTATATTTGCTTGCATGATTTGAACTTGCAAAAGTCAGAATATTTATGGTACATTTACTGCAAAGTAGCAGGTTATTCTGATAATAACAGGTTGAAATTCTGCTAACATTGCTTTCATGCAGAGGCTCTCATTGGGATTAACATATGTCACAATTCTAAAAGCTAAACAGAATTCTATTTAAACCTACTGATTCTGAAGTTATAAGTGTTCAGGTGTTTATTTGTAGCAGTTCTGGGAGAAATGCCAAGTATCTAGAACATTAGTATTCCTGAAACTTTACATTCTCTTCCATGAAATTGTACTTCTGGAAAAGTACAATTGTGTCAGTATTAGATAATTAGGTCACAATTTTCATACATGTTATGACTTATTAATAGATGAAAAAAATATGGGTGAACAGGTAAACAATAGTGGATATTTAGTATAAATTCCAACAGGATCTTAATATGCTTCTTAATTAGTATGTTTTTAGGATGACTATTTTTATAAATGCAATCCTTAGATATATATTAACAGTAAAAGGAAAACATACTAAATCTTGATAGATGGATCTTGGTAGAAAGCAAAGAGTACCAGAGGAAAATAAGTTAAAGAATTTGACTGTGTGGATCAAAACAAACTGTGGTTAACCTTGAAGAGAATGGGAATCCCAGACCATTTGATTTTTCTCAAGTGAAATTTTTACTCAGATCAGGAAGCGGTCCTCAAAACGGAGGAAGAAAACACTACATGGTTCAAAATCAGAAAGGGAGTGCATCAGGGATGTGTCCTGTCTCTATACCTTTCAGTCTATATGCAAAAAAAACAAACATCATTCTCGTCTGGACTGATTTATGAGGAAGAATGTTACATTATAACAGGAGAAAGACACAACAACATACATTATGCAGATGACACAACCTTGTTTATTGAAAGTGAGGAGAACCTGAAGCACTTGTTGCAGAAGGTTAAGGACTGTAGCCTTCATCAAGAAGACAAAGATTCTCACCACTGGGCCAATTGGCAGACCCATGATGCATGGAGAAGAGATTGATGTTGTCAACATTTTCAGCTTGCTTGCTTCCATAATCAACACTCTTGGCACCAGCAGTCAGGAAATCAAAAGACAAATTGCACTGGGAAAATCTCCTTTCAGGGACCTCTGCAGAATACTGAGAAGGAACGAGGTCAATCTAGAGAGTAAGATGTGCCTGATACAGTTTATAATTTTCACAATTACTTGCTATACATCAGAAAGCTGGACAGTGACTAAGGATAACAGAAGACTTATTGATGTTTTTGAGTTGTGTTGCTGAAGAACAGTCTTGAACCACCAAAAACACAAATAGGTCTGTCTTAGAGAGGATGGAACTAAGTTTCTCCTTGGAGGCTAAGATTTTGAAGTTCCATCTCACATTCTCTGGGCACATGGCCAGGAGGTACCAGCCCTTGGAAAAGGACATCATGCTCAAAAGGGAAGAGAGACAGCACAGAAGAGGAAGACCCTAGATGAGACGGAATGATACAGTAACTGGGACAACAGGGTAGGTGTGTCAGAATCAGTGAGACTGGCTCAGGACAGGCAGATGACAGAGCTGCTGTACTTAGCATCACTATGAATCACGGGTGACTCAATGGCACGTAAGAACAAGAACATACGTCAGAAAATTTTCATAAATTTTCAAATTTTGTAAGAATCAAACAATGTAAATACTATTATTTTAAAATTGAGAAAACCTAATTTTGAAACTGGTTAGTAAGTCACAAGTGGCTTTGAAAACAGCCTGTACAAGAGTCCTAAATGCCGTTCTATCCTGTGCCAACCTTGCCATCTCAAACACATTCATTCCCACCACTCCACTCACAGAATCAATCCATCTCATTGAGGGTCTTCCTCTCCTGCGCTGTCCCTCCACTGTCCCAAACATATGTCCCTCTTCAAGGATCCGTCACTCCTTGAAACATGCCCAAAGTATGTCAGACAAAGCTCGAGAATCTTTGACTCCAAGGAACATTCCGACTTCACCCTCTCCAGGTCAAACCTGTTTATTCTCCTAGTTTTCCATGGTATATTCAACACTCTTCTCAAGCACCACAGCTCAAAGGTATCAATTCTCCTTCTATCATCCCTATTCACTGTCCAGCTCTCCGATGGATAGCACGTAATTGCAAAGACTATAGCCTGGATCAGGCACACCTTAGTCTCCAGCCTGATGTCATTGCTCTTCAGTACTCTTGAGAGATCCCTCACAGCTGACTTTTCAATGCAATTCATCTTCTGATTTCATGGCTGCTGTTACCAAGAGTGTTGACTTTGTAGCCAAGTAAACTAAAACTGTTAACTATGTCAATCTCTTCACCATCCATACTGATGCTGCCAATTGGCCCAGTGGTGAGAATCATTGTTTTCTTCATATTGAGGTTCAATCCATATTGAAGACTGCAGTCTTTGACTCTCTGCAGGAAGCGTTTTAGATCCTCCTCAGTTTCACCAAGCAGGGTTGTGTCATCTCCATAACACAGGTTTTTAATGATTCTTCCACCAATCCTGATGCTACATTCCTCCTTGTACAGCCTCGAGTCTCAGATGATCTCTTCTGCATATAGATTGAAAAGGTATGGAGATAAAATACATCCCTGACAGGATCCCCTTCTTGGTTTTGAACTATCCAGTGTCTCCCTGCTCTGTTATGATAACTATCTCTTGGTCCAAGTATAGGTTTCTCAGTAGCACAATCAAATGTTCTGGGATTCCCGTTCTTCTCAGAGTCAGCCATAGCTTGTTGTGATCCACACAATCAGAAGCCTTTGCATAGTCAATGAAGCACAGATAGACATTCTTCTGGTATTCTTTGCTTTCTGCCAAGATCCATCTAACATTAGCTATACTATCCCTAGTACCACAACCTCTTCTAAATCCAGCCTGCACATCTGGCAGTTTTCTGTTGGCATATTGTTCCAAAAGTTTTTGGATTATTTTCAGCAGAATCTTGCTTGCATGTGATATCAGTGATATTGTTCCATAATTTCCACACTCTGTTGGATCACCTTTCTTGGGAATGGGAACAAATATCGATCTCTTCTACTCAGTTGGCCAGCTGGCTAGCCTCTAGATTTCCTGGCACAACTTAGTGAGCACATTCAGGACAGCGTCTGTTTGTTGAAATAACTCAATTGGTATGCTGTCAACTCTTGGAGCCTTGGTTTTTACCAGTTCCTTCATAGCAACTTGAACTTCCTCCTTCATCACCATAGGCTCTTGCTCATATGTTATTTCATGAAATTCCTCTGTGTCAGCTGATTCCTTCTGATACAGTGATTCTGTGTACTCCTTCCATCTTCTTTTGATACTTCCTGGATCATTCAACACTCTACCCAAACTATCTTTACGTATTGTTACCCATGGCTTGAATTTGTTTTTCAACTCCTTAAGCTTAAGAAACTGAGCAGGTCCGGTCATTTGATTTTCTGACTCCAGCTCTCTGCACATTTCATTATAGTATCTTGCTTTGTCATCCCCAGCTGCCTTTTGAAATTTTCTTTTCAGCTCTATGAGTAAAGAATTTCTTCCTTTAACTTTGGCTTCTTGGCACTCTAATGCAATACTTAGAGTCTCATCTGACATCCATTTTGGTCTTTTCTTCTTTTTCAGCCTTTGTAATGATCTTTTGCATTCTTCGTGGACGGTTTTCTTGATATCCTCCCAGAGCTCATTTGGTCTGCATTCATTGGTGCTCAAGGCCTCAAACCTGTTCCTGAGATGGTTTTGAAATTCGAGTGGGACAGACTTAAGGACAAATATTGGTCCCTGTGGACTTGATTTAATTTTCCTCAACTTCAGCTTGAACTTGCATATGCGTAGTTGGTGGTCTGTCCCACAATCAGCACCAGGCCTGGAGTCTAAATTGGTGCAGCCACTATGGAAGTTAGTATGGCACTTTCTCAAAAAGTTGCAAATAGAAATACCTTTTGATGTAACAATTCCACTATCTGGAATATGCCCCAAAGAAGTCATAACCACCATCCAAGCAGATATATGCACACTCATTTTTATCGTGGCTTTGTTCACGATAGCAAAGAGCTGGAAATAACCCAAGTGCCCATCAACAAACAAATGGATAGAGAAGCTCTGGTATGTTCACACAATGGAATACTATCCTGCATTGAAAAACAAGGACCTCATGACATTTTATACAAAATGAGTGACCCTGGAGGACATTATGCTGAGAAAAATATCTCAGTCACAAAGGGACAAATATTGCACAGTGCCACTGTTGTAGAATGGGACTGTCCTTGGGGTTGGGGAGAGACTGAGTAAGATGGGTTCAATAATGTATACTGCACTGAAACAGAGGAGGGAGAAAACTGTTTAAAAGATACATATAATTAGGTATTATTGTCATGATATGAGTCCAGAATGAAAGCTGCATAGTGGAGTGGACTTGCTAGGAGGAATTCTTTAACAACGAAAGAATTTTACTTTTTTTTTTTAGAATTTTACTTTTAAAAGAGAAGAATGAACTGGGGAGAAGAGGTGGGCAGGGAGGAAAATGCAAAAATGAATGAATGGAAATCCAAAATCTTTGTAAATTTTTATTAATAATAATAATAATAATACATATTAGAAATTTTGTAGGACTAATAAAAATATTGTACTTAAGTTCATAATTACCCAAAGTGGAAAAAATATCTATTATTCTTTAATTGACTTGTTATTTCATATTTTTTCCTTTTGCTGCAGTAATACCCTAATGAATGCATTTTGGAAATGGAATTCCCTCAAGAACTATTGTCACTCATTTTTTGAAAAAAATCTGTGATGAACATAACTTTCTTAAGCACCTTGCCTCTGCTTAAAATTAAAACCAATCAAATCAATTTGGGATATTTTTTTATGAATTTGATCATTTTTAAAATATAGCCAAAATAATTAAGAATGTTGTCTATCCAGAAAAGAGTCTGCTCGTTTTGTATTACATACTGGCTCTAATTTCTGAGTAATTTTGTGTGTGCCTATTTTAGTTTGTATATGTACACATGCACACGCACACAGTCAGAGGCATTGTTCACTAAATTATGGGACCATTATATATTGAAGATCATATGGTGATTATTATGTCTCTGATTCAGCTACCAATCTTTGGAGACTTCTAAACCATAACACTCACAAAATCATGATTGGCTGACCTGCAATGGTACTCTTAGTCCCTTTGGTCAATGTCAGCTTTAGTTTTGTTCTTAGTATGCTGCTCTTGTTTTCCAGTTGTTCTCAAAGATATTTGATTTGATTTCTTATTAGCTTATTTTCTTTTATTCTTCCAATACAATTTCAGAATGCAATAAAATCATTTTCCAAGCATCATGTAAATGAACTCTAGAGGCATATAAACGTATCAGGTTTAATAAACTTTATTTATCTTGGGAAAGAAATCTTTAGAGGATCACAAATGTTGACATCCACTACGAATGCATTAGTACCCTTTCCACACTCTATGCGAAGGATCCTTGTATTTGTCCTATATTTGCTAAGGGCAAGAGCAGTTATAGTTAGGTTCTAGCAGAAGAAACATCCTTAGGGGTATTATAAAAATTAGCTGAGGAGCCAGGTGTAGTTTTGCTTTCTTTACTATGAGAAAAAATAGCCCATAATATAGTTTTATAGGATGTCCCTTAAGCTATGTTTTACATATGTATTACTATCTTTTTCTTTTCTGAACATTTGCTCAAAATACTAATGTCAAATCACATTTTCATAATATGTCAAAATGCATGATGACTTTTATGAAAAAACCTTGACTGTTGATTGAAGATTATGGTCAATAAAGGATACTTTATAATTTGTGAAAATTTAAATGAAACTATTCTCATAGGATTTATGTTTTGAAAATTATTTAGAATAATTTTAATCTTTAGTTACATAATTTGTTTTCTTTACATTACATTAAAATTATGTAGGTAATTTTCTCATAGTAAAAGTATAACTTTACAAGTTAAAATATAAATATAAACATATTTGTATAGATAAATTTATAAATACAATGTAAAAATTCATCATAGCACAACCCATAGATTAAAAGTTCAATAAAACGAGTATGTAAATCATAAAGACTTTTAAAAGAGTGTTTGGTTACAAGCAATGTGTGACATGGCACCTGACATGTACTCATTTAACACATCAAAAGGCAGCACGGGATGACAAAGCAAAATATTACAATGAAATGTGCAAGGAGTTGGAGTCAGAAAATAATAGGGCTGAACTTGCTCAGCATTTCCTAAGCTCAAGGAACTGAAGAACAAATTCAAACCTAGAGTTGCTATAATCAAGGATGCTTTCGGCAGAATGTTAAAGGATCCAGGAAGTATTAAAAGAAGATGGAAAGAATATACTGAGTCACTGTATTGAAAGGAATTGGCAGACACAGAAGAATTTCATGAAACAACATATGAGCAAGAGCCTATGGTGATGAAAGAAGAAGTTCAGGCTGATTTGAAGAAAATGGC
>NW_006399751.1:20138519-20152928 GCF_000299155.1 Elephantulus edwardii | reverse complement strand
AGTTTGCTTGGCTCCACAGTCAACACTCTTGGCACCAGCAGCCAGGAAATTAAAAGGCTCATTGCCATGAGAAAGTCTGCTGTTAGGAACCTCTCCAAAGTACTGAAGAGCAATGGTGTCTCTCTGGAGACTAAGGTGCGTTAGATACAGGCCATAGTCTTTGCAATCACTTGTTATGCATCAGAGAGTTCGACAATGACCAAAGAGGATAGTGGGAGAATTGATGCCTTTTAGCTGTGGTGCTGGAGAAGAGTATTGAGAATACTATGGACTGCTAGGAAAACTAACAGATTTGTCCTGGAAAGGTTTAAACCGGGTGGATCCTTGGAGGCAAGGATTCTGAGGCATACTTTGCACATGTTGTGAGGAGAGACCGGTCCTTGGAGAAGGACATCATGCTTGGGAGGGTGGAGAGACGGCGCAGGAGGGGAAGGCCCTCTATGAGGTGGATTGATTCAGTGACTGGGATAATTGGGATAGGAGTGTCGGAGACAGTGCAATTGGCACAGGACAGAGCAGAATTTAGGGCTGTTGTACATAGGGTTTCTATGAGTCGCAAGCGACTCAATGGCACAGAACAACAACAATAGCTGAGAAAGATTTTCTTATATACTAATTAATTATGGATGTTATATAAATGCCTTAATCACTAATCAGATAAACAGAAAGAAATGTCAAAATCATATTCTTTTATTTTTGTACATTCAAAAACTTACCTGACTTTCAATAAAAATCCATCTGTATTGCTACATGTCATTTTGTTGAGTACAACTCATAGCTACCCTTTGAGCAATAGATCTGAACCTTGTCCTATCCTGTGTCATCTTCACACTTCCTGAAACACTGTGGCAGCCACCGTGTCAATCCATCTGGTTTCAGGGCCTTCCTCTCCGTCTCCAGCTCTCTACCTTTTTGAGCATATTGCCCTTCTCCGAGAAACAGCCCCTCCTAGCAACATGCCTGAAGCATGTGTGGCGAAGCATCATCATCCTTGTCTTCAAATAGCACTCAGACTGCACCCTCTCTGAGAAATATTTACTTGTTCTTTTGACAGTCCATGGAATGTTCAGCACTCTCCTCTAATACTGCAGTTCAAAGGCATCAATTCTTCTTTTGTCATTTTTATTCACTATCCAACTCTCAGATGGATAGCAAGTGATTGGAAAGACTATAGCCTGAATTAGATGTACTTTAGTCCTGTTATGACAAAATATAGATTGTTTTTACATAAGTTAGTTACCTATCCTGTTTTTTGTGAAGACTCTAACCTAAATATGGCTGTTTGAATCCACAAGCAGCTCCATTATGTGTCATTGAGTTAATAAGGAGTACAGAATATAGTCTAACATGAACATATTTTTTTTTAAAAGTAAGAAAAGGAAAAAATCTAGTTGAACATACTTTCTCTCCCTTTCCCCTCCATTAAAAAAATAAAAGTATATCATCATCTGACATTCCCATTGTTGATGTTACGTCTCTTCTACTAGGATAGGACTCATGGCAACCCGTTGAGCAACAGGTCTGAGCCCTGATCTATCTTGTACCATCCACAGTATCTCTAATATATCTGAGCCCAATACAGTAGTTACTGTACAATCCATCTGGTTGAGGGTCTTCATCTTTTTTGCCAATCTTCCACCATTCTAGACATGATATCCTTCTCCAAGGAGCAGCCTTTCCTAGCAACAGGCCCAAAATAAGTGAGATGAAGCTTTGCCAGCTTATGCTCCAAGGAACAAATGCTCTGTTTGCATCTTCTCCTTGGAGAAAGCGATCATGCTTGAGAAGGCAGAAGGAGGGCAAAAAAAGCAACACCCTCAACCAGGTGCATTGACACGGTGACTGCAATAGTGGACTCAAGATGTGAAGATGGCACAGTATAGGATAGGCTTCAGGACCATTGTTTGTAGGGTCACTATGAATTGTATTCAACTCAAAAGCCCCTAACAACAATATTAGACTTTAAAAGTTATACTGAAAAGTTATATAATCATTTAGCTTAGTGTATTTAAAAAATGATATCTACTACAAAATGTTCAAGGAGAAATGTGTTATTTAAATAGTTCTTAATTTACTAAAAAAAAAAAAACGTTATTATAAAATCTCTTTCAAATTCACTGTTGCATTTGGTTTCCAAGGCTGTAAATTGGAATGGGATGAGACTGCCTATTTTTCTTCCTCCAAACCTCTTGCAGATTCCAATATCCTATCACCCATTTTCTGGGCTAGTAACATAGCTGACTAGGTATTATGCCACCACATTTCTTCTCAATGTATAATAACATTTCAAAATAGAAAGTACCAGGGCAAAATGTTTTCTTGATTACCATAAGAAACTTCTAAAGAGAAACAATAAATTCAACAACAATTTCCATAAGTAGAAACACTCACATTTTATGATGTGTTTCATAGGGAGTTGCACTGCATACCAAAAATCATGTCCCTGGTTGTTCAAATATATAATTCTCAGAAAAAAGTGGGATATCTTCTCCTAACCTTCATAGAAATTCAGGAAGGCATTGTAATAGGAATTATTTAAATAGTATACCTTATAGTTGATCTTATCTAGTTTTAAATATTAGACAAAGTATTATCCTACTGATGCTAAATTGATTCTGATTCTGTCTCATGATAGCCCCTCCATGAGTTTTCAGAAGATGTAAACTTTTAAGAAAAACATGGGGTGCTCTGGTGGCCTAGTGGCAAGAATCTGCATTGCAATCACAGAGGTTCATGGTTCAAATCCACCAGATGCTCTGCTAGAGAAGAGGCGCAATCTCCTCCTGTACAAGTCAGATCTTATTTGACAGTACACACACACCAAAAAAAAAAAAAAAAAGAAAAAGACTGCTCATTTTGATTCTGTGACCGGATTGTTGCTGTTGTATACATTCATGTCATAGTCAACCCATTGTCCTTCTTTCTCCTGCAGAACAACTAACCGGTGGACTCAAACTATGTGCCTTTGAATTGATGGTACAACTCCTTATCAACCACCAACATTTTAGTTAGCAGCCCAGACACTACATCAAATACCCATCACCTACAAGCCTAGCAAACTATAGCACCATATCTCTCTATATACTATTTTACATATTTTAAGCAAGTTTGTAATACTTTCTGTATATTTTATCTTTATTTCAGCTTTGGACAATCTTGAAATCAAAAGTGTTTTTCTGAATCAATTTATATCAGAAGACAAATTTACAACAAATATTTTATTTCAGCTTTACATGAATATTTGTTTACATATTTTATTATCCAAATTGACCCAATGTGTGGTAATTGAGGAATCAGTGTCAAATTATTTCAAAATACTTAGGATACCAAATGTAAATCTATAATATTGCTCATGAAAAATTGAATTCAATGCCAATTTTTATACGTTTGACTACCAGTAGTGTTGATACTTCCTTTTTGACAGAAGTTTTGTTTTATTATAAGTTAACTAAATACTTACAGACCTGTATACAATAGAGAAAAAAAACCCACCTTGTAAGGTTATTAATATCTTATTTGTTTTGTCTTATCTTTGCACATATTATTACGATCTAAATAATTTTAAATGCATTAATTTGTTCTTTGTTTTTATAAATAAAAATTTTAAATATTTTATATGAAAGAAGACTTAAGCACTATCCCTCTTCCATAAATGAGTGGATATTATTATGACTTTATGACATAGACAAGTGTCAAGTACTGAAGCCTGGAGAAAAAAAAATTAACAACTTTGATTTCTGATACTGAACTGATGATGGCATGAGGATTCAAGCTCCCCTAGAAACCTCTTATTGAATAGGTTCTAGTTTAATAAGATACTCCTAGTGGTTATGAATAACATTTCTATAAAACTCTGGCACACTCTCCTCTACTAGTGGTAACCACAATCAGGAGAAGCCGTCAAATTCTACTGCAAGGGCTGAGCAGATATGTTAATAACCTTCTTTAAATTATTGTGGATGTGATGATTAAAGTTACGTATCTATTTAGCTCCATATTTGTTTCCATCCCCAAGAAAGATATAGAATGAAGAAATTACTGAACAATATAACTGATATTATGCACAAGCATATTATTACTAAATATCATTAAAAAAACCTAAGTGGTTAGAGCAGTCTATTGACAGACAACTGTCAAAGGTTAAAGTTGGATTCAGGAGAGGCCATGGCATAAGGGGTATCATTACTGATGTCAGATGAATCCAGACTGAAAGCAGAGAACATTAGAAAAATGTCTATTTGTGCTCATTGACTATGCAAAATCCTTTGACTCTGGATTATAAATTATAGCTAACATTGAGAACAATTTGATTCCAACACACTCAATTGTGCTCATGCAAAACCAATACCTAGACCAAGAGGCTATTGTGCGAACAGAGCAAAAAGAGCACTGCATGGTTTAAAATTAAGGAAGATCTCTTTATATACTTACTCAATCCGTATGCTGCACAAACAATTTGAGGAACTGGGCTCTATGAAGAACAAGTGGTGTTAGGATCAGAGGAAGACTCATCAACAATCTGTATTATGCATATGACATAACTTTGCTTGCTGAAAAAGTGGAAAACTTGAAGTGTTTTTGCAGAAGCTCAAAATCTATATTTTTAATATGTATTGTGCTTCAACATGAATTAAAGAAAAATCCTCATTACTAGACTGTAAGCAACATCATGACAGATGGAATAAAGATTGAAATGATCAGTAATCTCATTTTACCTGGATCTGAAAAAATCAATATTCTTGGTACCAGCAGTCAGGAGATCAAGAGACACATTCCATCTGGAAAGACTTCAGTCAGAGTCTTCTTGAAATTTCTGAAGAACAATGATGTCTGTTTGAAGACTAATGTGTATCTGATCAAAGCTCAGATATTTTCAATCACTTCCTATGACTCTGAAACTTGGATAATGAATAAAGATGACAGAATAAGAATTGATGCCTTTGAATTGTGGTGCTGGAGAAGAGTACTGAGTGTCCTATGGATTGCCAAATTAATAAACAGGTGTGTCTTGGGAAGTTCAACCAGAATGCTCCTTGTAGGCTAAAGTGACAGGACTTTGTTTCATATTTTGAGCATGTTGTTAGGAAAGGTTAGTCCTTAGAAAGGGACATTATACTTGGAAAGGTGGAGGGTTCACTAAAGAGAATGACACTTAATGAGATGGATTTACACAGTGACTGCAGCAATCTTCTCAAGAGTGTCAGAGATGATATAGATGGAATATGATAGGACAAGTTTCAGATCTGTTGTCCATCAAGTAACTATGAATTGTAATCAACCCAACGGTATGTAAAAACAACAACAACAATGGACAACTCAGACTTTACCTGAATCTTCAGTTTACTATGACAAGCATTTCCAGGGATCTTAACATAAATATGTCAAAAAATTAATCCATTTTAGTTGCACAAAAAATCTTTCTTCAACTTTTTCCTATTTCAGGTTCCTATTATTTACTCCCAAAGTCACAGGTTTTGAAATCCCTCTAGAGCACTTCTAATCTAAATACATGTGTATACCATGGTCACTCATATCCCATGTGTGCCATCAAGTTGGTTTCTACTTGTGATGATCCCATGACACAGAGTAGAACTGACTCATGGGTATTCAAGGCTGTCGTCTTCATAGCCTTTCATGAGTGTATCCACTTCCTTGTCCTGTGAATCCACTTGTCAGTTAGTAACTGAACATCTAATCACAGAGTCACCAGCCATCCTTTGGAGACTATTTTGTCTCTCTCTCATTGCTGTCAAGTCAGAACCACAGATTCCTGATTCTCTAGTCGGTTTCCAGGGACTAACTGACACAATTAGATTCCCTATCTTTCTCCCACAGAACAGCTGGTGGATGCAAGCTGTGTACCTTTAGCTCAAGTGTTAAAATGGATCTCTTTGGTGTCCAATTTAAAACTGAGAAAAGTAATGGATGGAAATAATCTATTTATCTATAAATGCAATATTGTTGTCATCTTGAACATTGGATTTCTATATAAGTAAAAATATTAATTAATATTTATGGTTTCTTGAAAGAAAAAATATCTAAACGGAGTAAGTTTTCTAAATATCACTAAGCAGGAGAACTGAAATAGAGTGTATTGATTGCACAGAGTTGTTTGACTTAAATCTCTTTTAGTCCTTTACTCCCTATTCGGGACTATTCAATCACATTGCACTATATCTTATTATAAATTCTGCCTAGACTACTCTAATATTCTTTAAACTTAAAATTTTAACTCAGAGCACCTACAGAAGGCATGTGCTCAGCATGCAAGAAAATGAAATTCAGAAATGAAATGCTTTGAATGGAACTCTAATTATTGACTGAACAGTCAACTAGTAAGTTTGAGGCTTTTGATGTAAAAATTATTAAGCTGAGAAGGAGATAGTATCTTGTTAAGAATTGTGCATTTAAACAATTATGATTAAATATTTTCTTTGCTAATAATCATGAAAGAAATTCCTTTCCATTCAAAACTACCATTACTTAAAAAGTTCTATTATGCCTCTTTTCAAGAAGATATTAATTAAATTTAAATTACATATTCAATTTGCTAAAATACATTGCGAGAAAATCATAATACACATGATACAAACTATAATTACAAAATTTTGACTTACAAAGTTTGTATTTCTTTTAATTATGGATATAAACATAGACATGTTGTTGTTGTTAAGTGCCATAGAGTCATAGGCGACTCATAGTGACCCTGTGAATGAAAGACCTGAACACTTGTATAACTTTCATCCTTTATCCAGGTTCATTGGGTTTCCAGAGGCAAGCTTTTTCGGGAGTGGATGCCACTCCTGCTTCTAAGCTTGTTTTAATCGGGGCCTCCACCGAACACTACACCATGGGCAACCGTTATCACTTTTGATATCAGTGTCACAGTGTTCAGCCTCAGAGTAAATATGAGTTACCTCTGTACAGCAGTGGACAGACCAGGGCCATATGAGGTTTGACCAAAACCACTAACAACAGGCCTGAGGGCCGAGGATTAAAGTCACCACCTTTGGCTTGGTAGCGTCACTTTCTGTCCACTAGGTCAACTGATCTCTCTCTCTCTACATAATAGATAAATACCTTGAGTGTTGACCGAACGGAGGTTAAGTCATCTGCCTAACGCAGATTGTTAATAGATCTTCCACCCATCCTGACACCACACTTCTCCTTATAGAGCCCAGCCTCTCGGATAATCTGTTTTGCACACAAGTTGAAAAGGTATGGAGATAGGACACATCCCTGGAGTACAACTTTCCCAGTTTTGAACCATGCAGTGTTTCCCTGCTCTGTTCTGATGACTGCCTGTTGGTCCAAGTATAGATTTCGCATTAGCACGATCAAGTGTTCTGGGATTCCCATTCTTCTCAGAGTCAGCCACAGTTTGTTATGATCCATACTGGACAGCACATAACAACAACAACTATGTGTGTGTGTGTGTGTGTGTGTGTGTATGTATCTATGTATATGCATGTATACACACACACATATACAGATACATATACAGATAAATATATAGATATAGAGAGATGATATAGATAGAGATAGAGATGATAGAGATAGAGAGAGATAGAGAGAGAGAGATAGAGATATATACACACATACACACATATATACACACACACACACACACACACACACACACACACACACATCTCAAGAGCACAGTTTCTACACTTGAATTAAGTACTTGATCTAAGTACAACAACAATTCCTTGTTGTGTGACCTGGACAAGTTAATATTTGTGTGCTTTTGATGTTCTCATATATGAAATGTAGATGGTCACAGTACCGGTTCTAATGCATTTAGGTGAGAATAACTTATCTAACACTGATAATTACTTATGAATATGCTTGAAATGGGGGAGATAGATCTTTATATTTCAGGCATGCATAAAAGATAGGCATGGTTTATCTGTTTTTAAAATTTACTTTGATAAATTTATTAAGGTTTTGGTTGTTTGTTGTTGTTATGTGCCATCAAGTCACCTGTGACTCATAGCAATCCTATGTACAACAGCCCTAAACCCTGCTCTATATGTACCAAACTTATTGTCTCTGACTCACCTACCCCTATTAGCCCAGTCACTGAATCAATCCATCTCATCAAGGTCTTCCTCTCTTGCACTGTCCCTCCACCTTCCCAAGCATGATGTCCTTCTCCAAAGACTAGTCCCTACTTGCAATATGTCTAAAGTATATCAGATGAAGCTTCAGAATCCTTGCCTCCAAGGAGTAGCCTTCCTTGACCCTCTCCAGGACGAACCTGTTTCTTCTCTTAGCATTCTATAGTTTATTCAATACTCTTCTCCAACACCACAACTCAAAGGCATCAATTCTCCTTCTGTCCTACCTAGTCATTTTACAGCTCTCTGATGCATAGCAAATGATTGAAAAGACCAGGACCTGTATCAGGTGCACCAGACTGACATCGTTGCTCTTCAGTATTTTAGAGTGGTCTCTAACTGTAGACTTTCCCATCACAATACGTCTTTTGATTTCCTGGCTGCTGGTGTTGACAGTGTTGATTGTGGAGCCAAGCAAACTAAAGCTGTGAACAATCTTAACCTCTTCACCATCCATTATGATGCTGCCAATAGTCCCAGTGGTGAAAATGTTTGCTTTCTTGATATAGAGCCTCAATCCATGCTGAAGGCTACAGTCCCTGACTTCATCCATCCCTTCAGGTCCTCATCAGTTTCAGCAAGTAAGGTTGTGTGTCTGCATAATGCAGATTGTTTATGAATCTTCTTCCAGTCCTGATGCCACATTTCTCCTCACAGAGGCCAGCCTCCCAGATAGTCTGTTTTTCATACAGATTGGAAAGGTAAGGAGGTAGGATACATGTCTTGTGTACATCTTTCCCAATTTTAAACCTGAAGTGTTATAGGAAGTACATAAAACCAAAATTTGAAAAACTATTTAATTGCCATGAAGTCAATCCTAACCCATAGTGACCAACTATCATGTTTCTGAGGTTTAAAATCTTTACAGAGGTAAAGTGTCTGTTTTTCTTCTATGGAGAGGCCAGTAAATTCAAACTGCCAACCTTCTGAAACACTATGTCATCAGGGATCCTTACCCCTGTTGTAAAATATAACAAACCAATAATCGTTGAGATTAGTTAACTATTTTATGTATACTTAGACTTCATTATTCATTTTAACCAAACATATATAAAGCAAAATTTAAATAAAGCAAAATTGTACTGATACTTCTCAAATGGCTAAGCATAAAACAATTTTTAAAAAATCATAGTGAAAGTATGAAACAGTATTATTTAATAATATTAGTAGATAAAATTAAGTTTTATTATTTTGATTAATCATTGCACTTACAAATCCAAAATTATACCATCACTGTAGTAGATATTAAATATCTCATAAACATAGATTCTTTATAGATCATAACATAGAATCATAAATATACTTAATAATATAATACCAGCACTCACTACTATGCTGCATTGCTATGAAATTACTTTTGTTTATTGTTTGATGCCTTAAATCAGTTCTGATTATTAGAGAGATTATAAACCAGAAAATTTTTCTCCTCATAATCATTATGCGCCATCAGCACAAGGTGACAACTTCTGTTTTGTATCCATTATTTTTTTAAAAAAATTACTGTGATTTTTAACCAGTGTTTAACGAAAGATTTGGATTTCATTCATTCACTGTTACACATTTTACTCCTTTGCAGTGTGTCTCATTCTAGATCATCATACATATAAAGCCTACTCATATGCTCCTTTCTGAAAATTCCTATCTTCATCCGCCCCAAATCAGTGTTCATTATTTATCCACTCTTCTCCTATTCTCCCCCCAACTTCCATGTCAGTTTCATTTTATAACAGCAGTGCCATGCAGTATTTCTGTAGATGCAGTATTTTACTCAGCATTAGTCTTCCAGGCTCCCTCATGTTGTGTAGTATTTTACAAGTTCACTCTTTTACAGTGTTGCATAATATATTCCATTGTGTGAATGCACCATAGTTTTCCCAGCAATTGTTGATGGATAATTGAGCTGTGTCCATCTCTTTGCTATTGTGAATGATGCTGCAATAAACATGTGTGTGCGTACATCTCTGAGTTGAGACTCTTGTTTTTTTAGCGTATATTCTCAGTAGAATGATTTCTCTGTGAAATGGTATTCCAATTTCAAACTTTTTAAGAAAGTGTCAGTCTTGTTTAGTTTGGTGTCTTTCTCTTTTCCATTAACTCTCTTCTTCACATAAATTAGTTTTTCTCTAATAACTTGTTCCTCCTATAACATGTCTAAAGAACAAAAATTAGAGCCTTACAATTCACACTTCTAAGGAGCATTATCACTACTTTTTCAAGATCCAGTTATTTATTAGTAGAGCAAGCAATAAATGTTGAAGAATATGTAGAGATGGAAGTTTCATATACTGCTCTTGGGACTGTAAGAAAGTATAACCACTATAGAATGCAGTTTGGCATTTCCTCCAAAAGTTGAACATAGAAATCTCATACAACCACTACACTGCTGTGAAAATGTTTTTTTTTTGTTGTTATACGCCATCGAATCACCTGTGACTCATAGCGACACTACATACAACAGTCCTAAACCCTGCTCTATGTGTGCCAATCTGTCTCTGACACACCTGCCACTATTACCCCAGTCATTAAATCAACTCATCTCATTGAGGGTCTTCCTCTCCTGTGCTGATTTTTTGATGATTGTTAAAATTACCTTGATGCATTAATTTATTTTGAACTTTGTATAATGTCATCTCAGTCCTCCAAATTGTATTTATATCTGTTTTAAAGATTTAAAAATAACGTAAAGAAGGGGAAAAATTATTTTCTCAGTAGTTTTATATCAACCCACATTTGATTACATGGAATTTTCTTTTCAAATTGCCTAATCTTACATTAGTGTAAAGGTCCAACTTAGTTCTATGATTTATGCTATGTGCCATTTTGAATTATGTTGGCATGACAGAACTACCAATCCATATGCAATATTTTTTTACCATAGTTCAATGTGGAAGGAAAAAGGGAAGAAAGAAAGCCACAAAAACTATTCTTGCCATGTAGCCTTGTAATGACATCTTGAAGTTTCCATCAGCTTTTGCTCAGAGAAATAAATTTCCTTGACAGTATACATTTAAAGACAACTGGATGACAAAAATAAATATATAGAAGAAAAAACTATGCAGTTTTCTTTCAGTAGATCAACAAGATATTGCTATTGCTTTGTATTCTCAAATCGAAGAAAGTTCATAGCTAACTTTCAAGTGAATTTTAAGAGATTAGTAAATCATAAAAGAAGAGATTGCTCGTTTTCTCCTATTGAGTGACAGGTAGATTTGAACCCCATGCCTTTGAGTTGGCACCTCAGCTCCTTACTACTGAGTCATCAGAGTACCCTGATTACAAAGAATTAAATGTATTGTACTTTTTCTATGTATTCAAACATTTCCACATGTGATATTTGTTTCTGTGTATGGTTGTTATTAGATGCTGTTGAGTGGATTATAACTCATATCAACTCTATTCTCATACTCAAGTCTATTTTTACAGTCACTGTGTCAGTCCATCTCATTGACAGTCATCCTTTCATTATCTGACCCTCTAATGAAACATCAGTTATGAGTAATTTCCAACTCCACAGCAATCTGAGTATGAGCTTTATAGATATATAGATAGAAAATATAGATATGAATATATGCATATGCATATCAGTATGAATATGGGTATGGATAGAGATATACAGATATAAATATTTCTTACTTTTTGCTGTTCATTCAGAATCTGCTTACAGTTGACCCTTCATTGAATTTCTGTTGACTTCATTCAAATGAGATATATGTTGTTTGTGCCATTGAGTTGCAAGTGACTCAGGTTACCCTGCAGGATTTTCCAGTGGTAATTAATTGCAAAAAAAATACTAACAGGATTTAGAAGAGGCCATGGTATGGGAAATATCATTGCTATTATCAGATGATTCTTGACTAAAAGCAGAGAATATTTAAAAGATGTCTATTTGTGTTTCATTGACTCTGTAAAGGTATTTGACTGTGTGAATCACATCAAATTGTGGCTAATATTGAGATGAATGGGAACACATTCTTGTGTTCATGAAAAAAAATCTATGCCTGGACCAAGAAGCTGTTGTCTGAACAGAGCAAGGAAATACTATATGGTTCAATATCAAGAAAGAAATAAGTCAAGGAGGTAACTTTCCAATGTGTATGCTACTCAGATGATTTGGGAGGTGGACTTTATGAAGAAGAATGTGGCATCAGGCTTGATTCCATTTTGCTTACCAACACTGAGGAGGACTTGAAGTTTGCTGCAGAAAATCAAAGACTGTAACCTTCTATATGGATTGCATGTCAAAATCAAGAAAACAAAGATCTGTATCACTGGGTCAATAGGCAGAATCATTATATAAAACAGAAAATATTGAGGTCGATAACTATTTAATCTTGATCAAATACAAAATAAACACCTTTGGCACCAGCCATCAGGAAATTAGAAGACTAATTGCATCAGGAAAATCTACTGTTAAGGACCTCTCTGGCATGCTAAAGAGCAATGTTGTTAGACTAGAGACTAAAATGTACATAATGCAGGTCACGGTCTTTTCAATTGCTTAGAGAGCTGGAAAATGACTAAAGATGACAGATGAATGGATGGCTTTGAGCTGTAGTGCTGAAGAACAATATGAAACAAAGATAGCCTAAACTGTCTTAAGAACAAACAAGTCTGTCCTGGAGAGGGTGAAACCAAGTTACTGCTTAGAGGTAAGGATTTTGAACCTCTGTCTCACAGACTTTGGACATTTTGCCAGGAGGGGGATCAATACTTAGAGAAAGACATCATGCTTGAAAGGGGAGAGGTCAGCACAGTAGAGGAAGAGCTTGGTTGAGATGGATTGAAATAAGGCAGTGGGGTCAGTTATGTCAGAGATGGTGAGTTTCTATCAGGATAGGGTAAGGTTCAGAACTGTTGTTCATAGGTTCACTATGAATAGTAGGCAACTCAGTGACACATTAGCAACAACCATTCCTGCTTTTGTTTCTAGCTGGCTTTATGTATTTTGATGAACTTGCTAAATAAAGTTTGATGAAAGTTCTAAGTCTAATAAGCACAGACTTGGATGATCACAATCTCGTTGGTATATATGTTTGAATACATCTGTTTCCTTTTAATGTGCATTCATGGTTAGTAGAACATAGAATTTATCTTTTTAAGGAAGATGGAAACTGCCAGTTCTAAGGACATGGTAAGTCTGTTTTTTGAGAAACCAACCACTCATATGAACAAGCAGTTTGGTTCTCGTATCTCTCTGCTTCTGTAATGATGACGTGACTTTATAAAGGACAGTTTAGAACATCAATGACACATTTGATGTATTTGTTTAACTGTGAAGTCAATTATAAAAGACTCATGTATCTTTAAGATACAATAAGATAATTTATTTGTAAATATCGTTGTTGTTACATGCAATCCAGTCATAATTGGCTCATAGCTAATGCTTAAGTGGATTTTCAGAATATACAAATTGCAGGTTAACCTTCATGTAAGATGTTATTTCAAAAAAGACAAATACCGCATAGTGCCACTGTTGTAGAATGGGACTGACATCAGGTTTGGGGTAAAACGGAGAAAAACTGGATAAATTATGTATACTGCATTGAAACAGATGAGGGAGAGAACCGTTTAAAAGCGATATATGATAGGATATCATGGTTGTCACAGGAATCCAGAATTAAGGTTGCATATTGGAGTGCATTCGGGGTGGGGGGCGGGGCATTGTAAACCAATGAAGGAGTTTGCTTTTTGAAGAGAGGAGCAAATTGGGAGTGTAGAGAAAAAAGTGCGACAATGATTGAATGGATATCAAAAATCTCTGTAAATGGTCATAAAAATTAATAAAATAAGAAAAAATGCCCTCTCATTTTAACATAATTGATTTTTGAAGCACATATTTGATATTTCCATAGACCTTCATTGCAAAAACTTATTCCTTTCACGTTAAGGAACAAGCAATCTATACACTAAAATTGTGAAACTTTTAATGTCTCTAAGTCCCTTACTTCTTTTTCAGATATTAAATAACAAACCTACAATCGGAGATTGATCGAACATGCAATCAAGATGCATTGATAATGATGGGTGACTGGAATGCAAAAGTCAGGAACAAAGAAGAAGATTCAGTAGTTAAAAAACATGGACTCGGTGACAGAAATGGAGCTGGAGAAAGAATGATCGAATTTTGCACAATCAATGACTTATTCATAGCAAATATATTTTTTAAGAGATATAAATGCAAGTTATATACCTGGATTTCACCTGATGGTATGCATAGGAATCAGATTGATTATATATGTGGAAAGAACCACTGGAGAAGCTCAATATCAGCTGTGAAAACTAGGCC
>NW_006399751.1:20129043-20138419 GCF_000299155.1 Elephantulus edwardii | reverse complement strand
GAGAGGGACATCATGCTTGGGAGGGTGGTGGGACAGTGCAGGAGAGGAAGGCACTCTATGACGTGGATTGATTCAATGATTGGGATAATTGGGATGGGAGTGTTGGAGACAGTGCTATTGGCCCAGGACAGAGCGGAGTTTAGGGTTGTTGTACATAGGGTTGCTATGAGTCGCAGGCGATTCAACGGCACATAACAACAACAACCATAATCTTTTAGGTTTCTTTACAGATTCATTCTTTAAATATAAATGTATTGTCCTCAGAACAGAGCCGGAGAACACTCATGGTTTAAAATTAGGAAAAGGGTGCATTAGGTATGTCTCCATACCTTTTCAATCTATATGCAGAGCAGATCATGTAGTACAATCCTATGCGTGGATAGCAAGGAGACTTGAATCTTGTGAGAGAGAATTAAAGACTACAGCCTTCAATATGGATTACTTTTCAACACCAAGTATACAAAAGTCATCTTCACTAGACCAATAGAATTATAGATGGAGTAACAATTTATGTTGTCAAAGACTTAATTTTATTCAAATCTACAATAAAAAGCTATGGTACCTACAATTAAAATATGTGTTGCATTGGGGAAATCTATTGTCTAAGACCTTTTTAAAGTGCTAAGCATTTAAAGATTAAAATGTGCCTTATTTAAGCCTTAGTATTTTCAATTGTTTCCTATGCATCTGAAATTTAGAGAATGAATAAGGAATACTCAGTTTTAAATGAGATGTTGGAAAGAATATTTAATATTCAATGGACTACTAAAAATAAAAAAAAATCAGTCTTGGTGGAAGTAAACTCTGGCACTTTTTATAGGTATGGATGATGAAACTTAATTTCACATAGTAATTTCATGTTATTGGGAAGGACCAGAACTTGGAAAAAGACATCATGTTAGAAAAGGTAAATGGTCAACAAAAAAGAAGACGACTTCAGTAAGTTAGATTGACACAGTGAATGTAACAATGAACTTGACCAGAGGGATGGTGTAGAGTTTGTCCTATTTTTCATAGGATTTCTCTGAGTCGTAGACAACTGAATGTCGTATACTGAAAATAACAAATAAATCTGGGGTCCCAACGTGTCTAAAAATACCTTCATTTCTTCCCTTCCCCCAGTCTTGATTTACAGATTTGTTGGCTATTGAATTTCTTAGATAAAAAGAATCTTTTCTCTCAGAAGATCAAAGGTATCACTGTCATTGAGGTACGTGCCATTGAGTCAAGTATTACTAAGAGACTTTGAACAATACTTCTGAAATTTGCCATATCCTGAGCCATCCTCACTATATCGGACACATCTGATCCCATTGCCACAGACATTGTTCAAATTTATCGCATCCATGGTTTTTCCCTTCTGAGCTGACTCTACCTTTCCAAGCATATTGTCCTCTAAGGACTAGCCTTCCTAACAACATGTTGAGAATATGTAAGACAAAGCTTCAAAATCCTTGTTTCCTATGAGCAACCTGATTCTACTCTCTCCAAGGCAGATTAGTTCTCTTTATAGTCCATGATATGTCCAATTCTTTCCTTCAGCATCATAACTCAAAGGCATCAATTTTTCTTGATTTATCCTTATTCATTGTCCTGTTCTCAGATATATAATTAGCAACTGAGAAAATAATGGCTTAGAACAAGTGCACCTTAGTCTCTAGACTTACATTGTTGCTCTTTAGAACTCTGAAGAGTTCCTCAACAGCAGATTTTCCAAAAGCAACTGGTCTTTTGATTTCCTCACTGCTAATGTCAAGGTTGTTGATTGTAGATTTGAGTAAGATGAAATCTTTAACAGCTTCAATTGTTTCTGTATCTATCATGATTCTACTTATTGGCCCAGTGGTGAAAACTTTTGTTTTCTGTTGTTGTTATTTAGGATTTCTGATGAAACTATGGAAAATGTTACATGGTCCCACATTTTTTAGGTCTTCTCAGATTTCATACATTTTTATGAATTTTTTCATTGAATGGTTATGTCCATGTTAGTATTTTTCATCTGAATTCTTGTAACTTTTTTTAGTGTACAGTTATTTATTATTAATTTGTTTATATATTTACGTATCTATATCTTCTATTCTGTTTCTTGATATTTGATAGAATCCAAACTAAAAATAAAACTTGGTTTTTTTTTTATGTTTTTGGAGCTGAATGATTGTTACAGATACCTTGATTTGCTATTTTAGTTATTATTTGTTAAACCTTGGGATGCAGAGAAAAGGAGTTGGACAGATGTAAATGATTTCTGACAAATGCCAGAATTTGGTTGCTATACTCATACCCATTGTTTTACCCTTGGTATTATCTGTATAGTTGGACAGATCACTTACTTTTTTGTTTTTTTTCCAGAGAAATCTCAGTTTCCATTTTAGTGAAACCCATTTTCTCTGCCCTGCTGTTTCTAGGACTAGACCCCCTGAGAGTTTCTGCTCAAAGGATTTACTCATGCTCAGCTGTAGTCTTAGACTTTCTCTTAGCTGTGGGTATTTCTATTCTTATATCTTCATAAATGTGCTTGCCTTCCCTCTTTCAGGATTCATTTTTCTATCAACTGGCCTAACAGTTCTACTTCTGGCAAGGGTTAAAACAGCCATCTGCTGAGAATAACTAGAAAAACTGGACAAAGGAAAAATCTATTAGATGGATCCAAGACACTTTTAAAGTGATAAGTTTTTGTGGGGTTAGGACAGAGGTATTAAAAAAAAAAACCACAAAAAAACTCCCCAGAATGATAAGATTCGGCTAGCATAAGAGATGCTGAGGGTTTTGCTCATTTCTCTTTATAGGACATTTCACAATTAAAGAGAAAAATAAATCCCAAAGGACTGTGAAGTTTTAGGAAGGAACCTCATGGGTCCCAGCCTTGATGGAGTTCCATGCTCCCTAATGAAGAGGAATATAGTAAAGGCTAAGGAAGAGCAGAATTTTAATTGACCTTGAAAAAGATCAAAGCAAAATGTCTAATTTAATAATCAAAGATATTTTGATTAAAATTATTTTTATATAAAATTAAAAATAAAGACATGTAAAATTAAAAAATAACAAAGAGGAGAGGTATTATAGATAGAATATAATTCAAATATATTATAGATAGAATATAATTCAAATACATATTACTTAGATCCCATAAAGAGGAGCTAAAGAGTGTATGGTCAATATTTGGAAAACTGATGACCACAAATCTTACCACATGATGAAATGCATCTATGCTCACATTGAAACATCTCGCAACATATGGGAAGCAAAACAGAAGCATGTAATAGTCACATTGCTGAAAAATAAGGGAAAAATATTAAATTAAAATAAATATTCTAATATGGGGAAAATGATGTCTAATAGATGTTGTTAAAACAGAAAATAAGGGCAAGGAGACAATAGAATGAGCTACTTAAAATACTAAGGACAGGGGGATAGGGTATGGAAAGATAAACTTTACCAATCTGGAATTTGTAGATTGTGTTTATATCATTCAAGTGTAGACAAAATAGGTTTGTTTTTAGATGGACAAAAAAAAAGAACAGGAAAAATATTGGCTTCACACATGCTTTGCAAAGCAGAGTACGCTTTTCATGCTGAAGGAAAATTTAAGAAAGAATAACAAAATTAACATTGCAGAAGGGAATAAGTCCCAGAAAGGGTAAATGCTTTAGTAAATATAAATATTACTGTTTCATGCCATCACATTGATTTCAACTTGTACCAACACTGTATGACAGGACAGAACTATTTTCTGATGCTGTGTTTTTTTTATAGAAGTGAATTCTGATGGTCTGTGGATTAAAGAATTGTACTGTCAAGACAGCATAAAGAGAGCTCTGATGGCCTCGTGGATAGAAAGTTATGCTACCAAGCCAAAGGTGGGCGATTTTAATCCTCAGGCCTTATTTTATTTGGTTTTAGTCAAACATTTTTCTAAGTGATATAGCTCTGGTCTGTCCATTTGCTTTATAGAGGTAACTGTGGTTGCTGTAATGCTAAACATTGTGACACCGATGTGTCAAATGTGATAATGGTTACCCACGGCGGACAGTGTTAGGGGGAGCTCGCTGATTATAAACAGGAGAGGCATCCACTTCCAAAACAGCTTGCCTCTGGAAACTCTATGAACTTGGATAAACAATGAAAGCTCTACAAGTGCTTAGGTCTTTCACTCTTAGAGTCACTATAAGTCGTCTATGACTTGCCGGCGCCTAACAACAATACCACAACTGTCAAGCCAAAGGTAGAAAATTGAGCATCTGTTCCTTTGTGATTTACAGCCTCTGAAACCGTTGGAGGATCAGCTGTGAGTAGATCATAATTCAATGACAATGAAAAGTGAGTGAATTTCTATGAAAGCTATCTGAGGTTATCTCTCTAAGGCAGCTATAATGATGATGATGATTTCATACAGCAGATACTACAATGCTTAGCGGGTGTGGCCTAGTCACCGCACCACCAGGAAACATAAATGGAAATAAATATTGACTATGAAAGAATAATTATGTCTGATATGAATGTCAATATGGCCAAAAGTAACTGATATAGCAACATTAGTGCAAAGGATAAAGACTAGGAGATTAAACAATTGGTTGTAAAGTTTTTGTTACTTGGGAAAGTAATAAAAGCTGAGCAAACATTTGTTTACTCAGTGATGCTTGTTGTAATATCTTGGTTAATATTCATAGAGTCACTATAGATGGTATATTACAAATGGTAAATTATTTTGGTATATATTCCTAAAATAAAAATTTTGGTTAATAGAAATCTCAGAATTTTCTAAATTCAAAGAATAAAATAAATATTCTTATACCTTCATTAAGAGATTAGTACTAGTGACATTTCAATGGAAAAGTCAAGGGATATTGATTTTATTATACAATCAGCACAAGTCTCCATAAGTTCCATTAATTGATATCTACAATTGTATTAGAGAGCTCTGGTGGCCTAGTGGTTAATGCTTTGCACTGTCAACTTAAAGGCACAGGGTTCAAATCCACCAGCTGCTTATGAGAGAAAGGGAAATCTTCAATGTGATTTATAGCTTCTGAAAACTCACTGGAGAATCAGCTTGTGACTCAAAGGCACATAGAAATAACAACAACACAATCTTATTTTGACTTTTAACTTGTCTTAATTAATTTCTGAGAAAAATTTTCTAAGTTATTCATCTCATACAAGCAGATCCCCCCTCAAAAAAAAAAATCTGAAGTCACCATTACAGAATTTCAATTTTAGTTCAAATGCTTTGAACAAAATTCAACCAATATATGCTTACATTGACATATACACAAATTTAGCACCTCGTCGTGGTTGAAATTGATTGCCCAACTTCCTTGGGGGAAGGGTGGGCTATCTCCTCATCTCTTCTGGTGTGATTTACGGTCACTGAAAACCCCGTGGAAGATTAGCTGTGAGGGTTCTGACTCTAAAGTACACAACAATAAATAAACTCTGAACATAATTACATAACACCAACAAGCATATTCTTCTTTATATAATAAGTCTTAAAGCTTTCTTTTATGGAAATAAAACACAGTAAACAAACTATCAGTGACCCTTATTATAAGTCAGAATTACACAGTTTCATTTTTTGTCAACCTGAAAATTATGCTTCAAATATTTGAACAATCTAGAAAGCCCTGTGACCACTGCATCTTTTTCTGAGTATGTGTTTTTAACACTTACTAATGAAATTGAAGCCAAGTGCCTGCAATCACAAAGTGAAAATTAAGAGTTCTATTATCATTAACAGGAGTAAACACAAATCAGGAGAAAATGGATCCTTAGACTCTTAACTTTGAAGTTTATAGAGAAATAAATTAACCATAAAATAAGGATTTAAACTACTTTCTGAATAAAATCCTGAAGGTATTTTAAAGTACTTAAAAGACCATATTTCCTTAACAGATTTAAGCAGAGACATGTGATTTGAAAAAGACAATTTGAAAATTGGACAAGACTTAGATTTCCATTAAAATTAATCTTTGCTAAAGTTTCCTGAAAATGAATTGGACTCATTTTGAGAGACGTCCTGTATGTAATAGCTAAAAGAGAAGATGCCATGCTCTTCCTCCTTGGCTATTCACTGAAGTCTTTCCAAAATGACTACAGCGAAGATACTTCCTCTTGTGTGGATGGAAAGTCGGGAAGGAATGGAAATGAAAAGGATACAAAGTATTGCTACTGCTGTTATTCACCAATGAATTGGAATGAACTCATATATGACCCTCCGGTGAGTTCAGAGGCTGGAAATCACACAGCAACATATTTCTCATTTATCTCTTGTGGGGCAGCTGGTGAATTTGAACACTCTGCCTTTGAGTCAGCATTGCAAATCCTTACCACTAAGGCACCAGAGTTCCTGATTCAAAGAACAAAAGGAGAAATATCAAAGAAAATTGAATATGTAGACCTATACATGCATGGCTTTTACTAGAAAGGTGTAACTAAAACAGCAACAACATATGTCGTGATCTGAAACATTGAATTAAAGAATAACAATTTTAGATGTTGGATTTCTAAAAAAAGTTTAAAATATTTCATTAAAATACAAGAATACTATCATTCTTTAGAAAGGAAGCTCTGGTGGCCTGAAGGTAAGAAGTTGTACTGCAATCCCAAAGGCACATAGTTGGAATCTATTAGCAGCTCTGAGGCAGAAGGATGGGCAATTTATACCTGTGTGATTTACTGCCTTTGACAACCCACTAGTGAGCCAGCTAGGAGTTGGTTCTGAGTCAATGGCACACAACAACAGCAGCATCTTTTATATGATAATGCAAAAACAGAAATCTTATTATCTGTGTGAACTATAAAATAGCACATCACAGTTTATTATTAAATGGGGAATCTAGTACTCAGTCCTTTATTCTGAACAGCAATAAAGCACTAAAGAGTTTTAAATATGTAACACATCCTGAAAGCATGATGTGACTAAAAATAAATACTATACATCAGGTTTAGTCTTCTATCATGATAGTTTTCCATCAGCATTATAACCATGAACAAAATCAGTTAAAACACTATAAAAATTTCATTTCCTCTAAGAATTACTGTACTTTGACTACAGGATCTATGGCACATTTTTATTTTAAAAAATATAGAATTAAAGTTTGCAGAATCTCAGGATTTAGCAAAGTACCTTTCTTTAAGCTTTGTTTTCATCATGGCAATTTCTTCTTGATAATCAAGATTTTAAAGGAAGGGATACGTATTCTTTGATTTAGATAAAGTCAATCAAGGAAGATTTAACTACAACTGAGAGATAAAAAGTTCCAGCACCTTGTTACCATGACAATATTTATTTTTAAGTCAAATGGTTAGGATTAAAAAAAAACTGTTTAAAATAATTTTAAATAATTTTAAATGATATCTAGCACATATTTCTTAAGAGCTTAAATTTTAAATCATCCCAGGACTTAAAAAGCAAATTAAATAAATGGATAGGTAAGTTATTTTATTTCTATTGTTTCATATATCTGTTGTTTCCTTGCTACAGTTGTTATTTGATGGGGAGTTGGTCTTGATATATGTTGACCATACTTACAACAGAGGGAATGAACCCTTCCTCCTGACAATATTTTCTATCCTCAAGTTCTTTGCTGTAACCATTGTGTATACATATCTCTTTTAAGATCATACTTTTCTCACTGATAATCTGTTATTTGGTTAAATAGGTTATTTTCATTATTAGAAGACATGTATGCGGTGTAGGAGAATACTTAGAGGCATGGCTCATGAAACTTCATGTTGCATACTTTGGAGTTATTCTCAGGAGAGCCCAATCCTAGGATAAGAAAACCATGCTTGGAAAGGTAGAGGCAGGAATGGAAAGGAAAATTCTCAAAACATGTACTGATATAGTGACTCCAAAAATTAGTTCAAAGACAACCAAAATTATGAGGATGACATAGTATCTGATAGAGTTTTATCTATTCTTTGTATAGAGTTTTACACATCTGAGTAGACTGCACAATACATAAAACCAACACCATTGACATGAAATACAGTATTTATTTTTATTTATTTATTTTTTAATTGTTGTCATTGTGTGCCATGGAGTTGGAACTGACCCACAGCTGACCCTCTGATGAGTTTCCCCAAGGCAGTGACTCACATGGGAGGAGATTGTCCGTCCCTCTTCTGTAGAGTAGATAGTGTATTAGATCTGTGTGCCTTTGGGATTGCAGTGCAGCTTCTTACAAATCAATAGAAAAAATAAACACCAAATCTCTTTATCCATTGCCAAACTAAAAAGACATTATTACTGAGTTGTCGTTGCATTTGTTATGTGCCATCAAGTTGCCTGTAATTCATTTGAAGTAGCTGTGAACCCTATCCTAAACCAATCTCACTGAATCTGACACACCTAATCCCATTGTCCCAGTTACTATGTCAATCAATCTCATCTGGAGTCTTCCTCTCATGTTCTGTCTTCCACCCTTCCAAGCATGATGTCCTTCTCCAAAAACTGGTCTCTCCTCGCCACATGCCCAAAGTATGTGAGATGGAGCTTCAAAATTCTTGCCTCCAAGGAGAAACTTGGTTTCACCCTCTCCAAGACAGATCTATAGGTTATCTTGGCGATTAATGATATGCTCAATACTCTTCTCTAGCACCACAACTCCAAGGTATAAATTGTTCTTCTGTTATCCTCAGATGTATCGCAAGTAATTGCAAAGACCATTGCCTGGATCAGACACGCCTTAGCCTCTAGACTGACAGCCTTGCTCCTCAGAACTCTGAAGAGGTCCCTGATTGTAGATTTTCCCAGTGCAATTCAGTTTTCAATTTCCTGACTACTGGTGCCAAGAGTGTTGATTGTGGAGTCAATCCTCACGCCACATTCTTCCTCATAAAGTCCAGCCTCCTGAATGATCTGTTCCACATATAGATTGGAAAGATATGGAGACAGCATGCATCCCTGATGTAGTCCCTTCCTACTTTTGAACCCTGCAGTATTTTGTTGCTTTGTTTTGACAAAAGCTACCTGGTCCAAGTAGAGATTTTGCATAAGCACAATCAAGTGTTCTGGGAATCCCATTCTTCTCAAGTTAGCCTAAATTTTTTATGATCTACATAGTCAAATGCCTTTTCATAGTTAATGAAGCACAGATGTACATTCTTCTAGTACTCTGCTTTCAGCCAATAACCATCTGAAAACGACATTTTTAATTTTATTTTGCTATAGGTCTATTTTTCACATCTATTGTCTTAGTTTAGATCAGTAATATGTTTCTAGACATTTGCTCATTTAGGTTTTTCATTTGTCAGAGTACAGTTTTCATAGTATTCTCTTATCATTCCCTTTAACTCAGCCAATTCTGTTAAAATGCTACTAATTTTATTCTATTTTTTGTTAATTATAATTTTAATTTTAATGTTACAAAATTCT
>NW_006399751.1:20105886-20128943 GCF_000299155.1 Elephantulus edwardii | reverse complement strand
TTTTAATTTTATTTCTTTGTCACTTTGGTCAATGGTGGTCAATTTTATTGATCTTAAAAAGTCAACATCTAGTCTCATTGACTATTTCTACTGTTTTTCTGTTTTCTATTTATTTCTACTATGATCACCATTATCTTCTTTATTCTGGTAACTACGGTCTCTAGCCTCTCTTTTTCTTCATGTGGTTGGCTTAAGTTATTGATATGAGATAGGCTTCCCCATTTTGAATGCACACATTCTTCCTCTCTATATTCCTTTATGCATTGCTATTTTTACTGTGTCCAAATTTTTTTCACATGTCTTTTATTTTTATTTGGATTTAATTATTTTTAAAATTTTAACCTCTAAGACCCAGTAGTTTTTATTTAATGTGTTATTTAGTTTCCTTTACTTATTCCTTGTTCTTCCTTACCATTAGGAACAAGTAAAGACCTTTTAATTTGTTGATGTGATTCAAAATTAGCAGAAACACAAATATCAATCAATAATTGAAGCATAGGTTTAGTGAAGGATGATTTTAAGAAAACTAAAAGAGGTGGAAAATGAAATTAAAAACATGAAGTTCAATGTTCTAGGCGATAGTAAGCAGAAATAGACTGCTAGTGATTATTCTCAGAATTCTATTCTGTGAATTATAATTGAAAAGGAATTAATTAAAAACAGAATTTTAATGACATTCTGAAGAACAAGAAATGTACAAAAGAAATATCAACACAGGTAAACACTATTACATTTCTAATCCTGCAACATCAACATCAAACTTGATTCTGTTAGCAGATATATTGGCCAAAAGGTCAGATGACCTTAGACAGGTGAAAATAAATAAATCCATAAATTTACACAGCCTTTACAAATGGTATTTCCACATTGATACTAGTACATGCTGTAAATATAATGATAAATACAACAAAAGGTCTCTGTAAACTTCTTAGTCTTAATCATACATGCTTAGAGATGAGTTGCTGATTCTAAGACCTGGGACCACAGCCTTAGGGAACATCAAAATGAACCAGTATAATATAATCTACATCCCACTTTGGTGATCTTAAATATTGGTAGTTTTTTCTTTATTTTTTCTGTTAAAGCTTTCTAGTTTTACCGCTTTAAGTTCACAGTAGATTCTTTGAAAAATTTTTGTTTTTAAAATGAATGAGACTCACTTTTTGACCTAAATTATTGTTTAAACTGGAGACTGTTTCATATGTGTAGGAGAAGAATTTGTATTGTGCTGGTGTTTATTGGTATGTTCTATATATTTTTGTGTGGTATAGTTGGTTATGTTATATCTTATAAGTCTATATCTTTGTTAATTTCCTCCTAGTTCTACACATAATGTAAAGTACTATGTTAAAAATCTTCTAATTTATTACACAACCTGGTTATTTCTCTTTTGTAAATATATAAGTAAGCATAATTATTTTCAACAATAATACCAATGATTAACAACCAAGTGATGTGTAATAATAATAAAAAAGAGAATGCAATTTAGAATGGAGAACTACTGATCATACATTATAAGCAAAACATTTGAGACCATTAAATATGTTAAGAAGTCAATATATTAAAATATTGAAGTGCAAAACATTGACTGATTTATGAAAGGTAAAACAATTACTGAAACATTGGTGCAGAGCAGGAAAAGAGAGACCTAGAAATAATCTTATAATGCTTGAACTTTATTATAAGTACTTTAAAAAACTACTGTGAACCACTAAAAACTGTGGTTTTCAAGTGATTGGATATGAGCAACATTGTATGTCCAATTAAGGAAGACAGTCACAGGAGGTAGTCCTGAGTATGTAGAAAACTTGATTCAAGAGATGCTTGATCTTGATGTGATTAAACAGGAATTAGGAACATGTAATAGATATGCTTAAATCACAAGTTCAGTTTGGGTAAATGGGTAAAATTTAAGATCATGACAAAGATCTTAGAAGAAAATTGATGTATTTTTTTTAATAAATTTTTATTTTAAACTGCCTTACTAATGAAGTTTGTGTACTTCCCTCCTCCCCCCCCCACCCCCGGATCTTTCCTATTTCCTTTACCCACTACTCCTCCCTACACCCATCAAATTGTGTAACCTTGTGATTAATCTCTCCCCACATTCCTCCCCATTGTCACCATCCACCTGGTGGATCCTCATACATGTTCTACAATAATGGTCTCAAACAGTATTTGTTCTTTTAAAAAAAAAATTGTGTATTTTCATCAAATCAGATCTACTGGTGCAGGAAGAGATTGCCCCTCCTTCTCCAGCAGAGCATCTGGTGGCTTTGAAACATGTACCTCTGGAATTGCAGTGCAGCTTCTTGCCATTAGGCTATGAGAGCTCCCTACAGTGTTTGGTTTTAGGAGATTGAGTTAGTTCACTTAGCATAATGCTCTCCAGTCCCTCACAAGTTAGGTTTAGATTTACAAAACCATTGCTCCTGCATGTTGCGTAGTATTCCATTGTGTGAATGTACCATAATTAATCATTCCATTTGATTGTTGTTGGACATATGGGCTGTTTCCATGTTCCTGGGATCATGAGTAACTCAGCTGTGAACATTGGTGTATAAGTCTCTGTTTGTACCTCAGTTCTCATCAAAATGGCATTTCTAGCTTGATCATGTGGAATTGAAATATTTTGAAACAAGAGAAAGATACATGAGCAAGTTCGATAATTAAAATGTGAGGATATACAATATAAAGATAATAAAAAAATAAATGCTAAGCTATTACACATTTTAATTTCCAATATAAGGGGGAAACTAAACTTAAACATTAGGGAATACTATTAGTTTTATTATAATAAATTTTATTTAGATAAAATAAGAGAAACCAGAAAACAATACTGATGGGTAGACAGTGGTGGTGTTAAGAGATCTGGAAAGCAAAGATATTTCAAAATTCAAAATGGATATACTCTAAAGATTCACAGTAATGCTGATAATAAAGTCAGTTAAGATCACATAGTAAATGCTACTGCTAGCTCATCCTCCAGTGTGTTTTCAGAGACTTTAAACAGCGTAGGAGGAGATTTCTCCTCTAGCATAGTGAATAAGAAATGAATTAGTTTACTGTAATCTGAAATGTGAAACTTGTAGAAACTTGGTCCAGTGGTGAGGATTTTTGTTTTTTTCTTGATGTTGAGCGACAATCCATGTTGAAGGCTTTAATCCTTGATCTTCTGCAGAAAATTCATCAGGTCCTACTCACTTTCAGCAAACAAGGTTGTGTCATCTGAAGAAGTCAGTTAGGCTCAGGTAGGCTCTGCTGATATTGGGAGTATAACTTTTATTGACCAATTACTATATTTTTTAAGGGACCGTTGAAGGGTGGTATGGACTTTCATAGTGTCACTTATTTTATAATTTGTGTATGTATATGCTTGATTGTTTATTGTTTTCTCTTCTGAGAACAGTCTGTCAGTTTACTAAGGTAGTTTGCAGCCTTCTGTGATGTTGGAGGCTGTGGCACCAGTATTTAATAGTGTCAGATGACCTATGGTGGGCAGGTTTCAGGAGAGCTTCCAAACTGAGACAGACTAAGAAGGTTTGGCCATCCACTTCTGGAATAACTGACATTTAGAAGCCCTGTGAACAGTTCAGAGGAATATTTTCAGAAAGAAGAGAGATAATATGACAGCTGACTGTAAAGAGGAGAGAATAAAACAAACATTCTATTATTTCATGAAACTAAATTAGAAATGTAGATTTCTGCTTAGTGTGACAACAGAGAATGCTGGAGTTAAAAATCCAATATTTGTAGCAACCAAAGATGTAAAACTAATGCTGTCAACTGAAAATATTGTTACAGTATTTTTTAATAACAGAATTGTTGATATCATGTGCCATTGAGTCTTTACCAATCCATAGCTGATCTTCCAGAGGTTTCTCAGAGGCAGTGAATGAAACGAGAAGAGATTGCCCATCTTTATCCCCTGGAACACCTGGTGGATCTAAACAGCTTCTTACCACTAGGTCACAAAAAAATTCCTGCGAAGACTTTCTTGATTGAAACAAAAGCAATTCTATAACATTCAGTGTCATATTTATCAAGTGCAGTGTGGTTTTTAGAGTGATTATTATTATTATTTTGTAAATACTATATTTATGCTGACTTTTGAGGTGGTCCCTTGGGCTTCAACAATCTGAGGAACCAGAACATGTGGTCCAAAGTAGACTATTGAAGATAATATAAAAATATTTTAAAAATAATAATGCAACGAACAACAATGTCTGTTAGTCCTTTTTTCCTTTCTACCAACTTTGTTAAAAATTTTCTTTACAATTTTTAATTTTTTTCCTACTAGCTTATTTACAAAATTAAAAAAACATTGAAAGAACAAATTATCTCCGTTTTCCTCACCACCATCTTCCATCAATTTGTACAACCCCACAATTAATCCCTGGGACCTTCTTAGGATTAAATCCACGTGTGCATCAAAAAACTTTTTCCAACAGGGTAAAAACAAAACCTACAGACTGGGAACAAGCATCTAGTCATACCATCTCAGACAAAATTCTCATAACAAAAGTTTACAGAATACTCCTGCTCCTCAACAAGAAAATGACTGATAACCCAATTACAAAATGATCAAAAGACATGGAAAGAATTTTCACAGAGGAAGATATTCAAATGACAGAGACATGAAGAAATGCTCCAAATCACTGGTGGTAAGAGATATGCAAATTAAAACCACAATGAGGTACCATCCCACTCCAGTAACTGTGGTAAAGTTTAACAGGGCAGCAAGTAATAAATTTTGAAGAGTATGTGGCAGGAAAGGAACTCTTATATGTTGTTGGGATTGTAAAATGGTGCAACAACTCTGGAAAACAGTTTGGCGCTTCCTCAAAAAAGCTGAACACAGAAAGTCCATATGACCCAGCTATTTCACTACTTGGAATATACCCTGAGAAAACAAGAACTGAGGCATAAACTGAGATTTGTACTCCAATGTTCATAGTGACATTATTCACCATCACAAGACTATGGAAACAGCCCAAATGTCTAACCAGAAACGAATGGACTGAGAAATTATGATACATTCACACAATGGAATACTATGCAGCACTCAGGAGCAATAACTTTGTAAATTGTTGCATAACTTGGAACAGGTTGGAAAGCATTATGCTGATTGAACTAACTCAGTCCCACAAGGATAAATACTGTATAAAAACATCACTGCAGAATGAGTATAGGATCCAAGAGGGTAGGAGTGGTTGGAGGCAGTGGGATGAAGATGTGGTTGATAGTCTTAAGTAAGTAATTTTCATTGTCCTGAGCTATGTAAACCACTTTTTATGAACATTGCTCATGTTGCTTAATATTTTCAGATGAGTTGATTTATTAATTAATGATACATTTTTCAAGTAACTTGTATTTAATCAAGAAAAACAAAAAAATTATTTAATTTTAGGATTTTTATTTTTGCCAGGGCAATTTTTAATATGTTATGAATCCTCTATTTTCAAGAATTTATGATAGATGATTATATTTCCCAATGTTCTGATAAGGGAGTCAATGATACTTAACCAAGAGACACTCTAGTTTAAATGACAAATAAAATATGAGCTGAGCTGTATGAAAAATTAAAGACAGTGTGAAATGAACTTTAAGGATTCTTCATCAACACGATTCTAATTTACTTCCTTAATTAGAAGTGGTGGGCTAGTAAGGAGTTCATAACCAACTCAGAGCCATGTAGTTTTAATCTATCAGCTGCTCCATTCCTTCTGTGAAATTTACTATCCCTGAAAAACCCCTGGAGCTCAGCTATGAGTCCGTCCTGACTAGCTAGCACATCACAGCATTAATAATAGACACATTGTGCAATTTTTTATGTGTTGTTTTTATGTGCAGCCCAGCTGCCTACTATTCATAGTGACTCTATGTACAGTAGCCCTAAACTCTGTTCTATTCTGTGGCAATCTTATTTTCTCTGACACACCTACCCCTATTACTCCATCCATCTCATTGAGGGTCTTCCTCTCCTGCATTTTCCCTCCACCCTCCCAAGCATGGTCCCTCCTTGCGACATGTCCAAAGTATGTCAGATGAAGCTTCAGAATCCTTGCCTCTAAGGAGCAGCCACCTGGTTTAACGCTGTCCAGGATCAACTTGTTTGTTCTGTTAGTGGTCCATGCTATATTCAATACTTTCTTTAAAACCAGAATGCTTTTTCAATTGATATCATGCTGGGAAGGGAGAAGGGTCAGAGAGTGAGGAAAACCCCACAAGCAATTCTAAATTGACACAGTTACTGTAATAATGGACTTGAGCGTATCAGAGATTATTAGGACAGTGTAGCATAGGACAAGGTACCTATCATAGGGTTCATAGGGTTGCTGTGAGTGGTAGTCGACTCAGTGGCGCTTAAGAACCACAACAAGCCATGAGAGTGTCAATAGGATTTGGGAGGGGGAAAAAAAGAATGCAAATTAAATTTTATTTCTCAGATAAACAAAACAGATTTAGTTTAATAAATCTTTAAAATGTAACATAAAAACATAGATTTCGACAAATAACTGTCTCTCAGAACAGAGTTCAAGAATGCAAAATTGTCTATCAAGCAGCAAAGAAACTATATACAATGTTTAGCAATTAATCAAAGATTAATAGATAAACAAATATTGCAGGTCAAAATAATTAATGAAAGTATTATCATTAAAAATGAGAACATAATAAATAGGAAAGAAATGCAAAATCACACTAAAACAAACAAATTCATTAAAACCAGTTTATAGCTGGTTTGTTCTGTATTTCTTTTATTTAAAAAGATAATGAGAAACATAATTTTATGTATGTAAGACTTCTGGAAATTAAAGTCTAAAATAACTATGATGATAAATACAATGGATACTGTAAACAGATAAGGCAGGAGACACTCAAGGCTGAATAATAATCTAGCTTTGGTGTCCTAGTGGCAAAAAGCAGCCCTGCAGTCCTGAAAGCACACTTGGAGGCTACCACCTTCTCCACAGAAGGATGGGTAATCTTCTACCATGAGATTAACTGTCTCTGAAAACATGCGGATAGATGGTCAGCTATGGGTTAGTTCTGACTTAACAGTACACAACAACAATAGCAATTTCACTCTTAAAGTTATGCCTACTGAAAAAGTTCTGGTGGTATCTAATTCATAAAAAGTCATGCTGCTAACACAAAGGCGATTAGAATCCATCAGGTAGACAGTCTTCTCCTCTGAAATTTACAGCTTCTGAAAACTTGCTGGTGGGTTGATGTTGAGTCATTTTTGTACTTGACAGTAATTAGTTTGACTTTGTTTTTTAGAAAAAGTTACATGTTGTTAGGCAATGCCATTCTTTGGGAAAGGCATCATGTTGGGAAAAGAGAAAACTTAGAGAAAGGAGGAAGACACTCGATGAAAGTGACCCAGTGAACATTAAAGCAAACATCCTAAAGATCGTGAGGATGACCAGGACAGGCCGAGGCTCCAAACCTGCAGATAGAGTCACCTGACAGCACCTAACACAAACAGGATAGTGCATACTTTTATTTTGCACAAAAATCACACACAAATAAGCTCATAGCAGCAATATTCTGGATAGCTCCCCAAAAGAAATATGCCAATTTTATATCAACCAAAGAGAAGCTAAAAACATACATGTGAATGTGAAAAAAGGTATTCATTTCAACCACCATGATTAGCATAAAAATTTAGTCACTCAGTGTAGAGCCAAACAATACATATTTCCACAAACATTGAAACAAAATTAATTCTTTGCAGTGTAAGAAATGAGAGTAAGTTATCTATGAGAGGAAGGTTGCTTTAAGAGGCCATAAATTGGCATCTGGTGTACTTTCAAAGTTCTATTACTTGTTATAGTCAGTTACTGCATGAAAGTGATCATTGTGATACTTTATAGACTGTGTATTCATGATGTTTGTATAGTTACTGTGTATTACATAATTAAATAAATAAATGATAGAGGGAAAATGCAGCAAAGCAGTTAATAAAATACTGTGAGCAAAATAAAAGATATGTGATATCAGAAGAATGGACATTGAAAACATGCTTGGGAAATCACAAAACCGGTGAAGCTGGATTCTAGGTATTATTTGACTTGTTTAAAGGGGAAGAAAAGTTTGTATGAATGAAAATAAGAGAAAGAAAGATATGCTAGCACTGACAAAAGAAAAGCCTTCTTTTTTTAAATATTTTTTGAATTTTTAGTTTTGATGTTCCATAAAAGACTCAAGAAGTATTTCATTGTTTGCTTTTTTAATCTGACTTGAGAATTTTTCAACTTGAAGAAATATAGAAACTATTTCTAAATTTTCACATAGAGAGAATCTGTGACAATAACTTTAGTGACATTTCTCTATAATTTTTTATTTCAACAACAATATTTTTTCTTTTAATTTCTTGTACTATGCATAATGCATGACTCTGGATGCATTCTTATTTTACATTTAGCAAATCAAATGTCATGCTTCATATGATTCTTATAAAGAAATCAGAGTTATTAAAATGTTCTGTGAATATTTAGTTTGTTAGATTAAGAAAATATAGTTGTTAATGTTTGACAGGCTACAATTCTTGGAGAGGAGTTGTCTTGCTAAAGAACTAATCAAATTGATATCTGTATCACCATATTGGGGAGCATTACTGACTTAGTAGTTAGGAATTGTGCTGCCAACACAAAGGCAAACAATTTCATTTCATCAGCTGCTCCACAAGAGAAAGCTGAGTATCTCCTGTACAGTTCACAGCCTCTGGGAACCTGATGGAGAGTCAGTTATGAGTTGGTTCTGATCTGGTGACATATAGTAACAATAACATGATGTCACTCTACATGTGTTTTACAATATGTTAAATCAGCACTTTCATTAGCATTTGTAGTTTCTCTATTTTCCAGGGAAGCGTACACTGTACCTTGGGGATTGAAAGACTATACAAATCAATACTGATGTTCTTTTGTTGATCTTCATAAAACTTGACTCTAAACTTTCACTGTCCTTTTTAAGCCTTTATTTACACACAGAATCTTCTAGGTGAGTGTTTTTTCAAAGCTTTTTTCCAGAAAGAAGCTTCTTAGTCTACCATTTTCTTACACCATAAGAGAAAGGCATACTTTTCTTTGTACCAACAGAACTTAAAATTAGCTGTGTCAATGGCATTAAACTGACTAATTACCTTGCTAAAATTTAATACCTCATCAACTACCCAAACAAAAGTAATCTGTCTTGAAGGTAATGCAACTAGGACATCCCTTAGAGATAAGGATGGTGAAACTTTGTACCACATTATTTGTGGTCTGGAAGGAGATACGCTGGGAAAGGTGGAGGGTCAGACAAAGAGAGTAGGATTCTCAGTAAGGTGAATAGACACATAAACTTGAATATATTAGATACCATGAATATAGTACAGGGTAGTGAAAGATTCAGTTCTGTTGTTCATAGGGTTGCTAAGAGTCATAGTCACCTTTATGGAACTTAAAAACAATAGTTTTGTCACAAATTGTTATTAATTAATTTACTTTGACTACATGATGCATTTATGCCCTACTTTGCTTTACTATTACATGCATAAAGGTATACACAATCACACATATAGTTTATAAATGGTAATGTAATGTCAAGTATCTTAGAAAATTAGTTTCAATGTGTTAACGTAGCACTTGAAGGAAGAAAAGAATTTCAGTACCTTGAGAAAAAGACACAGTAATTTATAAGAGAAAATATAAGTATATTATTATTGTGAGACTTTTAGACAGCAATATTTTTACTGGAGATCCAGGAGTAACATAGTTAAGATATGCAAGGAAAGAAGAATATATAAAGATTTCATATCTATTAAAGTGACTTTCAGCGTGATTACTCCATATAAACTTTTGAGAATATAGAAGACGTTACGAAATATTGATTCATTATCATTCTCAAGGAATCTATACGATAATGTTAATATAACCAAAATGGCTTAAATTATAGCCATATAAGGATAAAAGGTGAATGTTGTTGTTGATTGCCATCGAGTGGAGCATGATTCACAATGACTCTGTGAACAAAAGACTTAATGCCTTTCCATAGCTATCATCATTTCTCCAGGTTCACAGAGTTTGCAGAGGCATGTGGTTTAGGAAGTGAATGCCACTCCTGCTTCCAAACCTGTTTTACACCTCAGAGCTCCATCAAACAATGCCCACTTTGGGAAATCCATTATGGTATTTGATATGCCAGTGACACAAGGTTGAGCATCACAGCAAACCCAGGTTACTTCATAAAGCACATTGACAAAGAGTGATGTGCAATGTGGAAGAATATATAACAGTACTAGTTTCATTTAGGAGTGGCTAAGTGTCATCAAGTCAAATATGACTCAAAATAATCTTTCACAAAAGACCTGAAATCTATTCTATAGCTAACATAATTTCTGTACATTTATAGAGTTTAGATTGTTTGTGGATTTTCCAGAGGCATCTAGTTTAGGAAGTGGATACCACTCCTACTTCCCAGAATGAATAATTCTGGAAACTCATCCAAACTTTGTACATAATGGGTAAACATTATGATATCTGACAAGACAAACATTATGGTATTTGAAAATAGTGAATATGTAAGAAATGTTTCTTTGCGGAAATAAGGCTAGATCCCTGTTTTGCGCGAGCAAAGTAAAACACTGGTTATATACCCTGAATTTTGGTGAAGTTTGATTATAAAAAAATGTCAGGAGTTTAAACATGTGACAAAAGAGACATAACAGGAATATTTGGAGAATGGTAAGGAGCTGCACTGAGAACTGAGGGGACAAGGTTTGAATCCTTGAGCTACTCTGTGAAAAAGATGGTCAGAATCCTCCAACGCCAAGTCAGTCCATGACAATTCAGTGGAGAGTGAGCTTTGAGCCAGTTTTGACTCTACGGCACACAACAGCGTATAAAATATTGGTCTCTAATTTTTCTCTTGACCTTAGACATATTAATTATGTGTAAACAAATATTCTTCATAGTGAAATGATATAAAAGTAATACAAAGGAGAATAAGAATAGATTTAAACAGCAGAAATAGGGAGGATGTCAAAGGAATAGGCAAGGTTTCATTTGATTATATACAAGGTCACTGTAAGTAAGCACTAATGAGAACTCATCTAACAAGAGAGAAGCAAATTTGATATTGTTTCCATAGAAAAAATCAAAACATAATAGTAAAGAGAAAATATGATGTCTTTGAAGTTTATAAGAAAGCCCTAGTTGCCAATAATATTTATTTTCAATGCAAATGAATTTCATCTTCTGGAATAAATAATAAACCATACATTTTAGTTTACTTGGCTCCACAGTCAACACTCTTGGTAACAGCAGCCAGGAAGTCAGGAGATGAATTTCATTGGGAAAGTCAGCTGTGAAAGACCTCTTAAGAGTACTGAAGAGCAATAATGACATCAGAATGGATACTAAAGTGTGATTGATCCAGGTTATAGTCTTCTCAATTATGTGCTATGCATCAGAGAGTTGGACAATGAATAGGGTTGATAGAAAGAGAATTAATGCTTTTTAGCTGTGGTGCTGGAGAAGAGTGTTGAATATACCATGGACTGCTAGGAGAACAAACAGGTTCGTCCTGAAGAGGGTGAAGCCAGAATGCTCCTTGGAGTCAAGGATTCTGAAACTTCATCTGACATACTTTGAGCATGTTGCCAGGAGGGACTGGTCCTTGGAGAGGGACATCATGTTTGGCAGAGTGGAGGGATGGCGCAGGAGAAGAAGACCCTTGACGAGATGGACTGATTCTGTGATTGGGGTGGTGGTAATGAGTGTGTTTGAGACGGCGACATTGGCACAGGATAGAACGGTGTTTAGGGCTCTTGTACATAGCGTCGCTATGAGTCGAAGTGACTCGATGGCACATAACAACAACAACGTTCTTCATTGGCAAAATATTATCATTCAATGCATCATATTCATAGATAAGGAAAAAATACTAAATCCAAATAGGAAATAAATCGACTAAAGATAAAATATTTGAACAGGTCTCCAAAACCAATTATACTCAAATGTCCTACACCTATGAGGGTCATATTTTTTGTTGGCCATGAAAGCACACATTGTACAAAAATCAAACCAATGCCACCGCTATTAAGTCAATCTTTACTCACAGCAACTGTGTAAGGTTGAGTAGAACTTCCCATATAGTTTTCAAGGTTTCTTGAAAGTTTCTTGAAAACTATAAATCTTTGTGAAGTAGACTGCTTTATCTGTCTTCTTCAGAGAAGCTAGTGAATTTGAACCAGAGACTTTTTGATCAGAGGCAAAATACTTATACCACTACAGATAAACTGAAAAGACTTATATGTAAACCCACATAGCTGAACTTGAAAAGATTCTGAATACCAAGTTATGTTTAGAAATACTTATGCTGTATATCCATATGTATTAATTATAATTCAAAAATTCTCATTTCACAATGATTATCTCTCTGTACTTCACATACACTTTTAATTTCATAATATTGAGCAGTGCCCAGTATTGTTTTTTTCAAGAATACATTTGAATTATTAAAATTAAAACCCTAGAAATAGTCTCTCTTTATCCTCTGTGTCTATGTGAATTAGACAATAAAGGATTTTAATATAAATGACATTTTTACTTAGAGTAAGACTTGAAAAAATCTGTAAATAAGAACTATGGAATTTACTTGGATGATTAAGGTAGTTAAGGTTAACACCCTCTTTGCCTTGTGAACTCTGTCAACTGACCTACATTTGAGAACATAGTAATCTAATGAATCAATCAAATCCTATATATCAGCCCTCCTAGAATGGTAAAAATCAAACTTGTGGAAAAGAATTGTATTGATCTCCCCTTAATCTAATCTTCCTGAAGTATAAACCCATCACTAGGCTTCTACCCCATGGGACTTTTGCCCTAAAGCAAAGAGAGCCAGGGTTTGATGATCATTTTTAAAGAAATAAAAGCTCATTTCAGTGACAGCATGATCCTCAGTAATGCTTAAACTCCCACACTTTTTATTTTTTTAAGGTTTCAAGAAGATATTTTCTTTCCTTAACACAACGTTTTAAAATATAGTTTTGAAGTCAGGTTTTTTGAAGAAAGATTAATGTATAAGAGATCAAGGACAAAAAGTATATTCTCATTAGTAGTTTTGAAGAGTGAAAACTAAGAAAATTAGTTGTATCTAAGTCTGTGGAAATATAGTATTTGCATTGATCTTAATATAAATATGAGTTAGTGAAAAATAACTCTATCATTTTGTATTTGTATCTATCATTGATAATCAATGCTAATGTTATTCTTCATTGAAGATTACGTACTCTTTCCCCCCTTTTTTTACTACTAGTTTATTTACAAAATTCTAATAGAAATTTTGAACAAATTCTTTCAATTTCCCTCACCACCCCAATAACAAATTGTACAATCCAAACTCCCCTTCCCCCTGCACATCCACATCCCTCTGTTTCCAGCCTCTCCCTTCCCTCCTGGATCCTTATACTAATTCTACATTAATGGTTTTATACACTATTTATCCTTATGGGACTGAGTTAATACTCAACATAATGCTCTCCAGTCTGTCCCAAGTTAGGTAATAACTTACAAAGTTATTGCTACTGCATGCTGCATTGTATTCCACTGTGTGAATGTACCATAATTTCTCAATCCATTCATTTGTGGTTGGAAATTTAGGCTGTTTGCATGTTCTTGGGTTAGTTAATGATGCTGTGAACATTGGTGTACAAATCTCAGTTTGTGCCTCAGTTCTCTTTTTTAATAAGGTTCAGAAGAAAAATACATTATTTTGATTGAAAATCTAGAATATAAGATCAAAATCTTAGCTGAAGATAACATCAGCATTTTTAGAAAAGTAAATATGAAGAATTGAACATTTTCTTACTTTTTTGTCTAGTCATAGAAAGTATAATAAATGTGCTATAAAAGGGCAAATGACACAGAGCAATTATAATTCTAATTTGTAAAATATTCATGAACTCAAGTTAGATAATTACTATTAATTGGTACGTTAGGATAGCGGAATTATTAGCATTTAGAAGAGATTTAGCAATATGTTGAATGTATGCCATTGTCCAGATATCAGTGGCCCTGGCATTTTCTTTGCTCTTTTTAACATTAGAATAAAAAGTATTCCTCCTATTACATTACAATGAGATTTTTCTTACAATTTTCATTAGTTCACATTTAGCTTTGTTATATATTATCTATCTCTAGGGAGTACAGCAAATTATTCCCTGAAAATAGAAGCCTAAAACTAAATTCACAAACAGAACTGATAGGAATTTTTACAATTGAAAACTTTCCTTTTTTTAAGATAGTCCAATCTATTTTTTCTGTTATGTTGTTTTATTTGGAAAATTTGTTTTGTTAGGTGTCATTGACTCAATTATAACTCATAGTAATCTTGTGAACAACAATTAGATTGAATCTAGTTTTGATAAATTTTTACAACCACACAGAAAAACCCAAAACAAAACAAAACAGAAAACCCCCGTAGAGTTGCAAAAATAAGACCATCACCAACCAGCGTACTCTTATTATGTTAATTGGCAAGGTAGATTGGTCTACAAGTTAAATGTAAGACAGAGATCATTTTCTCGCCATTGTTGTGTACTCTTGAGTCAGATCTGATTCATAGCTACCTGCCAGCAGTTTCTTAGAAGCAGTTCAGTCTCACAGAAGGAGAATACCCATCTTGTCCCATTGAACAGCTAGCTGCTGTTTCAGACGGTGTGACTTTGGAATCAGAGTGCAGCTCCTTATTACTAGGACACCAGAGCTCCCCATAAACATAACAGTCCTATCCAAGTACACGAATGGATTAAAAAAATTAAGAAATAGCTATGCATATACCATTTTCTTCTTAAAAATTCTAGTAAAAATTCAAGTGATATTACTACTATATATTGGGGGTTTTGTTATGTATTCCTAGTTGGAAGAAGGATTGGCATTCACATCCGTAAATAGCTTGCCTCTGGAAACCCTATGAACCTGGAAAAGGATGAAAGTGACACAAGTGTCGAGGACTTTTGTTTATAGGGTCGCTATGAGTCGCCTACAGCTCGATGGCACTTAACAACAACAACAACAACATTCCTAGTTATAACACTTAGAAGAAACAGATAATGCAATAAATATATTTCAAAGATTTATATTACATAGATACTGTTAGATGTCATTGGCAATTTATAAAGACCCTATAAAAAACAGATTCAGCGGTTCCCTATCTTACACCATCCTCATGATTTCTAACACACTCAAGCTCATTGTCACAGTTTCTGTATCAATTCTTCTCCTTAAGTGTCTAAATTTATTTCTCTGAAACTGTGCATTTCCAAGCATCATGTCTTTTTTTTTTTTCTTTTGGTAAGGACTAGTGCCTCGTGACAACATGCTTAAACTATTTAAGACTAAGTTTTACCATCCTTGACTCCAAGCACTATCTTGGTTTTACTTTCTTCAGGACAGACTTCTTTTTTTCAGCAGTTCATAGTTATCCACACTCTTCTCTAACACTATATTCAAAGGGATGAAGGCAGCTCTTGACCAAATCCATGGAAAGTTGTTCTGCTAACTCAAATGCCCTCCTCTCTTGGCACTTGGAATCCATTAGTGACTCAATGGGAGATAAATAAGCAATCTCTTCCCTTGAAGTTTACATTCCTGAAAATCTGCTAACGGGTTTATATTTTACATGAAGGCAGTGAGTTGAGCTACATGACTAAAATATTTTTTAATGACAGAAAAACAGATATGTCTAGAAATTTATTGCATGAATATTCAAAGGTATTAACTTCTTGTAAACAAACTAAATGAAAGAAGTGTGTCTCTTAAGACTGTGTTGAGAACTACTAAATATTATCAGTTATCTGAGTTAGAATATTAAATATTACAGTTCCTCTAGAGAAGGGTCTTTTGTTTACTCTTGATCCTATTTCAGTGTGTAGAAAGCTCTGGTGGCCTCCTGGCGAGAAGCTGCACTGCAATTCCTAATGTACATGGTTCAAGGCTACTAACTGCTTTGTGGGAGAAGGATGGGCAGTCTCCTCCAATGCGTTTAACTGCCTCTGAAAAACCTGTCAGAAGGTCAGGTATGTGTTGGTTCTGACTCTGCAGTACATAACAACTCATATGTGTGTGTGAACACACATAAATACACTTGCACACTTTTCAGAATTAATAGAGATGGATTTTAAATATAACTTGTGCATGTAGTTCAATGTTGTTGCTGTTGTTGTTAGGTACCACCAAGCAAACTGTAACTTACAACGACCCTATTAACAACAAATCTGAACCTTGCCTTATCCGGCCTCATCCTTAAAATGTGATGTACTCTAGCCCATTGTTAGTCTCTGTGTCACCACCAAGAACAATCCTTATTCCAATTCTTAAGAGACTAGGATTCTCTTAGTAATGCTAAAGGTTAGGTCTTGGTGTGCTAACCAAGACTGTGACAGTCAAATTCTCACAGAGGCACCTCAGAAAACAGACTTCTCAATCTGCTCCCACAAAGTAGTCACGGTCTTGAAAACCTGAGGAGAAGTTATGTTCTGCAAACATGAGAGAGCGATGAGTCGGAATCATTGTGACAGAAACTAACAAAAATAATCCCCAAAGAGAATATTGAGAATTTATAAATGTTATCTACCATATGAGCTACAATGTTAAACTTTAAAATTCCTGGTTCCCCTCTCCCCAAGCACACATTGCCTTTTTTTAAGAACTCATAGGCTAAGACTCTGAGATAGAATTTGAGAATTACAATACTCATTCACTTTTCCAATGTTGAAAGACTTATTTAAGGTCACAATTCATATTATGACTTCATTCTCCAAACTTTCAGACATATTCTGTCTTATAAACATCCTACTAAGTCTTATTTCTTTGTTATTTATCCATAGCTACTTCCACCAATAGAAATCAATATCTAAAAACATAAAGGAAGTCTGAAGGATATATAATTTGAACTATTTTAATTGTTCATCCAATAAAAGAAACAAAAGTTTCTGATTTATGTCCCTATGCTCTGTTGGCCTAATGGTAAGAAGCTGAACTTGAGTCCTAAAGGCATAGTATTCATTTCCATCAGTGGCTCCATGAGTGAAGAATGGACAATCTCCTCCTGAGTGACTCATTGTCTCTGAAAACACACTGGAGGGTCAGCTCTGAGTTTGATTCAACTTGATAGCATACAACACCAACAACATACCTCTTTAAGAAGGATGTAGCAAAAATAAGAAGTTCAATATAACTAATCCCAATCTGTCCCCTAGCTATGTTATGGCTGTTGTTGTGTTCTGTCAAGTCTTAGACCATGCCACTGACTGCCAAAGCCAATAAGAGACTTTAGGAGAGATGAACAGCACTCACATGAGAGACTCCTGCCAGGCTGAAAGGGACTAACTAGTGAGAGCTGGGTGAGGAGTGAGAAGGGAGCTGCCCTTGCCTCCTGGAGGAGAAACTCCATCATCTGGGGAAGCTGGTCACAAGCCCCACAGACCATTTAAGCAATTAAAACAAGTGTTTTAATTGTTAGGAGAGGTGAGTTTCACTTAGGGGAGTTTTAATTGTTAGGAGAGGTGAGTTTCACTTAGGTGAGAGACTCTCCCCAGGCTGCACATGACTAGAAAGGGAACATTGAAGTGCTGAGAGGAACCTACCTGTGCCTCCCGTAGAGAGAAACTGCATCAGTTGAGGAAGCTGACCACACCAAAACCACCATGGACAATAACAGACATTAGGAGAAGTGGGCTTCATTCAGGTGAAAGTCCTCAGTGCTGTGTTGCAGACCAGAAAAGACTAGAAGGACATGAGGGAAGACAAAATTTCCCACTTTACCAAAGCAGAAAGAACCTCTCCTAGAGTGTGTTGCCTTTCCCTATAAATGGAACATTTAAGCCTGCATCTAATCAATGACCTAGTAAGGATAAAGAATGGTCAACAACAGAAACATTCTAACATATAAAACAAAAATTCACATGATTCCATAAAAGTAGCAGGCAGTTTCAAACATTCAGGAAAAAAAAAATACAAGACTTCTCCTAAAAGCAGAGTATATTTTAAACCCAATGAATACCCTAGAGATAGAGAGGCAGAAGACATATATTGGCATGGAATTATATGAATAGGTACTGAAGAAGTTATACTTGATGGAAGAAATAACAGAAGCCATAAAGAAAGTGAATACCCCAGATACAGAGAACCAGAAGTAATGATATGGAGTATTGTGAACAGCTACTGAAGAAGGTAAAAATAATGAAAACCATTAAGAAAATGAGTACTTCAGGGGCAGGGAGCCAGTAAAAATATATTTTGTATGGAGGAAAGAAAAAATTTGAAACAATGAAGTGTTAAAAGAATTTAAAATACAATCAAAAGACAGAGTAAAGCACACACAGTACGGGAAATAACAGAAATATATGAAAATTCAATCCAGGATAGAAAGGTTGAAATAATAGAAGTTTCCATCATGTTGGATAAAAATGCAGAAATAAGAGATGAAACAGAGTCAGTGAGCTGGAATACAAGAATCTCACAGCAAGGAACATTCTAGAAAAAAAAGAAGAGATAGAAAAAAATTAAGAAAACATTAGAATTATGTGGAATAGCATCAAAAGAAACAACATACATGTGATTATAATTCTAGAGTAATTGTGAGGAATGGAAAGTGCTAATTGTGAAAGAGGTGCTAGATGGAAACTTGCCAGGTATCATGAAGAATGAGGAAATCCACATTCAAAAACTCAACAAATCCCTAACTTTACAAGGAAGATACAAAAACAAAACAAGGCATATCAGAATGAATTCTTCCATAATCAAAGACAAAGATAGAGTACTAAAAGCAGTGCAAGAAAAACAAAGAGTTACCTAAAAGGAGAACCAAATAGACTAAATTCTAATTTCTGAGCAGAAATCATGTGAACAAGATGACAATGGGATGTCATATACAGAAGGTTGAAAGAAAAAAATTGTCAGGGAAGGAATCTACCTAGTAAAGCTTTCTATCAAAAATCAAAGTGAAATTAGATAACTTGCAGAGAAGTAGGAACTTAAGGAATTTGTGAAAACAAGACCAATTCTATAACATATTCTTAGGGAGTCTTTTAATCAAAGACACCAAAGGAAAGTGAATGGATCATAGTAACCAGAAATAATAAAGAAACACAGCAAAATGACAGTGGTGAAACCTGGCCTGTCAATAATCACATTTAATGTGAATGGCTTAAATGTATCAATTAAGAGATAAAGAATAGCAAAATGGGTTATAAACAACAACAACAAAAACCCTCAAAGTCCATCAATATATTTCCTATAAGAAATATATCTTTTTTTTCCCACCATTTCATTTATTTATTTTTATTATTATTTGCATGAAAGCAGATTGGCATTCTAGCAAACCATCCACCTATAACTTATTTAATTATATTAATTACAGCCTCTATATTGGTTCATCACTCTTCCCACTTTCTCTCTCCGTGGTTCTTGTTTCTATTTATCACTTCACCCTCTTCCTTCCTATCTTTTGAGTTTTACCCTTGGATTAACACTGTCCTTGTGATACTGAATGGTTGAGTGTCCTAAGGGTTGAGTTTCTCACTGGTGTTATTTTTAACCTTATAGATCTATCTATTGTTTTACTGAAAGTCGTCTATAAGAAATATATCTAATAAATAATGAAAAAGACTAAATATTAAAGGGTGGGGAAATATACCAAGCAAATGGATCCATAAAAAAGTAGAAATGACAATCCTAATCTCTGATAATATACACTTCAGGATGAAAATCACCATAAAAGATAAGAAAGGCCACTATATATATATATATTATATAATAATTAAAATATAATATATTAAGAAGATATAACCTTGATCAATATCAATTCGCCAAATTATAGACCTGCGAGATGCATAAAATGGCCATTAACAGACTTGAGGAAAGATAGACAACACAACAATAGTGTAGGAAACTTTAACATACAACTCTCACCAAAGTATAGGTCAACTTGAAAGAAATTTAACAAAGATGCAGATGATACAATTAGCCAAATCAATCCTGTGGATTTTGTAAAATACTGTATTTATATGGGAGAATCTAGAATGTATTATATTGTGCCAAATCCATGTATTCAGGGGACTATACTCAAGTAAAGCTCAATTTACTTTATATTCAAGCGCTCACATTGCCCAGAATTAATCATATATTGGTGCACAAATAAAGTCTCAACAAATAAAAAAAAAACACAAAAAAACCCAACATTACAATAATACAAAGTATCTTCTCAAACCACAGTGTCCAAACCTAGAAATTAATGACAAGAGGATAAAGGACAAAAAAGTACCCATGTGGAAGCTAAGTAACAGCCTGCTAGAACACTCTTGGATTATGTTGTTGTTGTTACCGTAGAGTTGAAACCAACTCAAAGCTGACCATCCAGCAAATTTTCTGAAGCAGTTAATTGCACAGGAGGTGATTATTCATCCTTCTCCCATAGAGTATCTGGTGGTCTTGAACCATGTGACTTAGGATTGCAGTAAAGTTTCTTGCCAAAGGCCACTAGAGTGCCCTACTGTGTTATAGAAGGAATAATAGTAATAATAAATCCTTTGAAACAAATAAAATGAAAACAATGTATCAAAATATCTGGAATCCAGCAAAGCAGTCCTCATGGGCAATTCATAACAATAGGCAAACAGAAAAAAAGGAAGAAAGAAGTAAAATTAATTACTTAAGTCAACACCTCCATAAAAGAGAAAAAGAACAACGCTCGAACCTCACAGCCTCTAGAAGAAAGGGATTTCTAAGGACAAGAGCTAGAATTAATGGGATAGTAAACCGAAAACAAATAATTGAAACCATCAACAAGACCAAAACCTTATTTTTCAAGTGGATCAATAAAATAGACAAACCATCAGCAAGCCTAATAAGACAAAAGAAAACACAAATAACTCAAATAAGAAGAGAAAGGGATAACATCACAGCACAACCAGTTAGAATTAAATACCAGGGTATTATTAAATTTATACTCTAATAAATTTGAAAATCTAGAGGAAATATGCAAATTCCTAGAAACTTACACCCTTTCAAGATTGACATGGACAGACGTAGAATGATGGAAAAGACTCATCACAAAAGAATGAATAGACTAGGTCATAAAAAGACTCTCCCCCCAAAAGTCATGGCCCAGATGACTTCAAGAATGAATACTACCAAACACTCAGACGTGAACTATCACCAATTTTACTTAAATTATTTTTAAAAATAGAAAAATAAGAAACACTCCCAGAATCATTCTGTGAAGCAAGCCTAACTATAATACGTAAAATGAGGCAAAGATGCTCCCAAGAAAGAAATCAATAGACCCATATATTTCATGAATACAGATACAGAAGTTCTTAACAAAATCTTGGCCAATAGAATCCAACAGTACATACTATAAAACTCATTATGACCAAGTAGGATTCATAACAGATATGCAAGTACTGTTCAATAGAAAGGAAAAAAAATACAAACCAACATAATTCATCAAATTTACAAAGCAAGGGACAAGAAATACATGATTCTATCAATTGATGCAGAAAAAATCCTTGAAAAAAATCCAGCACTCCTTCCTGATTACTCAACAAACAAGAACATAGGGAATTTCCTGAAGATAGTGAAAAGTACATACACAAAACCAAGAGCCAACATTATTTCCAAAGGAGGACGAGTAAGGCATTTCCCCTTGCAAATAGGGACCAGGCAAATATCATCGCCAATCCCATTCAATATTGTATTGGATGTATTGACAGGACAAGAGAAGAAACTAAGAGAAATCCAGATCAACAGAAAGGTGGTAAAATTGTTGCTATATAGAGACAATATAATAGTGTACACAGAAAACTCCAAAGGCTCAAGAAAAAAATTGATCTAGAAGACCAATTTAGCAGTGTGGCAGGATACAAAATGAATATACAAAAATCAGTAGAATTCCTCAACAGTAATAAAAAACCACAAACAAACCAAACCAAAAAAAAGGAAATTGAAAGCAATATCATTTACAATAGCTGATTACCAATTGAGGCACTTGGGAATAAACCTAATTTAAGGGGGAAAAAAAGATCTTTAAAAGGAAAACTGCATAACACTATTGTGAGAAAAAAAGAAGAAGCATAATTGAGTGGAAAAAATATTTCCTGTCCATGGATACAAACAAACACTCAATATGGTAAAAATTACAATCCTACCAAGAACTATTTACAATACAGATATCAAGTTCATGGTTTTTGGTTTGTATTTTTTAAACCTAACTTAAAGCAATTATTTTATTTTTTTAATTTTATACTGGTTTACATATAAAGTTCCTAAAGTTTGTATGCATTGTTTGTCACATTGGTATTTCCTCTTTCCTTTACCCATGTCTCCCTCCACCCATCAAATTATGTGACTTTAAGGAGGATATGCCCCCCCCTTTGGATTTTTAGAATATAAAAGAATGGTCTTATATAAGATTTGTCCTTATGAGACTGAGTTAGTTTACTTAGAATAATGAGGTTCAGTCCCTCCCATATCAGGTAGTAATATAAAAAAAATTGTTTTTACTGCATGTTGCATAGTATTCCATTGTGTGAATGTACAATAATTTCTCAATACATTCCATTGTGGTTGAGCATTTGGATTGTGTCTATGTTCTTGCTATGAATGTTGGTGTACATGTTTCTGTTTATACCTAAGTTCTCATTTTCCAAAGAGTAGAAAAGGCAACTGTCAAGTTTATTTAGAAAGGAAAGAGACCCCGAATAAGCAAAACCCTTCTGAAAAACAAACAAAAAAAAAAATGGGAGGTATAGAACTTCCTGATTTTAAAACCTACTATACAGTCAAGGAACTGAAGAACAAATTTAAACCTCATGTTGCTGTAATCAAGGACGCTTTAGGCAGAATATTAAATGATCCAGGAGGTATTAAAAGAAGATGGAAAGAATATACTAAGTCACTGTATCAGAAGGAACTGGCAGACAGAGAATAATTTAATGAAATAACGAATGAGCAAGAGCCTATGGTGATGAAGGAAGAAGTTCAAGCTGCTTTGAAGGAAAT
>NW_006399751.1:20100265-20104607 GCF_000299155.1 Elephantulus edwardii | reverse complement strand
GGGCTGTTGTACATAGGGTAGCTATGAGTCCCAAGCAACTCGATGGCACATAACAACAACAAAATACAGTCATAATGACTCAAACTCATGGTACTGGTATAATCCTACCAAGAGCAATTCATAATACAGATATCAAATTCCTCTTTAAAAGAGTTGAAAAGGCAACTGGCAAGTTTATTTAGAAAGGAGAGACCTTGAATAAGCAAAGCCCTTCTGAAAAACAAAAATGAAGTGCGAGACATAAAACTTCTTAATTTCAAAACCTACCACATAGTCATAACAACCCAAATGACATGAAACTAGTAAAATGACAGATACATAGACCAACGGAACAGAATTGATAACCCAGAAATTAACCTATCTACATACTATCAGTTGGAAACCCAATAATCTCCACATGGAAATCCTGTATTATTCTGTAAACATTTGTTATGAGAACTTTTTCTAAGATGGCATTACCAAATATTTCTTTCCAATCTGTAGAGATTTTTAAAACCATAACGGAAAAAAATTGATGCACACAGGGACTTAATCTTAAGGTCACAGTTATCAGGATCGTCTTCTGGTTGTTCATTTCTGGTTCTATTTGCTAGCCTATTTATACTACAGCCTGGCGCTTATAAATTTGGTCCCATGTTTTCTCTTATAATTTTATGGTTTGGGCTTTATGTCTCTGATCCATCTTGAGTTGATTTTTGTCGAAGATGTGAGACGTGGACTCTGCTTCTGCTTTCTGCAGGTAGATTTCTATTTTTGGCAGCACCATTTATTGAAGAGTTTTCTATTTCCCCATTCAATAGGTTTTGTCTCTTTGTAGAACACTAGTTGATCATAGATGCGTAGGTCAGTTCCTGGTTTATCGATTCTATTCCATTGGTCTATGTGTCTGTCATTTTACCAGTTTCATGTCATTAGGGTTATTATGACTATGTCGTAGGTTTTGAAATTAAGAAGTTTTATGTCTCACACTTCATTTTTGTTTTTCAGAAGGGCTTTGCTTATTCAAGGTCTCTCCTTACTAAATAAACTTGCCAGTTGCCTTTTCTACTGTTTTAAAGAGGAATTTGTTACCTGTATTATGAATTGCTCTTGGTAGGATTGCCATTTTACTATGTTGAGTGTTTCAATCCATGCACAAGTAACATCTTACCACTTAATTAGATCTCTTTATTTTTTTTTCTCACAATGTGATTTGCAGTTTTCCTTTGATGTCAATCTAGAAACTAAGGTGAGCCTGACCCAGGCCATGGTCTTCACAATTATTTGCTTTGCAACAGAGAGCTAGATGATGACTAAGAATAATAGAAGAATCATTGATTTCTTTGAGTTATAATGCTGGAAAACAGTTTTGAATGTACCATAGACTGCCAGAAGAACTAATAGTTTTGTCCCAGAGAGGGTGAAAATAGGTTGCTCATTGGAGGCAAGGATTTTGAAGCTCCATCTGACATAATTTGGGCATGTTGCAAGGATGGGCAAGTCTTGAGAGAGGAACATCATGCTTAGAAGGGTGGAGGGACAACAGAAAAGAGGAAGATCCTGGATGAGATGAATTGCCTCAGTGACTGGGATAATGGGGATAGGTAGGTCAGATACAATGAAGTTGGCTCAAGGTAGAGCAAGGTTCAGAGTTGTTGTACATAAGGTTGTTATGAGTCACAAGTGACTCAATGGTACATAACAACAAGATAAGGACTAATAATCCAATGATAACATGAGCAGAAGACACGGACATATTTTTCACAGAGGAAAACAATTGGATGACCAACAGACACATGAAGAAATATTTAAAATCATTGACAACAAGAAATGTGCACATCAAATCTACAATGAGACACCATCTCATCCAAATTAACAGGATAGCAAGTAATAAGTGTTGGAGAGAATATGGATAGATAGAAACTCATGCATTGCTGGTAGGATTATAATATGGTAAACGCACTCTCAGCGGTAGTTTGGCATTTCCTCAAGAAGCTGAACAAAGAAATTTCATAGATTGCAACTATTCCACTGCCAGGAACATACACTGAGGAAAATTGAACTGAGACACAAACAGATTTATACGTCAGTGTTCATAGTAGTACTATTCACCAGAGCAAGAAAATGGAAGCAGCCAAATGTCCATCAGCAAACAAATGAACTGATAAATTATGGTATATGCACACAATGGGATACTACCCAGAACTAAGGAACAATGATTTTGTAAAATACAGTATAACATGGGAGAGTCTAGGGAGCATTATGCTAAGTGAACTAACTCAGTTTCATAAGGACAAATACTAAACAAGACCATTATAGAATAAACAGAAAGATACCTAGTAGGATGTGTATAAAAGTACAAAAGGGGAAGTGGGAAGGGGCGGAGAGGCAGAGTATGAGGAGAAGGAGAAATTACTAGGATGACAGATTTTGGTGGGTTTGTGAAGAATTTAGAAGGATCCAATGAGGATCTGAAATGACTGAGTAGTAATAGGTATAGCTCAATGGTGATTAATTTTCAAAAACACAATGCACAAGGATGATCATATAAAACACACTGTGAATGAAGGAATATGTAAAACACAATGCACATGAATGAAATCCAATGTGTGTGAATTTTTTATCCAAACTAATATAAAATAAAAAGAAAATAACAAACCCAAATGATAAAAACCTCTAAACATCACACAAGAATGCCCTACCATGCCTCTTTCTGGATTGTGTCACATATTCATGTACGTTACCATGATGAACCTGTTATGTGTATATACACTCAATCCCACACACATACACACTCCATTTTTTAAAAGAAATGTATATTCAGATTAAATATGTATTCTTTTGTTTTGTCAGCATTTCTCTTTCATCATCATCCTCTATTCTTTATCCTTCCTTTTCTTTCTCTAGAGAGTGTGTGTTCCCATCTTCCAAATCTTTATATAGAAACAGAGAGATAAATTATCAATCTACCTATTGTCATCTAGATGGAATCCAATATTGTTTTCCTGGTAATGGAGCTTCTTGAAACAGTAGTGTAAATCTCCACTGTTGTTTTCTTCAATACCAAACATTTCTCCTATCTTTGCACTATGTCCTTGATTTCATTACTTTACAGAAATTCTTTTGAGGAGGAAAAAAAGCCTAAAACTGGTCTCTGTTGTGGTAAATCTATTAACTACTTGTTATTTTTTTTCTTTTTCTCCCATTTTTTTCAGTAGTGATGTATTTTTGCAAATCTATTCCTAGAAACTAAAGGTAAATTATTATTTGAATATATTATAACACAATAACAGAATTTTCAAAGTGATGTATTATAAAAATTACTGCTACAAATAATAAATATCAGTAATTATCCTGCATGAGATTTCATCTAGCATCTATGAGCCACTTTGATGCTTGTTCTCCTTCAATTTTTTTTTTCTTTTCTTCAATTACCGTCTTACACTGAGCACTTATAGACCAGTGATTAATAACAGATGAATTTAGGGATTGTATATTGATTTTAAGCATAATCTACTTACTACTATTACTTATCTATTAGTTGAAGATAATACAGTTACTGCATAAGAATATATTATTTTAATATCTGAATAGAAACTATTGTTATTATTGTTGTAATTTGCTGTCATATTGGAATTAACTTTTATGATCTGATGAAGCATCTGTTCCTGCACCAATTACAGACTTATTGATGTACTTGAGTACATTGTGCTGGTTTCTATGTATTTTTAATCTCTTACAAAACAGGACATGTGTGTTCAGCACAATATTGCACAATACTCTGTGTGATTCATAGAATTATCATTGATTACATTTTGGAAGTAGTTTCCAGGCCTTTCTTCCTAGGAAATTGAAACCAGTAGTACTAGTCACTGAAACCACATATAATATTTGTAGTTCTGAGGCTTTTATGGATAAAGACTTGTACTGCATAGGAAAAGGCAGACAGTTCAAATCCACCAGCTGTTTTGAAGGAGAAAGATGAATATTCTCCTCTTTTGTGATTTACAGCCTCTGAAAACCTGCTGGAAAGTGAGCTGAGTCAGTTCTGGTTCAATAATAATGAGTTAGAGTAACATGTGTGTTTGTGTGTATATTATTATTTTTATGTTGTTGTTGTCGTCATTGTGTACTATAAAGTTGGAACTGACCCATAGATGACTCTTCAGTGGGGTTTCAGAGACAGTTAATCACACAGGAGGAGATTATGAAGCTTCATCTGACATACTTTGGACATGTTGCAAGAAGGGCCCACTTGTTGGAGAGAGGTGTCATGCCTGGGAGGGTAGAAGGACAGCGCAGGAGGGGAAGACCCTCGATGAGATGGATTGATTCAGTGACTGGAATAATGGGGGTAGGTGTG
>NW_006399751.1:20097157-20098810 GCF_000299155.1 Elephantulus edwardii | reverse complement strand
GAGTGAGTGTATTTGAGATGGCGAGGTGGCCACAGGATAGAACAGCATTTAAGGCTCTTGTACATAAGGTTGCTATGAGTCGCAAGCAACTCAATGACACATAGCAACAACAACAACAACATTGTGCTTAGGAAAAATATATATATATACACACACATACATTTTATAATGTATATTAACTCAGAAAGGACTTACTAAAACATCTTTAGGAGGCTGTAAATTACATAGAGTGTCTGTCTTTCTCTCAAATTGTACTGGTGAATTGAAACCATCAGAGAAGTGTAGTCAGGCCTTAAGGTTAAAAGCATACCTCCCTATACCACCTGAGATTCTGACAAGAAGTTGCACTGCAATCCTGAGCGTAAGCGGCTTAAAGCCACTGGTTGCTGCCTGAAAGAAGGAGGGACAATCTCCTCCTGTGTGAGTAACGGCTCTGAAAGCCCTCTGGAGGGTTTTATGGGTCAGTTTCAACTCTATGGTACACAACCATAAGAACTCCTCAAATGCATATAGGCAAAGAAAAAACTGGGAGGAATGAAAGCTATAAATTGAAAAAAATGACTAAAGCATACTGCTTTATTGTAAGGAGCCTGTTACTTTCCTATTTGTGACAGCTATTTGTGACAAATATTTTAATATTTTGTAGTGCATACCTCTGTGTGTGTGTTGGAAAAGCAAAAATATATATGCCACGGTTTCATAAAATAATGTCTAAAGTGCATGAGAAATATATTTAAAACAAATAATGAATTTTTAGGAAAAAACTAAGAGTATGCATTTAACTGTATATAAAATGTCTATATCTTTTGAATATCATATAGAGAAATAGGTCTGTAGGGAAAAGTAATCTGGAATAGTTGAGAGGCCCAGTGTTTAGGAAAACAAGTACAGAAATTAAGAATGTACAAAATAAAACAGACTGAGTAGGCTGAGGCCGAACATGGACTCATAAACACTATGCCACAAACTTTGAATTTTATTTTAGGTAATAGTAGTCTTTAAAGACTTACTATGGATATAGTCCTTGTCTGTAAGATGCTGTACTAAAGCAGAGCTCCCAAATTAAGACAGGCAAGGAAGAAGGATTGGCCATCCACTTCCAAAATAACAGGCCTTGGAAAGCACTATGAACAACAGAACACACTTAGACTATGTATGAGATGTAGCACTGGAGACTGAGCCCTCATATTGGAAGATACAACTATAAGATGAAACAGTAGTAAACATTCACATAATACATAACATATAAATTATGAGATTGATTTACTGTGTTGACTGTAGGAACAGGGTCAGGTGTGTCAGAGAGGATAAAATTGGCTCAAGATAGGGCTAGTATTAGAACTGTTGTTCATATGTTCACTCTGAGTTGTAAAAGACTAAAGTCCACACAAACACAACAATCACAGGGTGACAGAACTAGACCTCTAATTTAGAAATTTTAACTTTAATTTCATTAGTTGAAGATTATGTTATGTGTCGTTGGGTCGTCTGCAACTCATAACAACACTATGTACAACATCCCTAAACCCTGCTCTATCTCTTGCCAGTCTTACTGTCTCCGACACACCTAACCCCATTACACCAGTGATTGAATCAATCCTCTTATTGAGGGTCTTCCTCTCCTGTGCTGTTCTTTCACCCTCCCAAGCATGA
>NW_006399751.1:20094910-20096617 GCF_000299155.1 Elephantulus edwardii | reverse complement strand
TTTAATATGCATAACACAGATTGTTGATGAGTCTGCTTCCAATTCTGTTGCCACACTTCTCCTCACAGAGCTCAGCCTCCTGGATAATCTATTCCACATATAGATTGAATAGATATGGAGATAGGACACGAAGGGAAAAAAAATTAAGTGTGGGGAAAACAGATAGGAAACTTGTGCATTGTCATGTAGTAGATCTGATAAGAGCATAGAGTAAGTATCAGTGGAAATGGGGGGGAATGTAACATTAAATTAAAAATTGAAATAAGAATTATAAGAATAGTCTTTCTTAAAATTACAATGATTTGGACATTTTCTCCGCCATGTATACTTTCCTTAAATGTAAAGATTAAGAAAAAATAAGACTTCCAGAAAGCATGGGAGAAATGATTCTAATTCTTTATCCATAGGACAAAGATATGTGAAAACATTTTAGAATCCTAAGGAGCATTAAGGAAACAAATGGAAGTGTCAACTTCCTACATGCCCCATTACATGCTCACCTAGAGTGGACAGTGAACAAACCCACATTGATCACCTTTGTTTGTCTTATAAGATAGGCTCAAAGTGTCCAAAAACATTCCTTCCTTTGTGTAAATGTTGTTTAATAAAACTCTTACTTCACTTACAACATCTGCTGTGCTCTGACTGTAGACAGTGCTATATAGATTGTAATATCAGTGACATTAAAAGACCTAGTAGATGTTCCATAACATAGGCACAAAAGACATCATGAATTAATTCAAGAGTGCATTTAAATACCAATTTGTCATTTTGCTCTCTTTATTTTTCTTCTTGATCTGTCTTGTAATTAAAGGGCCAAAGTGCAACGTTTTGAATATAAAGAGGCTCCTAAAATATGACATTTTGGTCAGAGCATTTTGTAGACTGTCTAATTCACAGTCACCCTTTCTTGTACTTCAACTTTGGGAAATTTGAAATTTAAAAAGCCTAATAAGGAAAGCTTTTGGGCATATATATTTTGCAAGAGATATGATCAGAAATATGTCTCTACATTGCTTTATGAACTATATACAGTAATTATTAATCATTACCATTTGTAATTCATGATAGAATTTTATCTTTATACAGAGGAAAAACTAAAATGTGTTGTTTGAGACAGTAAAATGGCTGTAACGGGTGTTTCTTATTATACCTTTCCTCATATTTATATAACCATCATGGCGATCCACAGTTGATTATTTTATTCACATCCAGAAATATAAAAATAAGAGTTTTCTGATGTTTTCACTATAGCATAAAATATCTGATAAGAAAAATATAGGATTCCAGAGAGCGAGAGACTTAAGGAGTACATAAGAGATAGTCAGCAAAAGTAAACACTATGACCTACACAACCTTGTAGTAAAAGACTGCACTGTTCCAATCCTCAAGTCACTCAGTTCAAGTCCACCAGCTGCTCTGCAGAAGAAGGATAGACAATCTCCTCCTTTGTAATTACTGCCTCTGAAAGCCCACTGAAGGGCCAGCTATGGGTCAGATCAGATTCAATGGCACACAACAAGGATCCAATCGAGTGTTACCATGGGTCAGAACTAACTTAAGATACATGAGTGAGTTAGTGAATATGCAATCTAGTTAAGATAATCAGATGTAGATAGGCAGAGAGAAAAGATGGGCAGGTACAGATAAGTGAGAGAGATTATACTTAATACCATGGGTTTGGTGAGAATATTTTTATATTCATAT
>NW_006399751.1:20093448-20094740 GCF_000299155.1 Elephantulus edwardii | reverse complement strand
AATCACATATCCCTTTTAAACAGTTTTCTCCCTCATCTGTTTCAACGCAGTATACATTATTTATCCCATCTTTCTCAGTCTCCCCCCAACTCTTACGTCAGTCCTGTTTTACAACAGTAACACTATGCAGTATTTGTCCCTGTGTGACTGAGATATTTCACTCAGTTTAATGTCCTCCAGGATCACCCAATAGGTAACATAGTTTTGTAAACTTAACCATAACCAAATACCCTAAGAAAACGAGGTGCTTGTCTTCATGCCTGAGGACCATAGTATGTGGGTGCAACCCACCCACGACAAATGGCATAACATAATGTACAGTACAAAGACAAATGTTCTACAATCTACCTTGTCAAGTAGTAACTGGGATCTTAAAGGCTTGAAAATGGACATCTAAGTAACAATTGTTGGTCTTTTCCTGTTCTAAACAAAGAAGAGCAAGGATGCATAGAAACAATTAGATCAAATTACTGTGAACCACATGAACTACAACTTCCATAAAACTGAGGCCAAAGGAACTAGATAGTGCCCAGTGACCACTGCTAACAGCTCTAAATGGGATCACAACAGAGTCTTGAACAGAGTGGCCAAAATCTTTTTCTAGTCACAAAGAGTAAAGTGAAGAATGAAACAAACTCTGAGCTTGTTTTAGCAGTATTTTAATGAGTGAAGATAAGAGTAAGCTAATGAGCAAATTATTATAGGTTTTGTTAGATCAATTCCAACTCATAGTGACTCAATGTACAATAGAATTTAACAATGAATAGTTCTGTACTATTCTTATCATTATTGCTATGTTTAATTCATTCGTAAAGCCACTATGTCAATTACTCACTCTGAAGAACTTCTCTTTCACTGAACCTATGTGTAATCAACTATAATCATTTTCTCCAGGGATTGGCCTTTCCTGATAATATGTTCAAAGTACTTAAGGTAAAATCTCATCAATCTTCCTTCTAAAGAGCTTTATGGCTTACTTTTTCCAAGATAGAATTATTTATTTTTCTGCCAGTTCCTAGTAGCTCAAAAGTTCTTTGCCAATACCATAACTCAAACACATCAATACTTGCTCAGTTTTCCTTATTCATTGTTTGGCATTTGATGCATATGAGTTAGTCAAAAAGTCCATGAGTTGAAAAATTCCATTATGCTTTTCTCAACATCATTTCTACTGCCAATGACATGATTTCCTTTCAGTCATACTTTTTTCCTACTTAGTAATTCTACAATGATGATGCAAAAGGTTGTTGTTGTTGTTGTTGTTATGTGCCGTCGAGTCGTTTCCGACTCAT
>NW_006399751.1:20087017-20090265 GCF_000299155.1 Elephantulus edwardii | reverse complement strand
AAAAAAGTAATTTCTAGATCCATCTTGAAGTACAACACCGTGAGTGACAGGATTATATCCATACGCTTACAAGGAAGCCCAGTGAATACCACTATCATTCAGATTATATCCATACTATCATTCAGATGCAAAAGGAGCAGGTGAAATATGGGGGTTGCCAAGTCTGACTTCTTATTAACTTCGTAAAAAAGGACTGTCCCCATCAATAATGCCCATAAGATCATACAAAAAGCTGCATAGTCAGGCATGCCACCCCATGTGCTCCTGTGCCTATTTTAACCAACCTTTGGGTCTAATATTCATTCTTGACTTACCGACTTTACATACAGCTGTGATACTGAGAGTGGAGATTGCTAGTAATATAGATTGGAGAGTAAAGGTGGCAAAAATATCATTCAATGCAAGCCTGGGTTTAGTCCAACAGTTCCAAGCCGGAGTAACAGCAAAACACAATTCCTCAATTAGTTAAAGTCCTGGTTTCAGTTCAACAAGATGAATTCAATAAGCATCTGATATCCTCAATAATCCAGCAAGGTTTACTACAGTCTCTTTACACCAGTGCCACAGTGTCTCTTCTCTCCAACACCATCACTAGGGTCTCATTCTACAGTGTGGAATTAACTCTCTTATCTTAGTCCCACAGTTGTTGATAATTTTCAGGATTATGTGTCCACAGATAAGTTAGGTGGAGATCAGCAGGGGCTAACTTAATGGCTAGAAAAGCCAACTCCTAATCTAATATGATAAATTTATCTTTATTTCATGCCTATCACTTTAAGACTATAAAGATATATAAAATTTTCATCTTTAACATTAGTAGTTGGTGCACCAATTGAACTAATAGATTTACTTGTTCCTTTTCCTTATCACTCACTGATTGGTGTATAGTCAGAAACAACTCATAACTCTCCCTCAAGTGGATACTCAGGGGTTGTAAATCACACTAAAGGAGGTTTCTCATATTTCTCTGTGGAGCACCTAGTGGATTTTAACCACCTGTCTTTGGGCAGATAATTACTTGTGCTCATGAAAAACCTATACTTGGACTAGAAAGCAATAGTCAGAACAGAGCAGAGATATACTGCATGCATGGTTCAGGATCAGGAAGGGTACACATGAAGAACTTCCAGAAGAAACAGTTCTGTCCTAGAGGGGTAAACCAAGTTGCTCTTAGGAGGCAAGGATTTTGAAGCTCTGTTGTACATACTTTGGGCACATGGCCAGGAGGGACCATCCCTTGGAGAAGGACATCATGCTTAAAAGGGTGGAGGGACAGCACAGGGGAGGAAGACTCTGGATGAGATGTAATGGCTTAGTGACTGGAGAAATGGGATTAGGTCTGTTGGAGATATGGTTGGCTCAGGATAGGACAGAATTCAGAATTCAGAATTATTATACAGAAGGTTGCTATGAGTTGCAGCAGACTTGATGGCACATAACAATAAAACAATCTGTGAACAGGCAGTTTCCCATAACAATAAAACAATCTGTGAACAGGCAGTTTCCCATTTATTTAAGTATTATATTGGCCAAAAAATCCATCAAGACAATTGCAATTAATCACAGATATGCAAGGATGTTTCAACATAAGAAAACCAATCAACCTAACTCGTTTGCTCCTTGACAAAGCAAGAAACAGGAACCACATGGTCCTATCAAGTGGCATAGAAAAGACCTTCAACAAAATCCAACACCCCTTTCTGGTTAAAACACTCAAGAAAACAGGAATAAAATGGAATTTCCTCAATGCAGTTAAAAGCACATATGCAAAACCAAGAGGCAACATCGCTCTCAGTGGAAAAAGATTAAAGACATTATTCATTCCCATTGCAAACAAGGACCAGGCAAAGATGCCCACTTTCACCATTCCTAGTCAAATATTGTATTAGAAATACTTGATGAAGTAAAGGAAATAATAGGTATCTAGATCATCAAAGAGGTAGTGAATATGTTGCTATATGCAGATGATATGCTAGTGTACCCACAAGGACTCAACAATAAACTGTTAAATCTCATAGACCAATTTAGTCGAGAAGTAGGGTACAAGATAAATACTAAAAAATCACTAAGATTTCTCTACAGTAACAAAGATAACACAGTAACAAAACCAAGAAAGCAATACCATTTACCAATTACCAATTTTTGATTAGTCAACCACTACTTGAGATACTTGGGAATATACCTAACCAGAGACACAAAGGATACATTAAAAAAACTATATATTCTTTTTATTCCAATGAACACACCACCATTCCTCTTCAGTTTGTAATTCTCAGCACTGTGCAATGCAGTTGTTAAAGATGGCCAATACTACATAATTTCTGCTTAATCATATCTCCAATATAGATCTTTATCTATTTCTTGTCTTCGCAATGATTCCCAATTTTCCTAGATTCTGTGCTTTTCACATTCAAATTATTATTGAGTCTTTGCAGCTATTTCTCCTCATTTTGAGTCATTTTCCATTCAAAGATGGTAGTTCCAAAAGCTTAACACCATATATACTACTAAGCTTTGATGAGGAAGTTTTCCCAGGTTGTATATTGAGTCTCTTCTAACTTGAGAGTCATATTCCACAGTAGAATGGACAAAGCTCCACTACTATTCATAAAATTCCATTGGCTAACTGTTATAGGAACACATCAGCTGGTCTAATCTTTCTTAAAGTGGAAGCTCAGCTGAAATGTGCCCACCATAGGTATTTGTAATCCCAGTACATAGCTTCCAGAATCACACAATATATAAGCCTCCACAGTATATCAAACTAAGTCCATCAAGGGTCTTCTTGATGGACTAAACTATTAAATATATATTTCATAAGGATTATTTAAAATAAAGTATTTAAAAGGCAATAAACTAAAAATAAGACAGTTAAATCTATGAAGAATGATGTAAACTGGTAACAATAGTTGTTAAAGAAGGGAATTCAAATTAGAAGCAAGTAGTATGTTATGAATACTGAAGAAACATATTAACAGCAAAGGGGATGAGAATTGTGGTCCTGTTGTAGAAGTATGGGTAAGTTCATCTCTCTTAATCTTTAGATTATCTCCTAAGACAAATGTTAAAGGTGTTATCATGTAGCACAGAATATGTAAATATCTAGAACAATTCTAACTAAAAATTTGAAACATACTGATAGATAAGTGTTTGGGAAATTTTCTCCTGTGTGGGAAATTTTCTCCTGTGTGATTAACTGCCTCTAATAACCTGTTGGAGGGTCAGCTATGGATCTGTTCTCACCCTAT
>NW_006399751.1:20085693-20086263 GCF_000299155.1 Elephantulus edwardii | reverse complement strand
TTTATGACTATATTATTTTCTTTTTTATTATTTAATAGTAAGTAAAAACACTGTCATTACAGTGCAACTGAGGCACAGACAATGAATCTCCAGTGGGAATTTTGTGGCTGTAAGTCACACAAAGGGTTATTGCCCATCTTTCTACAGCCCCGTCACTAGTGTATTTGAACTACCAAGAGGCAGTGCTTTGGGGTTAGCTGTGCAACTCGCTGTGGACTGTGCTGTGAGAGCTCCCGGTATTAAATACAGGGTTATACCATAAAGTTATGAACTACAAAATTCATTGCTTTTTTTGCACTTTGTGGAGATGTACAAATAAAACCAATGTCATTGAGTTGGTTTCAACTCATGACAGCCCTCCAACAGATTTTCTAAACTGTGAATCTTTGTGGGAAAATACTTTCATCTTTTTATCCCACAGAGGAACTAGAGAGTTTAATCTTCCTACCATTTCATTAGAAGACCATGTGACATAGATTACATTCTAGAGTTCCTTCTATAGGGATTAGAGTGATTAAAATAGTTCTGCATTTTTGTGTTTCCAAACCTATGCAACATTTTGTGTGCCTT
>NW_006399751.1:20082061-20083707 GCF_000299155.1 Elephantulus edwardii | reverse complement strand
TGGTTGAGGATCTTCTTTTCCTTTGCTGTTCCTCTGCCTTTCCAAGCATCATATCCCTCTCCAAGGAATAGCCTCTCCTGGCAACATGCCTGAAGCATGTGAGGCAAAGCTTTACTATCTTTGCCTCCAAGGAGCAACCTGTCTGCTTTTTCTCCAAGATATATTTGTTTGTTCATTAAGCAGCCCATCAGCTGTTTAGTACTCTTCTCCAGCACCACAGCTCAAAGGCATGAATTCTTCTGTCATCCAGATTCATTGTGTAGCTCTCAGATACATAGCAAGTGATCAGAAAAGTGCCTGAATTAGATTAATCCTCAGACATCATTACTCCTCAGTTATTTGGAGAGGTCCTTGACTGCATGCTTTCCCAGTGCAATATGTCTCCTGATACCCTGACTGCTGGTACCAAGAGTGTTTATTGTAGATCCAAGTAAGATTCAGTTGTTGACAGTTTCAATCTTTTCTCATGATAGTGTCTATTAGTTTAGTGATAAGAATTTTTGTTTACTTCATCATGAGATGCAATTGATACTGAAGGCTATATTCTTTGATCTTTTGCAATAAGCACTCCAAGTGTTTTTACATTCAGCATCCAAGAGTGAGTTATGGACATAATATAGTTTATTGATGAGTCCTCCTTCAAACCTGAAGCCACATTCCTCTTAATAGAATATAGCTTCTTGAATAATTTGTTCAGCAAAAAGACTTCCTAGGTATGAAGAGAAAATACAACTTTTGAAAACCCCATGGAGCAATTAATTCTATTTTGTGTGTCAGGTTTATTATGAGTCAAAATTGACATGATTTCAAAAGAACTTTTGTTTTAATATGTGAATCTGTTATTTGAGAAATTAGTTACAAATAGCTTCTGGATCACAAACATAATGTTATCTGTTGTTGATTCTCTGACATAACTAACTTCATATCCACAATGCTTTACCACACAGAATGAATATTTTAGACTGTATGGAGAAATTATTTTCTTTCTTCTTATCCCCTACATGACTGCTGTTTTAAAATTCATTTATCTTATTAGCTTGAATTCTTTAATCTCTAGTTACTCTATTTTGTTTTTCTCTATATCTTACATGTTGTTTTTGTTATGTGCCATTGAGTCACATGTGACACATAGTAATCCTTTGTACAACAGCCTTAAATCCTGTTCTCTGCCAGTCATTTTTGGATAATCTTCAGTAGAATCTTGCTTACATGTGAAATCAAAGATATTTTTCTATAGTTTACACACTCTGTTGGGTCACCTTTCTTAGAATGGGAACAAATATAGATCTCTTCTAGTCAGTTGGCCAAGTGGTTGTTCTCCAGATTTCTTGGCACAAATTGGTGAGCACATGCAGGGCAGCATCTGTTAGCTGAAATACATTGCTCTCCAGGGTACTGAAGAGCAATGGTGTCACTCTGGAGACTAAAGTGCGTCTGATACAGGTTATGGTCTTTGCAATCACTTGTTATGCATCAGAGAGTTGGACAATGACTAGGGAGGATAGAAGGAGAATTGGTGCCTTTGAGCTGTGGTGCTGGAGAAGAGTATTGAATGTACCATGGACTGTCAAGAAAACAAACTATTTCAACCTGGAGAGGGTTAAACCAGGCTGCTCTTTGGAGGCAAGGATTCTAGGGCTTCGTCT
>NW_006399751.1:20050083-20081961 GCF_000299155.1 Elephantulus edwardii | reverse complement strand
CTCTATGAGGTGGATTGATTCAGTGACTGGGGTAATTGGGATGGGTGTGTCAGAGGCAGTGCGATTGGGACAAGATAGAGCAGGGTTTAGGGCTGTTGTACACAGGGTTGCTATGAGTCTCAAGTGACTCGATGCACATAGCAACAACAACAACAACAACCTCTGCCATACTTACTGTCTTTGACACACCTACCCCCATTGCCCTAGTCACTGAAACAGTCCATCACATGGAGGGTTTTCCTCTCCTGTGCTGCCCTTCCAGCTTCCCAAGCATGATGTCCCTCTCTAAGGACCAGTCCCTCCTTACAACATATCCAAAGTATGTCAGATGAAGCTTCAGAAACCTTGTCTTCAATGAGTGGCCTGGTTTAACCCTCTCCAGGATGAACCAATTCGTTCTCTTAGATATGCTCACCAAGCTGTGCCAAGAAATCTGGAGAACCACCACCTGTATAACTGAGTGGAAAAGAACTATATTTTTTTTCCCATTACAAAGAAAGATGACCAGACAGAACATGGAAATGAGAAAAAAATATCATTAATAACACATGCAATCAAGATTCTGCTGAAAATGATCCAAAAATGACTAGAACAGCACATCTACAGAAAACTACCAGAAGTCCAGTCTGAGTTTAGAAGTGGTAGTCGTACTAGGTATATTGTCACTAGTGTTAGATGGATCTTGGCTGAAAGCAGGTAATACCAAGAGGAATGTCTATCTGTGTGTCATTGACTACACAAAGGCATTTGACGGTGTGGACAGTGTTTAAGTGTGAGAAGAATCGGAAACCGAGAACACTCGATTGTGCTAATGTGAAACCTATACTTGATATGAACTTAATAACTGGACCAAGAGGCAGTTGTCAGAACAGAACAAGGGAACACTGCATTGTTCAAAATTGGGAAGAGTGTATGCCTTACTCCATACTTGTCTTAACTCCATACTTTTTTGATCTATATGCAGAATAGATTATCTGGGAGGTGGGGCTCTATAAGAAAAAATGTGGCATCAGGATTGGAGGAAGACTCAATATTTTACATATACATTATATTGTCTTTACTATATTATAAAATATAGGCTTCTAGAGAAAACATTTTTTTTCTCTATCCTGGGATTTTTAACAAAACATGTAAAGCTATTACATAAAAATAAATGCTTGGTTAATGCTCCCTCACCAAAACAACACATAACACAAATGTTTCTTTAAATTGTCTTACTAGGACATTGATTTATTATTGTTATCAAATAAAAGGACTATACACAGAAATCTTAGTGCACATACACAAAAGCAAACCAAAACTGGTGATAGATTCTCTTAGGCATCTTACATTCAAATTCAATTTGCCTTGTATTAAATTAAGGGGAAATAAGTCAGGTAATGTCATGTCATGTAAATGTCTGCTCTCACTACTATTTCCATAGCAACTTGATTTAGGGTAAATATCATCTTGCAATAAAACTGGATTAAGTCAAACAAAAATGAGAATGGGGGGCAGCTTTATCTAAAAGTGCTATTCTGTCAGTTTCTTTGTTCATATTTTCTTCTGAGTAAAAGTGTATTAAAAAAAAACACCATAAAAACAAAAAACCACAACCAAAACAAACAAACCATGGCTTAAGAATAATTGTCTTTTCTAGAATTAAGAATTAATTTAGGAATTTGGGGGTTAGGTTTTTTTTTTTCCCTGCCAAGTTACAAATTTTTTTTATTTCATACCCAATTTTGTTTTAAAATTTCTGTGCTAAAAACTGGAAACTGAAGTCGTATTAATTTGGGGCATTTTTAAAATAAACCTACAATGGAGAAATGTATAAATGATATTCATATTGAGCAAGAATGAATTCTCTTCCTTTTTTTTTATCTAGTGTTTGGCATGTGGAGCTCATTTTAAACATAACTGTGCTTCTGATACTTGTTTCTATTAAATGTTTAGTGTAAGTTGAGATAGAGTTTTACCACCATCTCTTTAGGAAAAATAAAAACACTGCAAGTAAGGCATTTGTACTAGTATAAATAATTTATTGTTACAAAAAAAAACAAACACAGAAAAGTGTCAAAGAGGACATGAAATTTCTTATAGATTATTATTAGAGAACTATTAGCCAGATGTCCTTACATAAATTATACTGGTGCCAAACTTAGGATTCAAATTATTTTCCTGGTATTTACAACTAATTCATTCTGTGGCCTGTAGTTTAAGCATATGTGAATTATCTTCAAAGCTGATTGGGTCCCTTTCCCCCAAACTCATAGGCATGTTATAATGTTTGTTGATTTTTTTCTGTTGCAAAATCTTTAGGTAATATCTAGTTCAGAATTAAAAATAATGTTAGTGCATTGCAATATAGATGTTTATGATATATTGATTAATTTTTATTTGGGATTCATGGTGTCTTACTTCTTGCTAATTTTATTAAAAAACAGAATCTATAGAAATTCACAGTTTTATTTGTTTTTAAAAAATCATATAATAAGTATTTTAAGAATTATAGGCAACAGGTTATGCTTGTCTTGAACCTCTGTTGCAAGGCACAAAGGCCTGCTGTGGTGTGGTCTGGCAGGCCCTGGAACATTTTCCTGCCTCTGCTTCTCTCTGCTAAGGGCTGCATCCCATTGTTGGTGCGCTCACACCCTGGCCATTCATACAGGACCACTTTCTGCCAGGTCGATGGACTGCAATTGCAGTATGGCCTGTGCTACATTCCTGCCTGAAACATTAAACCACTGACCCACTGCCTGGAGACCTCCCTGCTGCCATCCTGTTGTCCAGAGCTAGGAACACCAATATCACAGATACTTTGGCCTTGAATATGGCTGTCTAGCTACATTTTATAGGATTTCTTAAGCTCAAGCAGAAAAGGTTGGATGAAACTGCAGTTTCTGGAAGGTAACAGTTATCCCTCTTTAGGGTAGGCCCAAGGTGGGAGAACCATTATACAAGTCCCTCACAAAACATTTAACAAGCTAATATCTACTAAGAAAAGACTCACATAATGTCAAGAAAGCAGCAGTCTGCCTCAGTCGTCATGAATAAACAAAATTACCCCTCTCCTAAAAAAGCAGACCTCATGAATACCCCAGATACCAAGAACAAGTAGAAATATGTTGATGTAAATTTATTTCAACAGCTACAGAAGAAGATGCAAATAATAGAAGAAACAATGGAATCCACTAGGAGAGCAAATACCCTAGTTACAGTGAGCCAGAAGAAATATGTTGATGAGGAACAATGTGAACAGCTATGGAAGGAAAATGTAAAAGATGGAAGAAAGAATTGATAGTACCAGAACTTAATAAGTCATCAGAAGACAAAAAGGGTACAGCCAACACAGTACTAGAAATAACAGAATAGCATGAAAATACAATCCAGAATATTAAGATAGAAATTAGAGTAGTATCCAATAGGCTGGTAGTATGGAAAAGGAGAATTGAAGAGTTGGAACAGATAGTCAGTTAGCTGGAAGAAAAAAGCCTACTGTAAACATACTATAAGAACAATAAAAAATAAGACAGGAAAAATATTAGAATCATGTAAGATGACATCAAAAAGAACAAAATTCCAGAACATGGAAGTGACAGAGAAGTCACTGAAAAAATTGTCAAAAAAATACTAGAAGAAAACTTCCCAAGTATTTTGAAGAATGAGGAAATCCACATTCAAGAAGCACAATGAACACCAAATAGACTAGACCTCAAAAGAAAAACATCAAGACATATCATAGTCACATTCTCCAAATAAACAGCTAAGGATAGAATACTAAAAGTAACATGAAAGAACAAAGAGTCACCTACAAAGGGGAAACAGATCAAGTTCTGATTTCTCAGCAGAAACCATGTGAGTCTAGAAGACAATGAGATGGCATATACAGAAAACTAAAAGAAAACAATTGTCAACCAAGGATACTACACTCAACAAAGCTCTCCATCAAATACGAAGGAGAAATTAGATTCTTTACAGAAAAGAGGGAATTTAAGGAATTTGTGAAAACTAGACAAAACTACAAGAAATTATAAGTGAAGTTCTTCACACAAAGGCACTAAAGGAAAGTGGATGGACCATGGTAACTAGAAACAACAGAAAATGAAACACAGAAAAATGGCAATGGTAAAACCTGGTCTGAAAACAATCACGTTTAAAGTGAATGGACTAAATGAGCAAATCAAGGGGGGGAAAAGTATTAACAGAGTGGATAAAAAACCCCAAAAGCTCATCAATATGTTGCCTACAAGAGACACATCACAAAAACGGAGAGAAAGACAGACACAAAATCAAAGGCTGGAAAAATATACCAAGAAAATGGCAACCACAAAAAAAAAAAAAAAAAAGCAGGAGTGGCAATATTAAACTCTGATAAAATAGATGACAGAATGAAAACTACCATAAAAAAATAAAAAAGGTCATTAAATACTGATTAAATGTACAATAGATCAAGAAGATATAACCTTGGTCAACATTTATGCACCAAATAAGAGTCCTGCAAAATACATAAAAACAAACAAAAACACCTTTTGAATTAAAGAAAATAATAGCACCACAATAGTGGTAGGAGACTTCAACACACTCCTCTCACCAAAGAAGAGGTCAACTTAAAAGGAACTTAACAAAGATGCAAAAGATGTAAACTATACAGTCAATTTGACCTTGTGGAGATATTCAGGGTACTGCATGTAACTAAAATTCAATCAACTTTCTCTTCAAGTGTACCTGGTACATCCAGAACTGACACATATTAGCATGCAAAGTAAGCCTCAACAAATTCAAAATATTGAATTAATACAGAGCCCCTTCTTGGACTGTAATGTCATAAAAATAAAAATTAGCCACAGGAGGGTAAAACTTACAAAAGCACCCATGTGGAAATGAAATAACTCTTTGCTAGAATGTAATTGGGTTATAAAATAAATAAAGAATGAAATTAAAAAGTTCCTTGAAACAAATGAAAATGAAAATATAAGGACCTAAACTTCTGGAATGCAGCTATGGCAGTCCTCAGGGGAAGAGTTCATAGCAAGAGTGCAAAGATGAAAAAAGAAGAAAGAAGAAAAATAATCAATGATCTAACTCAACACCTTCATCAAATAGAAAAAGAAGAAAAAAATATCTAAGAGCCTCTAGAAGAAAGAGAATCATAAGGACAGAAGCTTAAATCAAATAGAAAACAGAAAAACAACTGAAACCATTAATTAAGACTGTGAGCTGGTTTCTTAAAAGGCTCAATAAAATTGACAAACCACTGGAAAACTTAACAAAAACAAAGAGAAGACAGAGATAACTCGACTAAGAAATTACAGAGGTGACATCAAAAAAGAACCAGATGAACTTACATTGATAATGTTGGAATAGTATGAGGATCAGTGTTGTTGTTTCGTTGCTGTTATGTGTCGTCGAGTCGTTTGCGACTCCTAGCGACCCTGTGTACAACAGCCCTAAACCCTGCTCTATCCCGTGCCAATCGTACTGCCTCGGACACACCCATCCCGATTACCCCAGTCACTGAATCAATCCACCTCACAGAGGGTCTTCCCCTCTAGCGCCGTCCCTCCACCCTCTCCAAGGACCTGTGCCTCCTTGCAACTTGCCCAAAGTATGTCAGACAAAGCCCCAGAATCCTTGCCTCCAAGGAGTACCTTGGTTTAACCCTCTCCAGAATGAGGATCAATACACTCATAAATTTGAAAACCTAGAGGAAATGGACAAATTCCGTGAAACTCATGCCCTATCCAGACTGACATTGACAGATATAGGACACATGAACAGATCCATCAAAAAAGAAGAAATTGAGCAGGTTATAAAAAGACTTTACCATAAGAAAAGTCCTGTATCAGAGGGCTTCACAGCTGAATTCAACTGAATATTCAGAGAAGATCTATTGTCAATTGTACTTATTTCAAAATACATAAAAAGAAGGAACACTCTCAGAGACATTCTGTGAAACAAGTATAACATTAATATCAAAACCAGGCAAATATATTACCAAGAAAGAAAACTCAACATCAATTATCTCTCATTAATATACATGCAGAAGTCCTAAACAAAATCCTAGCCAATAAAATCCAAAAGCACATAAAAAAAAATTCATCCTGATCAAGTGAGATGCATAAAAAGTATGCAAGACTGTTGTTTGTTATTGAAAGGTTTCAGGCCTTTTGTTCATAGGGTAACTATGAGTCATGCTGGACTCAATAGTCATCAAGAACAACAGCTACATGCAAGGATGGTTCAACACAAGAAAAACATTAATGTAACTCATAGTAACAAAGCAAATACCAAGAATCATGTGATCTTAACAATTGATGGCAAAAAAAAGACATTTGACAAAAAACCCAACATCACTTCCTGATAATGACATTCAGCAAAAGTAGAATAGAAGGGAAATTCCTCAACATAATGAAAAGAACGTTGATAAATGTTGAGAGTTGTAGAGGGGCTACAGGTCTCTTGCTCATAGGGTCACTATGAGTTGTGCTCAACTTGAAGGCAATCTGCAACAACAACATATATGCAAAACCAATAGCCAATATTATTCTCAATGGAGAAAGACTAAAAGCATTATATTTGAGAACAGGAACCAGACAAGGATGCCCACTTTCACCACTTCCATTCAATATTGTATTGGAAGTACTTGCTAGGACAATATGATAAGAAAGGGAAGTAAAAGGCATCCAGATTAGAAAAGAAATGATGAAACTGCCACTATAGGCAGATTATATGATAGTGTACACAGAAAATCTCAAAGACTCAACAACAAATACAACAATAAAAGCAAACCTGTCAGAGCTAGTGGACAAATTTAGTAGAGTGGCATAATACATGATTAATATCCAAAAAATCAGTGATATTCCTCTCTGGTAACAAAGAGAACTCAGAGAAGGAAACCAAGAAAGCAATATCATTTATGATAGCCAAACACAAAATGAGATATTTGGGAATGAACCTAACTAGAGGTACAAAAAACCCATACAAGGAAAATTACAAAACATTTTTGCAAGACATAATAAATAATCTAAACAAACAGGAAAATGTTCCCTGTTCATAGAAAGGAAAACTCAGTATTGTGAAAATGACTACCCTAACAAAAGCAATCTACATGTTCAATGCGATCCCAATCCAAATACCAAATTTATTTTTCAGGGAGATTGAAAGGGAAATAGTCATGTTTATTTGGAAAGGAGAGACCTTGAATAAGCAAAGCACTTCTGGAAAACAAATGAAATGGGAGGCATAACACTCCCTTATTCAAAACCTATTATACAGCAGTAGGAACCAAAACAGCATGGTACTGGTACAATGACAGGCACAAAGATCAATGGAAAAGAACTGAGAACCCAGAAACGGACCCAGCAATCTATGGTCAACTGGTATTTGGCAAGGAAATAAATCTTATCAAATGTGGAAATGATAACCTCTTTAACAAATAGTGCTGGCAAAATTGTACTGACCTGAAACACTTGCTGCAGAATGACAAGGACTGAAGCACTTGCTGCAGAATGTCAAAGACTACAGCCTCCTATATGGATTGAAGCTCAACATCAAGAAAACAAAGATTCTTACCATTGGGCCAATTGGCAGCATCAGTATGGACGGTGAAGAGATTGCAATAGTTAACTGTTTTAGTTTGCTTGCCTCCACAGTCAACACTCTTGGTAACAGCAGCCAGGAAATGAAGAGAAGAATTGCATTGGGAAAGTCAGCTGTGAGGGATCTCTCAAGATTACTGAAGAGCAACGATGTCAGGCTGGAGACTAAGGTACACCTGATCCAGGCTATAGTCTTTGCAATTATGTGCTATACATCAGAGAGTTGAACAGTGAATAGGGATGATAGAGAATTGATGCCTTTGAGCTGTGGTGCTGGAGAAGAGTATTGAATATATCATGGACTGCTAGGAGAACAAACAGGTTTGTCCTGGAGAAGGTGAAGCCGGAATGCCCCTTGAAGTCAAGGATTCTGAAGCTTCATCTGACATACTCTGGGCATGTTGCAAGGAGAGACTGGTCCTTGGAGAGGGACATCATGTTTGGCAGAGTGGATGGGCGGCGCAAGAGAGGAACACATTCGATGAGATGGATCGATTCTGTGACTGGAGTGGTGGGAATAGTGTGTTTGAGACAGCGAGGTTGACACAGGATAGAATGGCATTTAAGGCTCTTGTATATAGGGTCGCTATGAGTCACAAGTGACTAGATGGCACATAACAACAAAAATCTGAAACAGAATCCATGTCTCACACGATATACAAAAATAAAACAAGACTGACATGGGAGTTAAAGAGAAAGTAATAATGTACACTGCGTTGAAACAGATGAGGGAAAGAACGGCTTAAAGGTAATATATGATTAGCCATTATTTCCATAACAACAGTCCAGAATAAGGAATAAGAGCTGCAGAGTAAAGTGGACTGGGGTTGGAAATTGTACAACAATGATTTTTTTTTTCCTAAGAGAAAAAAAGAACTGGGGTGGCTGGTCAATGAGGAAAATGTGCAACAATTAATGAATGTAAACCCAAGTTCTCTATAAGCATTCCGTAAAATCTCAATAAAAAAGAACTAAAGTGGATCAGAGACCTTGAAGTAAAGCCCAAAATCATAATAAGATCATAAGAGATAAATTAGAATTAATATTTGACAGCCTCGTCTATGGTATAAAGAGACTGTCAAATACAGCCAGAGATGTATAATCTGGAGAGGTTAAAATTGATGAATGGGACCTCTAAAGATTAAATCTTTGTGTGCATCAAAAACATTTTCAATAGAGTGAAAAGAAAACCTACTAACTGGGGGGAAAAAACACTTGCCAATATCATTTCAGACTAGAGTCTCATATCAAAATTTTGTAGAATCCAAAATAGCCCCAACAAGAAAAAGACTGATGATACAATTATAAAATGGGCAAACAACCTGAAAAGATTTTTCACAAAGGAAGATATTTGATGGATGTCAGATACATGAAGAAATTCTCAAAATCACTAGCAGTAAGAGAGATGCAAATCAAAACCACAATGAAATACCATCTAACTCCTAAATCAGTGGCAAATGCTAACAAGACAGCAGTTTAAATATTGGAGAGGATGTGGAGAGAGATGAACTTCTATATTTTGTTGGTGAGATTGTAAAATGGTACTACCACTCTTAAAGGTTGTTTGGCATTTCCTCAAAAAGCCGAACATGGAAATTCCGTATGATCCAGCTAGTCCAATGCTTGAAAAATGCCCTGAGAAAATCAGGAGTCACAAATGGAGATTTGTACACCAATGTTTATAATAACATTATTTATCATCACAAGAACATGAAAACAGCCCAAATATACAACCACAAGCTATGAGGTTGAGAAATTATGGTAAATTCACATGATCGAATACTATGCAGAATACAGGAGCAATGATTTTTAAAATCACTACCTAACATGGGAGGGAATGGAGAGTATTATGCTAAGTGAAATAACTCAATCCCATAAGTCCATTATTGTAGAAATTGAAAGATTATTATTAAAATGTGTATGAGGATCCAAGGGAGGGCAGGGTAAGAGCAGAATGCTGAGGTTAGGCAGGGGGGTAAATTTAGGGTAGCACAATTTGATTTGTAGAGGGAGCAGTGGGTAAAGGAAATAGGAATGATTGGTGTGAAAAACAATGTATATGAACTTTGTAAGTACATGAGTATAGAATAAAAATTTTATTAAAAATATATTTCAAAAATTGCTGTTGTTGCTGTGTGTTGTCAAGTTTGAATGAACTCATACCTGACTCTCCTGCAGGTCTTTAGAGGCTGTACGTTGCAGGGAAGATATTGCCCAACTTTCTACATGAAACAGCTATTGTATCAGAAGTGCCCTCCTTCAGAATTACAGCACAAATCCATATTCACTAGTTCATCAGTGCTCTTTATAATGATTAAGCTATTATAAAATAAGTCATTGGAACTAGAAATATGGTAACCTGTTTATTTGATCAACAATGTGAATAATATTTTATTTCAGAAAGCATCTCTTACAATATAAAATAAAAACTGATTTGACAAAAACATTGTTGTTTAGAACTGACTCATCACTGACCCTCCAGCATGCTTTCAAAGGAATTAAATCACACAAGAGGAGATTGCCCATATTTATCCGGAAGAGCAGCTCATGGATTTGAACTGTATGACATGCAGTTGATAATGTGGTTCTTTATCACTAGGCCATCAGAGCTCTCTTAGAAAAAAAATTCTTCAAACATATATTTAAAAAAATATGCAGAATCATTACATAGTGATGGAAAATAGGAATCCAAGAAAGAATGTCCACCCAAACACTAATGACAGGAAGGGAGAGAAAATGCTCTTAAAAATTGTCAACTAGAAGTACAGTGAATGTGTGTACCTGGAGGACTAAGGTGATAGTGATAGCGAGAGGATGTTGCAGTCAAGGATCAGGGTGCTCAGAGGATAACTTCTGGTGGACAGGAACTTGAGAGAAAAACAAAACAAAACAAACCCTCCTAACCAGTAAAGTTTAAACTCAGTGCAATTGCCACCTCATTGGAACTAAGTCATAGCTCACTTTCCAGCTGGATTTAGAAGCAGCTGTAACACAAGAGGTTTCCTTTGTCGATGCCTGATGGACCCTGGATGAAAGCAGAGAATACTGGAAGTATGTATATTTGTGTTTTATTGATTCAGTAAAGGCATTTAACTGTGTGTATCATAACAAATCATGACTAACAGTAAGAATAGAAAATCCAAAGCACTTAATTGTCCTCATGTAAAGCATAGATCAAGAAGCTGTTATCTAAAAAGACCGAAGGAAAACTACATTATTTAAAAATCAAGAAGAGTATGTGTCAGAGTTTTATCCTTTCTTTATAGTCAATCTATATGCTGTGCAAATAAATAAGAAACAAAACTTTATGTAAAAGAATGTGGCATTATAATCAGAAAAAGACTCATCAACAACATGTGTTGTGCAGATGACACAAACTTGCTAGCCAAAGGGCGGACTTGAAACATTTGTTGCAGGAAATCAAAGATCAAATCCTTCATAATAAATTGCATCTTAACATCAAGAAAACAAAACCCCTCAACACAGGGCTATTAGCATCATGATAAATATAAAAGAGATTGAAGTTGTCAATGATCTCATCTTATTTGGATCATTAACCATAACCAACACCGTTGGTGTCAGCATTTATGCATTGTGGAAATCTGCTGGTAAGAATCCTTGAAGAAGTGAAGGTGCAATGATCCAAGTTTAAAGACTAAGGTGCAACTGATTCAAGCCATGGTCTTTTAAGTTACTTCCTTTGCCTCACACATTCAGACAATGAATAAAGATGACAGAAGAATAATCAATGCCTTTGAGTTGAGGTGTTGGAGAAGACTACTGAATATTTTATTGACTGCCAAAAGAACAAATAAATATGTCTTGGAGAAATTACAACCACAGTGCTCCTTAGAGGTAAGAATAGTGAAACTCCTCATGTACTTTCAGAATGTTGTTAAAAGGGACAAATCCTGGGGAAAAGAATATTATGCTTGGAAAGGTGGAAGGTCAGCAAAAGAGAGGAAAACCTTGAACAAGACAGAGTGAAACAGTGACTGTAACAATATGATGAAATATATCAGAGCTGATGCTTGATAGGGTAGGATCCAGATCCAATGTGCAATCATAATCGTAGTTAACTGGACAGCACTTACCACTATTAACCAAGATCCATCAGCTGCTCTGTAGGACAAAGATGGATAGTTTCCTCCCCCACGATTTACCACCTCTGAAAACCCACTGGGTCTTTAGTCAGCTATGATTTATGTCAGGCTAGAAAACACCGAGAGAATGAACTAACCAAAGGTGCTCTGGTAACCTAGTGGGTAAGGATTTGTGTTTAAAAGCCAACAATCTGGGATTTGAATCAAGCATTTGCTTTGTGAAAAAAAGATGAGTTATTGTTTCCCTTGGGATTTTCAGATTCCAAATGCATTCCTTTTTTAAAATTTGTGTGTGTTTGTGTGTGTATGTGTGTACCTTCAACTCGTATCTGACTGGCACAGGAGGAGATTGTCCCTCCTTCTCCAGCAGAGAATCTGGTATTCGAACTACACGCCTCTGGGATTGCAGTGCAGCTTCTTGTCACTAGGCCACCAGAACTCGCCTCCAAATACCTTCTTGGAGTTAGCTATGAGTCAGTCCTTTCTCAATGGCAGTGGATGAACTCATTCTGATGGTCCAGCACACATGGAGTTGCCATGTTAGGTCAAAGGGGAACCTCTCTGGAGACTCGAATCCATCTGAGTTCCATGAGGGAAACATGGGAAATAGCCTACTAATTAAAGCACAATCTCCAAAAATCTACTGGAGTCAGCTGTGAGTGATTTTCAACATGTGGTCAATGAGTTTTGAACTAATTAACTATACTGGCTGAGCAGGATGGAAAAGATAAAGCAAGAGAAAACAGAGTTGAACTAAAACATGACTGCTGGAAGCTTATAACTCAGTCAATAAGAAAAAGAAATTGAAAAGAGATTTGATTCAAAAACTAGAAATTGATTAAAAAAGTGACTCAATACTATATTGGAGCTCTGACGGTCTAGTGGTAAAAAGCTGCACTGCAATCCTGAAGGTACATGGTTCAAATCTACCAGCTGCTCTATGAGGGAAGATGGGAAATATCCTCCCATGTGATTAACCGCCTCTGAAAACCCACTGGAGGGTCAGTTATGGGTCTGTTCCAATGTGGTGGTGCATAACAACATACTGTACTAGATAATTTCAAAGGGCAAGTTAGCTTCAGCTAATAAAGGTATTTCTGGGTTAAATTCACCACTTTACATTTTATAATTCAGTGACCAGGAATCATGGAGCTGATAAGAAAAAGCGGCTTATTTTTTAATTGCAGTGTTGTCCTAAAATATTATCAAATATAACTCTTGAGGATTATATTTTGTTGAATACACAGGCTATGTAAGTATGCAAATATATGTGCCAAGGTTGTTACCATCAAGTTGATCGTAACTCATGGCAATCCTATGTGATAAAGAGCAGAAGTGCTCCCTCTGGGTTTCTTGGCCATAGTCGTTTAGGCTAGTAACACTATACTTTTCTAGTACACCTTGCAAAGTCATTTGCCTTAGAGCTGTAGACTGAACTTGAACCACCAAAGCTTTTGATCGTTAATACAAGGACATGCATACACTTGGTTTTACACAAATAATGTACACATTTTTGCAAAACATGCACCTACCTTCTGTGTTAGTTTTCTATTTGCTTGTGTGATATCAAAGCATATATGGGATGTTATTAAGATTTGCATTTTATATAAGCTCTATTTTATATAGTCTCAATTTCTGTAAGAAAATATCAGAGTTGGTAAGTAATGATAATAATTCAGTTGATATATGGATTTAGAAATTAATAAACCATAAAAAGAAAACTAATAGACAGGAGTTCAAATATATTGGTATGGAGTGTGTCACAGTAACAGCTAATGACAGTGTCTCACAGTGTGAACATATGGTTCCTGTTGTGTTTGTATTAGTAAAAGTGAAACGCATCCCGTTGTGTCCAACTGAATTTAACTGAATGAACACCACAGCCCTCAAGCACCTCACTGTAATAATGAAAACTGTTTTTCTACTACCATATTAACATTTTCTTGGTGGTGTGATTTTGAGATTATTTTTATCACATACTCACATAAAAACAGAGAAAAGGAAACAAACTACCCTTGCATTGCACTTGCATTACTCTTTTTTAATGAAATAGTAAATGTATTTTCAATAACAAGAAAGCTGTAATTTTATGAAGTAATTATGTATCAACCACATTATTGCATTTGACTAAATTAAAGAATTTTACATTTCATTTTGAGAATTGTTGATTGAAAGAAAGTACTTTTAAAACAACTTTCTCTGTATTGTCCACTAATTGATATTTCAGAAAAAATTTGTTTTTACCATTTATTTTCTCTTTTCTGGTGGATTAAGAAGTCAGTATCTCTTGGCCTAGTGATTAAGAACTTGTGCTTTCAACTCAAAGGTAGGCAGTTCTAATCCACAAAATTAATAGGCAATCTCTTTCTATTCAATTTACAACCTCTGGAAACATGCTGAAATGTCAACTATGCAGTGATTCCAAGTTGATGACAACCAATTTAAGTTGGTTTGTTGTTGTGTTTTTAATTTTTTTTAACTGCCCTTTTTTTTAAATCTATTTCAGTATTTCTTTAAAGTGACTATCAACTATTTAATACTCAGGGTACTCATTATTCTCTTAGCAACAAAGGTTATATAACAAAGGTTATATAATGCTGATGATTTGGATTTGTCAGCCTCTCTGGGTGGTGGAGGGGGCGAGGAGATAAAACTGTGTACTCCTTTCAGGATTTATAGCCTCAAAAATATGATAAAGGGTCAACATGAATCGTAACAACGTAGATAGAAGAGTGGTTTGCTTTTTTATTCTAATCAGGTTTTTACAAGTGGTATGAAAGTTGAAAGTAGTATTATATAACAGATTTTTATCTGTTTATCCAACCCATTGGATAAAGCTGTTTATTGATTTTGAATATACTTTATGATGTCCTTCCAATTGTTCTGTATGAAATTAGAGTCACTTCTTTTTAATAATTTGTATTATTGATCTAGATTTAGACTTTTAAGAATATTGCTATCTTGTGTTTTTTAAAGTGTTCTAATGCTTGTGTCCTAGACTAAGGGGTCTTGGAGGTTTAGTCTGTTTGGAATCGTGCTTCTAAGCCAAAGGCCTCAGTTCTCTGATGGTTTAGCATTTCTGTGGGAAAAGTATCGGCAATCTCTTCCTGTGGGATTTATAGCCTCAGACAACTGCAGGTCAACCGAGTGGGTTCTGACTAAGGAAAATGAAATTAAATTTTGAGTTTCACTAACAAACATTTGGCAAATTATAAGATAATTAGAATAAATATATTCCTTTTGTTTTATTCAACTAATCATCCTACCATCTCTGTTTTGTTCCTTCAGAAGTATCACTTGCAAGTGTGTTGTAAACATGATACTTCATCTTTAATGTTATGTCAATACCTAACCCCAATAACATACTTGAAAAGATTAGCTATTCCATACTATTATCTGAAGTATAATTTATATGTAAATATCCTCCAATCTGTTCATTGTCTTGTTAGTTCCAAATCTTAGCAACCTTGCATGACAAACCAAACTTCCTTAAAGGATTTCAAAAGTTATGATAGCCAGAGAAGCTTGCTGTCTTCACATCTTTGTCTCATGGTGTAGATGACTGATGGTGTGATGCTTTGACCTTTTGATTATCAGCTGAGAACTATGACACCAAGTTTCTTTCAACTCATCCCCATAATGTCTGTTTTAAAAATTAGTATTGAATTAAGTGTCCAACATTGATATATATAATTATAATATTTAATATTTTTATATACATACATACATATACACACACACTTTGGACACGTCGCAAGGATGGTGCAGTCTTTGGAGAGGACATCATGCTTGGGAGGGTGGAGGGACAGCACAAGAGAGGAAGACCCTCGATGAAATGGATTGACTCAGTGACTGGAGTACTGGGGGTAGGTGTGTCAGAGACAATAAGATTGGCACAGGATAGAGCAGGATGTAGCCCTGTTTATACATAGGGTCGCTGTGCTGCTCAAGGGGAAAAAATGGGTAATCTCCTCCCATGTGATTAAAACTGCCTCTGAAAACTTGATGCAGGGTTAGCTGTTGGTTGGTTCTGAGTTGATGAAACAAAGACGACTTGTAATGACCCTACAAACCTGAACCATGTCCTATCCTGTGCCTGCTCACACTTGAGTAAATTCTTACACTCAAGTCAGTTGCAGCACTCACTGTATTAATCCTTCTGGTTGAAAGGCTTCTTCTTGCTTACAGGCCCTCCACTTGTGTAAGCATGATGTCCCTCTCCAAGGAGTAGCTTCTCCTAGCAAAATCCCTGAATAGGTCTTTTTAAAAATATATATTTAAACTTGATATATATGCATATACCATGTACTATAATTTAATATATATTATATAATTGTGTGTTTATATCATTGAGTTGCTTGCAACTCAAAGCGACCCAATATACAACAGCCCTACACCCTGCTCTATTCTGTGCCAATCTTACTGTCTCTGAAAAGCCTGCCCCTATTACCCCAGCCATTGCATCAATCCACTTCATTGAGGGATTTCCTCTCCTGCACTGTTCCTCCACCCTACCAAGCATGAAGTTCTCCTCCAAGTACTGATCTCACCTTACAACATGTCAAAGTATTTCAGATGAAGCTTCAGAATCCTTGTCTCCAAGGAGCAGCCTACCTTCATCCACTCCATGATGAAATTGTTTGTTTTCCTAGACGTCCATGGTATAATTAATACTCTTCTCCAACACCACAGCTCAAAGGTATCAATTCTTCTTGTATACTCCCTAGTCATTGTCCAGCTTTCTGAAGCATAGCAAGTGATTGCAAAGACCATGGTCTATATCAGGCACACTTTAGTCTCCAAACTGACTTTGTTGCTCTTCAGAATTTTGGAGAGGTCTCTGATAGCCTATTTTCCCAATGCAGTTAGTCTTTTAATTTCCTGGTTCCTGATAACAAGAGTGTTGATTGTAGAGCCAAGCAAACTGTAGCTGTTAACAATCTCAATCTCTTCACCATCCATCCTGATGCTTGCTGTCAAGCAGCCCAGTGGTGAGAATCTTTGTTTTCTTGATGTTGATCTTCAATTCATATTAACAGCTACAGTCCTTGACCTTCTGCAGCAAGCACTTCAGATCTTCAGTTTCAGCAAGCAAGGTTGTATTATCTGCATAACACAGATTGCTGCTGAGTCTACCTCCAATCCTGATGCCACATTTCTCCTCATAGAGACCAGCCTCTCAAATAATATGTTCCATGTAGGGATTGAAAAGATAAGGAGATAGTACACATCTTTGATGCACACCCTTCTCAATTTTGAACCATGCAGTGTTCCTTGCTCTGTTCTTATGACTGCCTCCTGGTCCAATTATAGGTTTTACATAAGCACAATCAAGTGTTTTGGGATTCCCATTCTTCTCAGAGTCAGCCAGATTTTATTGTGATCCACACACTCAAATGCCTTTACATAGTCAATGAAACACAAATAAACATTCCTCCGGTGTTCTCTGTTTTCAGTCAAGGTCCATATGATATTAGCTATAATATCCCTAGTACGATGGCATCTTCTAAACCCAGCCTGCACTTTAGGCATTTCTCTGTTCATGTGCTGTTCCTGTCATTTTTTGAATAATACACACACACACACGCACACCCACACTCTCACACTCACACACAGGAAGAGCAAGCACTCAAATCTTAATATCATTAACATTTAAGGTAATTTTTATTCTTTATCTTACAGATTTTAATTTCTTAGATATATTTGCCTGTAAAAATGTCTAAATTCTTTTAACACTCAAGAAAAATGTCAAGGAGTTTTTAAGGACAAATACATTTAATATCACATTAATGGTATTTTGTTCATTTATATGGACATTCTAAAGAGTCCTAATCATATATCATTTAGTGGTTGTTGTTACGTACTATCGAGTTGTAGACGACTCATAAGTATCCTATGAACGAAAGACCAGAAAACTTGCGTAACTTTCATCATTTCTCCAAGTTCATAGAGTTTCTGGAGGCAAGCTATTTTGTTACATGCTTCTAAATTTTAGTGTGCACATTAATTACCGAGGAATTATTTAAAAAATATGGGTACTGATTTAGCAGATTCACTTTGGGTTCTGAGATTCTAATACTGTAACAAATTTCCAAGGGATCCTGAGAAGGGAGCTCTGGGAGAGACATAATCCTTAATGAGTTGCTTTCACTACTTCTAGTTTGAAGTGGAAGGGTTTCTATATTATTAGATTCTTCTGATTTGTTTTTCCATGCTAATAGTTTGCTGGCATTTCTCTAAGTTAGAATATAAGTTTTTTAAGAATTACTGGATCTATCTTAAACATTTTAACCATAATACTTAACAGGCATGTTTTTGTTGGGTTGGTTTTTGTTGTTTGCTTTTCTTTTTCATCCTGAGATGGCTGCCATGTTTAAGCAATGAGTGCCATAACGAAGCAATGTTATTCTGATTTTTTTGGTTAGAGTGGATGGTAGGTGGCTGTCTCTTCTGAGACATTTTCCTGTCTTTTTCTAACTAGACCAAAAAAAGGAGGTTGGTATGTTTTGGAAGTTGATTGTCAACATCAGGAAGTGAACTTGTCATTAACTCTTTCCTCCCTTCTGTGTGCTTAATGTGAATATAACTATTTTCAATTGCATGACTTTCATTTTCACTAAAACACTAGATATACATGACAGTAATAATGAAACTATTTTATTGTGGGCTTACAAATAAATAGCTTAAAAATTTTAGGAAAATAAGACATTGATGCTTTAGTGAAAAAAATTTGCAAACACTCAAACCTTATTATAACATTCCAGGGCATCTTTATCCTCATTTCAGGTTACAACTTTTTGTTTGGGATATTTATGTCTAGAAACTACCTCTGTTTCCTTTCTCAACAAAGAAAAATCTTAAATTATTAAGGACAAATACTTTTAAATTTTGTTTTCCTTAAAATCTCTTTTTAGGGACCTTTGGTGGCCTAGTGGTGAGAAACTGCACTGCAATCCCAAAGGCACACTGTTCGAACCCACCAGCTATTCTGTGGGAGAAGGATAGGTAATCTCCTCCCATGCAATTAACAGCCTCTGAAAACCTTCTGGAAGGTCAGCTATGGGTTGGTTCCAACTCAATGGTATTCAACAACAATCCATTTAAAAACAAACAACTAAACACTAGACTGTCAATACCATCACCAAGACATTAATGGAGCAGCGACAGGCCAGTCTTGAAAATACAAGAAAAGGTTTCTTCCTGAACCAGGGCCCATGAGCTCACCTTTGATCCTTTGAAGGGTAACTTCCTTTACCCTCACACTGAAGTTTTGCTGTTCAAAATCAGTGTTAATAAATGGCAGTTTAAATTGTCAGTTGTCACTCCACGCATTTCACCTGCATGCGGAATGCAGGCTAGGTCCACACTTCCTCCATAGGTTCAAAACCAAGCAAGTAAACAACTTCAGAAGCCAAGATCAACATTAAGGTTAGCTTTACACATTGGGGCTGCTCCCAACTTCTTCATGGACCAACAGATGGATCAGGATGTCACTGGCTAACTTTTTAATTGGCTAGAGTGAAGACTGTAGAACTTCTCCTGCAGCAGTTTGACATAAGTTAATGTCTTTCTTTTTTCTAGAGGATTCCATAAGGAGTGATGAAGGTTATCTTTTATCTGGTCAACCAAAATCATTCAACCAAATAGAGTCAAAGAGAACAAGCAGGGAGTTTCTGGAGATGCCCATTACTCTTCAGGAAGGACTTGTAGGCATTTTGAAGAATCAGATATGCTGCACCCAGAAGAGGGTACAGAGTGAGAGGAGGTGCTACTGCCCTATTGCTGTGGTTAGCCATCAAGTCAACTCCAATCCATAGCTCACCCTTCGCTGGTTTTCAGAGGAAATAAATTGCATGGGAGGAGATTTCTCATCCCTCTCTCATGGAGCAGTTGGTGGATTAAAACCACTGCACTGGAATTACAACACAACATCTTACCACTAGCCTTCCAGAGCAATTACTGAATGTTTAATGGCTCTCAGATAAAACTTGTGTCAGAATCACAGATGATTGCTCAGACCACCCAGACCAGAAAGATACAGGATGTGGACATCTCCTGGCTTTTATATTCTTGTGATCAGTCCTAATTGAATCAATAATCAACGTTGCAAGCAATGAGTTTCTGCCGTTGCTTTGATTAGTATCCTAGTATAATTTTAGGTGAAGAAATAGGTTTTTCTAGTATCCTTTTTTTCTTATTTGCTAGGTATTGATATGAGTATATAGCTATGTAGGTAGATATTCAATATTTTAGGCTCATTTGACATTCTTTCTATGTTGATTATCACAAACCTCAAAGAGGTAACCCCTTCACGATGGCTCTGTATCCTTTTGACACAGTCCTATTGGATTTTTTCCCCTATTTATTCAATTTTCTAGAAGGAAACATGTAAACTGCTAACTTGCATTTTCTTTTGCCACACATTTACAAGCAGGATTTTTTTTTCTTTCCCAGGAAACTTGATGCCTTTTAGCGGGTGATGCTGTCTAGGAAACAAGACGTGGTGACAAAGTGATCTTACTACCAGTGAGATAGCATCATTTCTAGGTTGTTTTAGTGGATCATTTATTCACTTTGATCACATCTTACTTGATTTATATGAGGAATATTTTGTGTAGCTATATTAGAGGCCTTAGTGAAAATTTCAAGAAGGGCAAATATGTAACAGTGTTCTGGCTCTGGTAATAGTACAAAACCGAAGTGTACGACAGAAAGGCCTTGAAAATATGCTTCTGTGGTGTTGACACATACATACATACATACTGTCAGATATATAATTCATGTGCATCAAATGTCTTTCTCAAATTCGATAGATGTGTTTTCTAGCATCTTCTGGCTCCTATATTTTATAAGAAATCTGAGGTTAGCTCTTACTTTTGGTTGATGAGTTGTGGTTGTTTGTAGATGAATAAAAAAAGCTGATGGGAATTTTTAAAACAAAATGATTTCTTATAAATTGTTTAAATATTTTCATGTCCTCAAAATTGTTATGGTTATAACTTATTTTCACACCTAAAAATTTGTGTGAAACACATTGTGGCTTTCATACTTGAACTAGAGTACCATACATGTTAAGGTTGTGGTCAATTGGCCTACACAACAGAAGCCATTCTTAGGCTGAATATTTTTCTCCATAATTTCTTTCTCACTTTGTGTAAAATTTAATGCTTTTATTCATTTTTTTATGTACAGGAAGGTAGGGGTATGTACTTTAAAGAAGTATTTCTAATTATAGCACTAAGAAGCAAAGATTTCATAAAATATGGTATAATATATGAGAATCTAGAGACTTTATGGTGAGTGAACTGACTCGGACTCTTAAGAACAAATACTACATAAGACCATATTGTAAAAATAGAAGGCTAACTAGTAAGATGTGTGTAGAAGATGAAAAGGGAAAAATGAAGGGGGTAAGTAGGAAGAAAATAGAAAGAGAGAAAATCACTAGAATAGCAGTTTGGTGGTCAGCAGTCAGGAGGAGAGTGAAGGAACGAAAAAGAGACAGTGAGGACGTGAAAAGATGGGGTAATGGTAGGTGTAGACCAATGGTGATTGATTTTATAAAATACAATGTATATGAATAATTTTATGAAATACAAGGTGGATGAAGGGAGGTGTGAAAAACAATATATACACATTTTGTGTGCAAGCAATGTTAAATAAAAATCACATTTTACAAAAAGAGACATCTCATATTTTTTCCTTCTATTTTTTGTATTGTTTTATTGTTATTATTAATTTTAATGAAAATTTACAGAGACTTTGGATTTCCACTCACTCATTGTTGCACTTTTCTCCCTGCACAACCCCCCTCCCCAGTACACTCTTCTCTCTGAAAAGTATAAGAAAAATTCTTTCATTGTTATACAATCCCTCCCCCCAAGTCCACTCACTGCACAGCCTTCATTCTGGATTCCTGTCATGAAAATAATACTTAATCATATATTTTCATGAGAGCCAGTTTTACATTTTATAAACTGTTTAAGACTGATTTTTAGAAGCATTTTAGTATGTTTTACAATTTCCTTTAACATTATTTAGTTGTTGTTGATGGTTGATTGGTTGGTTGTTTGATTTTGAAAAAATTCTAATATTACCATTTTTTTGGCTGCAAATTGACTGTTTTTCGTATATAACCTTTTCTGAGTTTAGACAGGGGAGTTAGAGAGTGTGAGATGGATGGAAACCCCCCCCCAAAACCATGAAACACTTGTGTTTTTTTACACACAGAGCCCCCATGGATCCTCCTTCTTTGCTTATCCATGGTGAATAAAAAAGGCTCAATATGATGAATTTTCAACTTCTTACTGTTGAATTGGAAAACATTTTTACATTTCTTTTGAATGTTTTTCTTTTATGAGCTTTGCACATAATCCTTCACAAAGTTCATAAACAGAAAGCATGTATTAGTTATTTTTAGGAGGTTGTTGTTTATGTTGTTGTTGTTGTTATGTGCCATCGAGTCATTTGCGACTATAGTGACCCTATGTACAACAGCCCTAAATCCTGCTCTATCCTAGATTTTCCAAATCATAATCTTATAAATATTTTAATCACATATTTTAAGTCTTCCATAGTTTGAGAGCATTGTTGTTGTTAGGTGCTGTTAAACAAGTGCTACTCATTACAACACTATGAACAAAGAATCTGAACCTAATCTTCTGTACATTATCATTATATCTGACACACGTGAGCCAATTGCTACAGTCACGGTCTTAATTCATCTCATTCAAGGTCTTTCCCTCTTCTGCTGACCCTCCACTTCTCCAAGCATAATGTCTTTTTTTCTAAGGAATAGCTTCCCCTAACATCATACCCAAAATGTGTGAGATGAGGTTTCACCATTCTTGCCTCTAAAGAACTCCCTGGTGGCTCTTTTTTTAAGCCATATTTTCTTGTGCTTTTGGCATTCATTGGACACTCAGTTCTCCTATTCAACACCAAACCAAGACATTGATTCTTCTTCTTTCATTCTTATTAATAGTAAAACTCTCAGATGCCTAGCAAGTAATCAGAAAGACCATGCATGGCTTGAATCAAGGTACCTTAATCTTGAAACACATGTCATTGCTCCTTAGCACTTTGGAGATATCCTTGAGCACCAGCATTCCTAATTTAATACATCCTTTGATTTCTTGACTGCTAGTACCAAGGGTGTTGATTGTAGATCCATGTAAGATCAAATACTTGGCAACTTTTACTTTGTGAGGTTTTACTTTAGGGATTATCCTAAGTTTTAAGCTCTGTTGCAACTATCTTCAAGGTCAGTAAAACTTAGTCTCCATTCTCTTTGAGTAACAGAGGAAAGAGAGTCAGAAATTGGAAGAGGAGATGAAATATATATTGACTGCTTCCCTGAGGAAATGCCTTCTTCTTAATAACACAAGTACAACTGAATGAGGCCCAGCAAACATTGTTATGTGCCGTCGAGTCATTTGCGACTCATAGCGACCCTATGTACAACAGCCCTAAATCCTGCTCTATCTTGTGCCAATCCCATTGCCTCTGACACACCCATCCTGATTACCCCAGTCACTGAATCAATCCACCTCATAGAGGGTCTTCCACTCCTGCGCTGTCCCTCCACTCTGCCCAGCATGATGTCCCTCTCCAAAGACCTGTCTCTCCTTACAACATGTCCAAAATATGTCAGGCGAAGCCCCAGAATCCTTGCCTCCAAGGAACAGCCTGGTTTAACCCTCTCTAGGATGAATCTATTTCTTTTCTTGGCAGTCCATGGTACATTCAGTACTCTTCTCCAGCACCACAGCTCAAAGGCGTCAATTCTCCTTCTATCCTCCCTAGTCATTGTCCAACTCTCTGATGCATAACAAGTGATTGCAAAAACCATGGCCTGTATCAGGCGCACCTTAGTCTCCAGAGAGACACCGTTGCTCTTGAGTACTTTAGAGAGGTCCCTAACCACAGACTTTCCCATCGCAATACGTTTTTTAATTTCCTGGCTGCTGGTGCCAAGAGTGTTGACCGTGGAGCCAAGCAAACTGAAGCTGTGAACAATCTCAATCTCTTCACCATCCATCCTGATGCTACCGATTGGTCCAGTGGTGAGAATTTTTGTCTTCTTGACATAGCAAACATTACTGGATATTTTAATGTTGTTATTAATGCCATTGAGTCACCAACAACACTTCAAGACTGTATGTACAACAGCTTTGAAGCTTGCCCTATTCTGAGCCAGTCTCATTGACTATGACACACCTATCATCGTTACCCCAGTTACTGTGTCAATCCGTCTCATCCAAGGTCTTCCTTTTCACTCTGTTCATCCATCCTTCTAAGAATGATGTCCTTCTCCAAGGACTAATCCCTCCCGGCCACATGCCCAATGTATGTGAGACGGATCTTCAAAATCCTAGCCTTCAAGGAGAAACTTGGTTTTACCCTCTCCAAGACGGACCTTTTTTTCTCTCTTGACAGTCCATAGTATGTTATAGCACCACAACTCAAAAGCATCAAATCTTCTGCCATCCTTCATCATTGTCCAGCTCTCTGATGTATAGCAAGTAATTACAAAGACCATGGCTTCTATATAAGAATCTTGATCAAAATGTGCAGACCAAAATATCAAATTTCCAATAGGATTTCTATTTTCTAGAGTCATTGAAGCCAGCTAAAGACCTAAGAATATTGCCCTTAGATAACTCTCAAACTTTCAGCCTTAACATAAAATTATTATTTGAAGTGTTCTTTGTGTTAATTAATGGCCTAATTAGTAAAGTACTCCTGTTGTCCTCAATCATTGCATAACTCTCAGATGCATAGCAAGTGATCAGAAAATCAATGGCCTGAATCAGACACACCTACTCTTCAAACTGACATCCTTGCTCTCCAATAAAATTGAGAGGTCCCTGACTGCAGACTTTTCCAATGCAATATGTGTCCTGATTTCCTGACTGCTGATATCAAGGTTATAATTGAGAACCTCAAGAGTGTTGGCTGGGACACAATTAAGATGAGGTGCTTAGTGGATAGAAAGGTGGTAGAATAATTTGTAAAAGGATACAGAGAATGGTTACCCAAACTCTGTATTCTGGAGAATAAAATCAATGTCACTGAATTGTCCATATAGAATTTATGTACTTTCTACTGTGTGTGTCACTAAGACAGACCAACTCATAGCTAATTCTCCAGTGGATTTTCAGAGGCATTAGATCACGGGAGATTTCTCACCTTGCTTTGCTGAGCAACTGGTGTATTTGAACCACATGCCTTCAGATTGGTGGAATAAGTTCTCACCACTATGTCACTTGAGCATTTTTACCCTCCAAAAGCCACAGTAGAAGACATTGCTTTAGTGTTTATATGTAAAATGTCTATATGCATGCTTCTATCAACGTGTGTTTGTATCATAGTATTTATATAATAAACTTCTATATATACTAATTAGAGGTTATGAAGAGTACTTTCCAAAATATTTTATCAAATATTCTATGAAAATCAAATATTAAAAAATGCAATTTTACTCCAGAAGAGTCAAATGTACCAGACTGAAGCAGATGCAACAACCTCCAAATTTTAAAATAATGATTTCAATTAAGAATCTAAGGGTTACTTTCAATCTTCAGATTGAGTCTTAGAGTGAACATATATCTAGATATTTTACTATACTTTACCATTCACAATGTACATTTTTTTCTCATAGTCAGTAACCATGTAATAAATAAGAAAAAACATTTTTTTTTTAAAAAATCTAAGGGCTGAGACATTTCTCCAATTAAAAAGTATTAGACCTACCTGGATGTTACATTATGATCAAACTGTAATCTAGAGCTTCATATAATTGGATTCAGAATGTTCGTCCTTTTCTATCTAGTTTCTTTCATCTGATAGAATTATTTTAATATTCAGTCTTGTAGTTGTGGGAGTAGATCATCTTTTCCTGTGTTGAATTGCAATATATGAATATGCTACATTGTGCCAATATTATACTAATAGACAATGGGATCTCACAGCTTTTGCTATTAGGTAGAAAGTATTTACGAACAAAGTTATACAAAGTCTTTTTTTATAGATTTTTTTTCTTTTTTTCAAAAAAGTATTAAGTTTATTTTCATACTAAAAGAGAAAACTCCAGAACCTTAATCCATACAATTGAACTGTGTTGTATTTCTATTAAAAAAAATATATCAGAACTCTTATTGATCTAGTCTTCTTGTAAATAGTATTATCAAGGCATTTCTTTTTTGATTTAGCTATATATGTGTAAAGATGAAATTTTAGTTGCATTTCCAGAAATTGACTTGTTTGACTATCAGAGCAGAGAAAGCAGATCTTGTTAATTTAGAAATATAAGACTTTAGCTATTTGTGTAATAAAATTTAATTGATGTAATAAAATTTAATTGATACATGCTGTGAAAGAAGCAGATACAACATGAGGAAGGCCAAGTCTGACTTATACCAGCTTCAAAAAGAGAAACTATCCCCATAATTAATGTCCATTGTTGTTGTGTACATCAAGTCAGAACTGACCCATAGCTGACCCTCTGGTGGATTTTCAGGGGCAATTACTCTCATGGGAGGAGATTGCCGATCCTTCTATGTGGAGCAGCTGGTCACCTTGAACTTTGTGCCTTCTGGATTGCAGTGCAGCTTCTTGCCACTAGACCACTAGAGCTCAGCAATGTCCATAGTACCATATAAATAGGTAATTGTCAGACATGCCATTTAGTATACTCCTATGTCTATTTCTTTTTTTCTTACCAATCATTAGGTCCAATGTTCATTGCAAATTGACTCACAGACCTGACTCACATTTATGGGGTTTATACGGGAAATAGGTAGGGCACTGGGGGAGGCAAATAACATCACTCATAGGCAAGTCCAGGTTGTAGTTAACCAGTCCCAAGCAAGATTAACAGTAACACACAATTCCTTAGTTCTTTAGTGAAAATCCAGATTCAGTTTAGCAGTATAAATGGAAGAAGTCTCTGTTTTCCTCATTCAGCAAACTTTATCACAAGCAGTTACAAGTTTCCCTTCAATCATCCAGCAAGCAAACCTTTAACTGTGGCTCTATATCTAGAGTTTCTCTGATTACACCTTACCACAGCTTGTTCACAGCAGAGCCACAGTCTCTTCACCACTGTCATTACCCTCTCTCACAGTGCGGAAAGCGCTCTCTTATATTTGTCTCGCAGAAGTTGTTGATATACAAGACCACGTGTCTGCAGTAAAGGTAACTAGAGATCATACATCACTCCCCTAAGGGTCTAACACAATGGCTAGAACAACCATATTTTAAGGGTCCTAACACCATACAAGCTAAAGGGTATTTCCAAAATAAGGGTCTATGAATATACAGTTAAAATATACAATGTAATAAATATACAATGAATACAAACAAAAAGTTTATTAAAGAAAAGTATCAGATATTTTAACCAATTTGAAACAAAGTAAATATCTTAAAAAAAAACAAAAAAGAAAAAAAATCAAACCAAAAAGCACTTACCAAGATGCAAAACGCTTGCTCCTATTAGGTGTAGTGGGAAGAATCACTTATTACCCACTGGACCAAATTTATTTCTAGAAGTAGAAACAAGGAAATTTTGTATTGAAATAAATTAAATATAACTTAAATAACAAATAATCTCAAATTTGGTTAACCAACAGACACGTGACACGTGAAGAAATGTTTAAAATCACTGGCAAATATAGAGATTCAAATCAAAAGAACAATGAGATATAATTTTACCCCAGTAGCAGTTGTTGTTGTTTTTGTTAAGTGCCATTGAGTCACAGGCGACTCTTAGCGACCCTATGAAGGAAGAATCCTTGATACTTGGGTGCCTTTCATCCTCTCTTCAGGTTCATAGGGTTTCCGGAGGCAAGCTATTATGGAAGTGGATGCCATTCCTCCTCCCAAGCTTATTTTAATTGGGGAGCTCCACCCCATTCTCTGTCCTCATGGGGTAGCCAACCATTAACACATTTGACACATCAATGTCACAGTGTTCAGCCTCACAACAACCACAAGTGATTGTGGTATGGCAACTTGTACACCAGGGCTATAGGACCTGGATAAATGTCTGAACAAAAACAATGAAAAACAGGCCAGAGGGCCGTGGACCACTGGGCCAGCTGATCTCTCTCTCTGTGTTGATATTATTGTTGTTAAGTGCCATCAAATCGCAGGCGACTCATAGTGACCCTTTGAAGGAGAGTCCTCAATGCTTGAGCCAGTAACAGTAGCAAAGTTTAATAGGACAGCAAGCAACAAATGTCAAGAGAGGACATGGAGAGATTGGAGCTCTCAAGCACTGCCGGGTGGTGGTGTCATTGTTGTATACAATAAAGTCAGAACTGACTCATAGCTAATGCTCCAGTGAGTTTTCAAAGGCAGTAAATCACAAGAAGATTACCCATCCTTCTCATGAAAGATCAGCTGATGCATTATAAAATGATACCGTTTTTCTGAAAGACTGTTTGGCATTTCCTCAAAAACCAAAACATAAAAATCCCATATGACCCAGATGTTCCACTGTTAGAAATACACCTCAAGAGAATCAGCACTGTGATATGAATGAAGATATGCACATCTATGTTCATGTTATTCTTGCTACATAGTGTCGAGTCATAGTGAACAGATAGGGACGTGAAGGAAAAAGACAGGAAAAAGAATAGGTCAAATGTAATTAATTATGTAAAATAAAATATATGAATATTATATATGCTCAAAATGTGAGCTGAAGATTCACTATCCTTGCCACTAAAGAGTACACTGGTTCCACTTTCTCTAAGATTTTTTTTTATTCTTTTGGCATAGAAGGTCAATTTAGTACACTTCTTCAATACCACATTTTAAAGATGTCTACTCTCCATTCTTCCTCATTCACTTTTACTTGCACACACCTGAAAAACACCATGGCATGGATAAAACACACAATACTCTTTAAACTTAAATCTTTACTTTGGAAAAGTTATTGAGAGTAGATTTCCCAAGTGTAACTTTTGATTTTTTTATTGCATCCACTATGGGTGTTGATTATAGATCCAAGTAAGAGCTAATTATTGACACATTGAATCTTTTATTCATTTCTCATGATGTTAGCTGTTGATCCAGTGGTAAGGATTTTTTCCCCTCTTTCTTTATTTGGTGTTCAAATGTAATCTATTCTGAAGGCTGCAGTGTTTGATCTTCAGTAGGTGCTGCAAGTAAGAGGATAAATGATTGAGCATATCATTGAAAGGAATGCAAATTTCAGAATATTCAATTATGTTCATGCAAAACCTATGCATATACCAAGAAGCAATTACTCGAACAGACCAAGGGAAAACTGCATGACTGAAAATCAGGGAAGGTGTGTGTAAGGACTGTATCCTTTCTCTATATTTTTTTCAACCAGTATTACTGAAGCATGATTTGAAATTATTTGAATTATTTCAAATTATTCAAATGATTTGAAAAGTTACAGTACATGAAAAAAATGTGACATCAGAAATGTGAAGATAGTCATAAACAACCTGATTTGTGCAGAGTCCACCTTCCATCTCTCTACTGTCATTTATTCTTTAAAAATATGTATCCCAGAGCCAAAGTTTTTAATTTTGACAAAGATCCATTTGACAGCTTTTTATTTCCTTTATAGTGCTTTTAATGACAAATTTGGGGAATTTATCTATATTTAAATGAGAGCTCTATTGGAATAATATACAAGGAGTTGCACTGCTAATCCAAAGACATTGCCTCTCTGGCGATTCAAATGCACCACTGGATGTGCATGATGAAAATGAGAAATCTTCTTCTATATAGTTTACACTTTCTTCAAAACTATTGGAGGATCTTCTATGAGTTGGTACTAACTTGATGACAATGGATTGTTGAGTTGAATAATAGAGAGCACTTAAAGTGAATTATTAAAAATGGATTTTCTAGCAATTGTCTTTGACTTTTCCATATAGTTGCATAAGATCATGCTAAAATAGGATGTCTATATGTCTATCAATGTGATGGGATAATTTGCTAACAACACATTATGTTGTTATGTACCATTGATTAAGAACTGATCCATACCTGACCCTTGAGTTTCTCAGAGGCAGTATATCATACAGGAAGAGGCTGCCTATCTTTCTTTTACAGCAAAGCTGGTGGATTTGAACTGTATATCTTTGGATTGTCAGTACAGCTCCTTACCATTACACCACCAGAGCTCTCTTGCTAATAATATAAATAAATTAAATATCTTTGATATTTGTGTGTGCGTGTGTGTGTGTGTGTGTGAGTGACTTTTCTTGGGTCCAAGTCAACTCTAACTCAATAATCCTATATATATCTGTCTAAATGGGAGAAAAGAGGACATAAGGGCACAGGGCTATGAGTCTCTTTCTGAAAGGGCCAGAAGGAATGAGACTAGCATAGCCCCTCACTGTCCCAGAGCCTGCTCCATGGTTCCTCTACAGGTACAGCAAGACCAAAAGGTTTATGCATTGCTAACTCAAAGTTGTGTTACCAACAATGGAATTTATAAAGGAAAGAAGTTGGGAGAGTGGAGGAGGCAAAGAATATCCCCCCAAATATGTCAAGGTTTGAGCCAAAGTTCCAAGGCATAATACCTTAATTAGTCCATGCTCTGGTTTCAGTTCAGCAGTCAAATTTAATGATTCAGCAAGCAAACAAGCATTCAGCAAGTTATAATTAAGTTTCTCCTTCAAACATTTAGTAAGAACAGCAAACATCTTTAATGGTGGCATCTATCTCAGGGCTCCTTTGCTTATACCTTGCCACAACTTCTCCACAGAAATGCCACAGTCTTTCCAAAACCATCATAGGGTCTCTCTCTCATCATGGTCTTGCTCTAGTCTCCCTCAAGTCTTGCCACCACACATCTTGCTTACCGCAAGTCTAGATGCCACTGGTCTTGCTGCTCAGTGTGGGAAACACTCTTTCTCTTATTTTAGACCCACAGCTGTTGATGATTTGCAAGACCATGTGTCTATAGTTAAGGTAGCTGGACACTAGAAGGAGCTAACTGTAATGAAAAAAAAGCCAAATTTTAGGCTAAAACCACAATAAAAGATTTAAATCTTGCTTGATACTGTGCTATATTTGGTGTGGAAATATGCCAATACGGTGTGTAGACTACTAACAAAGAAATCTCATCAGGATTAAGTAGATTCAAATGTAGAAAACAAGAACTTTGTTACCATTAAGGAAAAAGCAACAGAAAACAGTATGTCACTTTGTGCTAGAGATTCCTGGGTTAAATGGAGACTCAGGCCAGATCAACAACAGTAGTACTAGCAGAGGCGATAGCAGAGGTGGTGGGGAATCAGAAACCAATGTGTGAGATGAGCTGAACTAGAACTGTTGACCCAGGCAGCTAAAACTGAGGGCCTTAATATTGGCTTACTGGTGAAGAAAGAGAAGATAGAGGTCATAATTGACAATACTAAAGAGCTTTCTGAGACTAGTCCAGAGGCAGAGCCCACAAAATTTGAAGGCCGGAAGACACAGGATAGGAGAGGATTCAGATTTGTTGTTCATAGGACCACTGGGAGTTGTATTTAACTAAACTGTGCTGATCAACAACGTGAGTTAATACATAGCTAGAACTGCACACTGAACAGGAGTATTTTCATCCATCATTTTATTACTTTACTTTTAAATTATTTGTTTATAAACTATTTGGAGTACAATTTTATGAAGAGTGGATTCTTAAATGGTTAGAATAGTACCATAAAGACTGATGATTTATTACTTCTAGGTGTTACAGCATCATTTGTTGAACAGACTGTTTTGACTCCATTAGTTTATCTGTTTCTTTGTCTAAGATAGAAAAAGCACAAACCCAGTGCCATGGAATTGAGTTGGATTCATAGTGACTCTTCATCAGGTTTCCAAAAGTATAAATCTTTACAAGAAGAGCAGGCTTATCTTTCTTCCTGGGATCAGGTTGTAGCTTTGAACTATTGACGTTTAAGTTAACAGCATAATTTGTAAAACACTATGTAAACTATATTATATGAATCCATTTCATAATATATTGATCTTTTTTAAGTGTTACATTGTTTTCATCACTGTAATGTTTGTAAGTCTTGAAATAAGTTATCCTGTATTCCTTAATGTTATTTCAGCCTTCAAAAATTCACCTAGCTAATCCATTTCCAAGTCAATTCTAGATTGTTGTTGTTGTTATGTGAGGTCGAGTCGCTTGGCACTCATAGCGACCCTATGTA
>NW_006399751.1:20032389-20046745 GCF_000299155.1 Elephantulus edwardii | reverse complement strand
GTGGATTGATTAGGTGACTGGGGTTATCGGGTTGGAAATTTCAGAGACAGTGTGATTGGCACAAGACAGAGCAGAGTTTAGGGCTGTTGTGCATAGAGTCACTATGAGTCGTATGTGACTCGACAGCACATAACAGCAACAACTACAACATAAATCTTGTAAATATTTTGTTATATGTTGCTATAACAAGGGAGGCTAAGTATATCAGATTTTAGGGTAGAGCATACAGTGCTAGCTGGAACAATAACCAATTATGTTTTTCATTCCTCCCCAGGATCAGTTGATATCAAGATTGAATTCAACCATTTGCGTACTCAATCAATAAATAATAAAGCTATAATAAAGCCCTTATGTATTAAGTTCAAATAAAATCTATAAATACTGGATCTTGAGGAAGCTTTTAGGTAATACTCTATTATAGTAAATGGAATCCAGGAAAGCAGCGATTATTGAAGACAATACAAATTCCATGTTTAAATGTCTCCCAGACCTTATTTTATGAATGTCTTTCTTTCCCTAGTTTCTATAATTTCCTTCTAATAAACCATAAATATGAGTATAGTAACTTGTATTAGGTATGCCAGTCCTAATCACAAATTATCAAAATGGGGAGAGGTATGGGACATTCTAAATTTCATAAGTGAGGGCATTTTGGATATAATGCCCTCTTACCCCACAGACTAGAGATGATAAGAGAATTGATGCCTTTGAGCTGTGGTGCTGGAAAAGAGTATTGAATATACCATGAACTACTAGGAAAATGAACAGGTTTGATCCAAAAGAGGGTGAGACCAGGTTGATCCTTGGAGGCAAGACTTCTGAAACTTAGTCTGACATACTTTGGACATTTTGCAAGGAGGGACCATTTCTTGGAGTGGGTGGAGGGATAGTGCAGGAGAGGAAGACCCTCAAGATGGATTGATTCAGTGACTGGGATAATGGGTGTAGGTGTGTCAAAGACAATAAAATTGGCACAGGATATAGCAGGGTTTAAGGCTCTTGTACATAGAGTTGCTATGAGTTGCAAGTGACTCATTGGCACAAAACAACAACAACCCCAGAGTTTGTCAAGTCCATTTAAGGAAAGAGGGTGGTGCAGGCAGAGCATATATTTACCTTCTAGATCTAGGGAAGTGTGGTTACCCAGTGGGTAAAGGGTTGAGCTGTCAATTCAAGGCAAGTGATTTGAATTCACCAGTTGCTTCTCTGGAAAAAGATATGCAATCTTCTCCTATAGATTTACACTCTCAAAATCCACTCAAGGGTAGGCTATGAATCAATTCCCTTCTGCAGATGTTTTTCACAATAGGGAATCCATTCCAATCCTACTTGCAAGATTTGTGTGGGGCTCCTGAAAGAATATGCCCATAACATAATTGAAATCCTTTTAAGAATGCTCTCAGTTTTCACTTTAATATTTAACCTCCAGAAAACAAACAAACAAATTTGTCTCAATATTTACCCTTACCATTTGTATAACATTTGCCCATAGTAAGCAATTGTTTGACTGTTTTTTAAGAGAAAGAATGGGTGGAAAGTATAAATTGAGGCTATCAGAGTAAGATGTTCACAAAAAACCTGAGTGAGTACCCTTGCATCTCAACTCATCGCTATCAAGTAAAAATTTAATCATAATTGAACCTACCATGAATTTTTTATTTATCCGCAGTTTTGATTGTTTGATGGAATTTTGATTTTTATCCACAATTACTTCTCTCTGTATAGATCTCAGGATAGAAACTTATCCTTTGGTCAGGTTTTGAGGCCATTTATATGTCACTTTTCCAACTTGTTCATGTTGTGTGAATAGACATGTTTTGTAGTACACTCCATTCTTATTAGACATAGAAAAGAAGCAATGAGTATGTTCAACTTGTGGTGATCACTTGTGTCTACTTGCTCAGTAGAAATGGAAAGCATCAGGATCTCCTTTCCAGAACTTAACATTAAAAGAATTTGGTGAGTTTGCTCAACTCCTGAGTGGAAGTGAGAGACATTACAGTAATGAATAAATGGCTGAGTTTAGACATGTTCCTTCGGCACTGTTCACTAGCATGGTATATGAATAAATGAAGAAGAGTTCATGGTTTGTGGAGTAAGGCGTCCTGAGGATTCCTGATGTATTGATTTAAGTCCATTACTTACCCCACTGAAGTTGAGTGAAGGGACCAGCACTGAATGACAGGAAGTATGGACTCATTTCTGTTCAATCTCCATTAATTGCTTCTACCTGTATGTAAAGTTTTCCTTAGTTTTTTTTTTTTAATTCATGACTTTATATCACAATCTATATGATGTAGCATTTCACATATTTGTGATCATTTGTTAGTTAATATAATAATTTCACCTCACACACTTTGGACATGTTACTAGGAACAGTTATTCCTTGGAGGAGGACATGATGTTGGGAAAGGTGGAGGGTCGGCGAAAAAGAGAAAGGCCTTCCACTAGGTAGATTAAGATGGTGACTACTGCAGTGGGCTTTTTTGTGCTAGTAAGTGTCCAGATGGAGCAGGATAGACCAGTATTCAGATTTTTTATTCATAGATTGGTGCTCAAGTCGATGGCACCTAACAACAACATTGTATACATGTATCATAAGTTCTTCAGCCATTCATCCTTTGATGGATGTTTGACTTGTTTCCAACTCTTTGTTAGTGAAAATAATTCTTCAATTAACATAAATGTACAGCTTCTGCTTCAGCTCTTATTGCTTCAGAGTTTATACCTAGTAGTTGAGATTCCTGGACCAGATTGCATTTCTACTTTCAAATTTCTAAGGAGTTGTTAGAAAATGTTCAAAACTAGAATAGTGTTTATTTTGTAGGAAAAGAGTATTATTTTTCAATAAAACTAAATAAAAGGTTCAGTAAAGTTTAAAACTTTAAGTTTTAAAAAAATGAGTGAATCCCTTCATTATTTCAGATCATATTCTAAACAAATAATTTTCTACAAATCGGGAAACAAGTAAATTATTTAGTTCTTTCATTCCATTTCTGTATTTACCTTTTTGCTTCCCTGGCCTTATAGCCTTTCTTATTAATTTCCTTGAAAAAGGAATTTGGCATCTGTATTGGAGTTGTGTTGAATCTGTAGATTGTAGATTGTTTTTGTTGGAATTTACAACAACCAACAACAAATTGAGATTTTTGAGAATGGACCTAACTAAAGACAAAAGTGACCTATACAAATAAAACTACAGAACTCATCTATGAGAAACAATAAAAGACCTCAACAAATGGAAAAATGTTTCCTGTTCATGGATAAGAAAACAATATAGTGAGACTTCTTATCTTTTGTTGACTTTCCGCTTTTCTGAGAGCAATGTCTTTTTCTAGGAACTAGTCCCTCCTGACAAGATTCCCAAAGGATATAAGATGAAGCATCAACACAATTCCTTCTAAGGAGGAACACCCTGACTTCACTTGTTATAATCCAGATTGGTTCATTCTTTAGTGGTGTATAATATAGTCAGTATTCTTCACCAAAACCATAATTTTAAAGCATGACTTATTTGGTCTTCTTTATTCACTATCCATCTTTTTCACATGCTATTAAATAAGTATGTGGTTAATATTTTGGTGTTTTTTAATTTTTTAGTCTAATTTTTTAAAATGATGACTTTTGGTCAGAAAGAAAAATGCGCATATTGGCTTGGTTTTTATTCTTTTTAGCCACAGTAATAGATATTTTTCTTATTATAACCCTTTTAGTCATAGGGAACTCTGATAGCCTAGTGGCAAGAAGCTATACTGAAATGGTTCAAGACCACCCACTGCTCCTTGAGAGAATGATGACAATTTCTTCCTGTGGTATTAACTGCCTATAAAAACTCACTGGGGGATCTGTTATGGGTTGGTTCAACTCTCTGGTATACAACAATAGCAGTCATAGTGTTGTAGTTCCATTTTAGAATGAGCTGTTCACTATGTTGAAATGGGAAGATTAGAGTTAAATGCAAATCATCTCAAGCTAGAGATTCTGACTAGTATTGATACTTTGGCTTCATTTTAAGCATGATCTGCATCTAATATATAGAAATGCTTGGGGAAAGTTCTCTCTCTTGCACTGGTTTCTACAAATGGCTTCTCTTTCTCTGGCCTGTACTTCCTAAAATCTGAGCCTGTGACCTTGTACACTTGTGGCTCATTGTCTAATCTATTCATTTAGGTTTGTCAGTTTCTGTGGTCAGGTGGCTGGGAGAAGTGATCAAATTGATGCTCAGTAACAAGTTTGGGACTTACCACCCTCCACAACCATGTGAGCTATTTATGTGCTGGTTATGAGACTTTTTTCTGGAAAAGCAGCACAAATCAATATTGTATGTAGAGACAGATTTATCTCGAGGTAATAGTTTACAGAAGTTCCAGCCTTTTATATCACCATTTCTTGCTTTCATGTTAGCTTCACTATATACAAGGACAAGTTTCAGAGTCCTTTCTAACATCACTTTTGGTCTCTGACTCTGAGTTATTATTTCATAAGTGCATGGTCAGACCTGCTTCTTACTCTGTCTGGCAACTCTACTGAAATCTATCCACCTGGGGTGACCTCAGAGGTATTTCTAATACTGGTGGCATAACTTCCAGGATCACAACAACACATGAACCACCACAATTTGGGAAACTGACAGATGAATGATAGACTCATCTTTTGTTTTTGTGGTTCGGTGTTGCCACTCATAGACCTGTCCTTTGTGAGACTAAAATTCTATCCATTATGTACAGTTCTTTTAGAATCCTAACAAAAAGTATTCCAGATAGGAAACATAGTTTTGAGAAAGTAACTGTTGTAAAATAAAAATTAAAAAAATACGTGTGTAGAAAGTGGAATGAAAAGTAAAAGTTTGCTTTCCAAACAAAGCTCTCATGCTATTACCATTACCCTAACAGGAAGATATCTTGCAACATCAAAATTTATGATAATTGAGAACTTAATTTATCCCTAGGCCTCTCTTGAATATGCAATTGAAGTATATGCATACACATTTATACACACACACATTTTTAACTTGTCACTTTATACCTGATAAATATGAATTGCTTAATTAGCCTCATTGGAGTACTGGAGTTTAAAATCACAAACCAAATCATTATCAGAAAGAACACAGCAGCAGACCATAAGGCTATAAATAGTTGACACACATAATAGAATCTTGGGAGGAGCAGCAGTTAAAATCGAAGGAAGCACAGTCAATGCTGAAACTAAGTCATGAACTCATGGGATCAGGGTTGATTTATTTGATTCATGACCATTAAAATTCATCTCAGTGAGTAGTAAGCTGGATAATATTTCTGCCCTATTTAGCCAATGACTTTATTAGTAAAGAGAAAGATTGGAAATAAAATGTATAAAAACCAAAGCCCTAAAATACTAGTAATTTTTTTCATTTTTTGTATTTTTTTAATTTAATAAGTTTTTATTCTATACTGGCTTACTTACAAAGTTCACATACATTGTTTTTCACACTGGATCTTTCCTATTTCCTTTACTCATCCCCTCCCTCCACTCATGAAATTGTGTAACCCTGTGATTAACGACACTACCACCCGGCTCATCCTCACCCTCTGCTCCCACCTTCCTGCACTGGATCCTCATACATGTTCTACAATAATGGTTTTATACAGTGTTTGTTCTTATGTGACTGAGTTAGTTCAGTTAGCATAACGGTCTCCAGTCCATCCCAAGTTAGGTAGTGGTTTACAAAGTCATGGCTATTGCTTGCTGCTTAGTATTTCATCGTGAAAATGTACCATAGTTTCTCAATACATTCAATTGTGGATGGTAAGTTACTCTTGGTACAAGATGGTAATTATCCCAAAACAACACTTGACACATATTCGGTTTTCAATAAGACTATGTTGAACAATTTCATGACTTAAGATCAAGATGCTCCAATTGTTGTTGTTGTTGTTGTTGTTGTTGTTAAGTGCCGTCGAGTCACAGGCGACTCATAGCAACCCTATGAAGGAGAGTCCTCGACGCTTGGGTGCCTTTCATCCTCTCTCCAGGTTCATAGGGTTTCCGGAGGCAAGCTCCTCCTTCCAAGCTTGTTTTAATCGGGAAGCTCCACCCCACTCTCTATCCGCATCGGGTAACCAATCATTAACACATTTGACACACCAGTGTCACAGTGTTTGGCCTCACAGCAACCACACGTTACCACTGTACGACAACTTGTACACCAGAGCTATACGACCTAGGGGAATGTCTGAACAAAAACAATGAAAGACAGGCCTGAGGGCAGCGGATTAAAAGTCACCCACCTTTGGCTTGGTAGCATCGCTGTCTGTCCACTGGGCCAGTGATCTCTCTCTCTATGTTGATATTATTGTTGTTAAGTGCCGTCGAGTCGCAATAGCCCAATAGCAGCTCACTAAATTAAAAGCTGGAAATCTCTAGTAATTTTATTAGTTGAAATTAATATATGACATTCTTAGCTGTATGTATTTGATCCTGTGAGGCTGACTGTCAGGTTCTTTTTCTGATCATGGTATTTCTGTGATTTATTTAAGATTATTGATTTTTAATCTTCATAAAGTTAACACTATTCTGGATTCAGTGGATGGAGTGGAAACCTACACTAGTTTGTATTTGACCAACCAGAGTCAGTTTCATTGACTATGCCAAGGCATTTGACTATGTGGATGACAACAAATTGTTGCTAACCTTGAGAAAAATGGGGACCCAAGAACAAGTGATTGTGCTCTTTCAAAACCTATACTTGGACCAGGAGTGAGTCATCAGAACAGAGCAAGGAAACACTACATGGTTCAAAATCAGAGAAGGAGTGTGTCAGGGATGTGTCCTGTCTCCTACCTTTTCAATCTGTATGAAGTCAGATCATTTGAGAGGCTGGACTTTCTGAGGAGGAATGTAGCATTAAGATTGTAAGAAAACTCACCAACAATCTGAATTATGCAGATGACAAAACTTTCCTTGCTTAAACTGAGGAAGGTCTGAAGTATTTTCAGGAGAAGGTCGAAGACTATTCTTTGCAATATGTATTGAATCACAACATCAAGAAAATGAAGATTCTCACTACCAAGTCCATTGGCAACTTCTTGATAGATGGAGAAGAGATTAATATTTTTAACAATTTCATCATGCTCTGCTCCACAATCAATACTCTTGACATCATCAATCAGGAAATCAAAAGATGCATTAGGAAAATCTGCTGTCAGGGACCTCTCCAGAGTGTGGAAGAGCAATGATGTCAGTCCAGAGAATAAGGTGTGCCTGATCCAGGCCATGTGTTTGAAATGATTTGCTATGCATCAAAGAGCTGTACAGTGACTGGGGGCTACAGGAGAAGAATTGATGCCTTTGAGCTACAGAAAAAGTATTGAACATCTCATGGACTGCCAAGAGAACCAACAGGTCTGTTCTGGAGAGGATGAAATTAAGCTGCTCCTTGGAGGTAAGGATTTTGAGTCTGTCTCACATACTTTGGGCATGTAGCCAGGAGGGAACAGTCTTCAGAGAAGGATATGTTTCGAATGGTTGAGAAGCAGTACAGGAGAAGAAGGCACCAATGAGATGAAATGACACAATAACTGGGGTAATAAGGGTAGGTGTGTAAGAAAAAGGTTCAGAGCTGTTGTTCATAGGGTCACTATGAGTTGTAGTCAACTTGATGACCCTTAACAATATAACATTGCACTGAAAAAGTTTACTATTAGGGATTTCCCCAAGTTACTGAGGAACAAGGATATCAGTTTGAAGACTATGGTGTGCCTGATTCAGGCCATGGTCTTTTTAATCTGTATACATCTGAGAGCTGAACAATGAATAAAGATGACAGAAAATAATTGATATAGACTATGTGTTGAAGAAGAGTACTGAATATCCTATGGACTCCCCCCCAAACAAACAAACAAACAAACAAAAACCAACAAATAAATCTGCTTCGGTGAATGTGCAACCAGAGTGCTCCTTGGAAGCAAAGGTAAAGTTTCATCTCTCATACTTTAGGCACATTGCTAGGAGAGGTTTCTTCCTTGGAGAAGAAAATCATTCTTAGAAATATGGAGAATTGACACAGTAAGGGCAGAAATGGTCTCAAGTATGTCAGAGATAATGAGAAAGGCACAAGACAAGACGGAGCTCAGATATGTTGCTATAGTGTCACTATGAGTTGTACTCAACTCAAAGGCACCTAACAAAAACAATCCCAGAGGAAGAGAAAAGTAATGTGGAAATTATAGAGCAATATTAGCAGCACATACAAGTAAAACCCTGCTGAAAATAATTTTTAAATGGTCTTGCTCAACTTGACGACACTCCCCAGCAGATCAATATAGAACTGCCAAGATTCAGGCAGATTTCATAAATGGCTATGATACCAGGGATATCATTGCTGATGTTGGATCCATCACGACTCAGAAGGGAGTAACAGAAGATATCTACTTGCCTTTTCATTGACTTTGCAAAGGAATTGACTGTGTTGATCATGACAAATAATGGATAACCTTAAAAAAAAAGGAAAATCCCAGGATACTGTTTTTGCTGTCATGGAAATCCTAAACACTGAAATCATGATGCTATTGTCTGAATAGAGCAAGAGAATACTACATGGTTTAAAGTCAAGAATGATATTCATCAGGGCTCTATATTTTCTCCATACCTGTTTAATATCTATGCTAGGGAAAAAATCTTTAGAGAAGCTGAACTTTAAGAAAAATGTAGCATCAGGATCAAAGGAAGTCTCACAACCAGACCACACAAACTTGCTTACTGATCCCCTGATGAGTCTACACACTTCCAAAATTAGTATCATTGTACCCAGCTAATTTGTGTGGTGTTTTCATAATCCATCTAGCTAATATTAGTAACGGACTATTTATGAGAAATATCAGGCCAACATATTCTCAAATACTTAACCACCTGTATGTGTTCATAATGTGTAACATTAACATCTCCATGGCTCCTTTCCACAATTCCCCCATTGCAACGGGTTCAGATATGCTTGGAGGTCTCCTAGAGACTCCGAGCCATCAGGGGACTGATTCATATGGCAGAAGGTATGTGGGCTGGTTTTGGAGAAACTGGTGAGTGATGAGCCAGAATCCTGTCGACTGTCACTTGTGTCACAGCTACATGATGACTGTGGGTGATGCAGGCTGGTAGTGTAGAAACTGGTGAGCAGCTAGAAACTATATCCCAGGTGAACAAGCTTTTCCAAGGGATAAAAACACCTGGCAGTGACAATTCCATGAGTTTAAATAAGTCTATAGTAGGATGGGACTTGTATCTCATCATAATCCTCTCTCCTTAATACAATGATTACTTTAGTATAGAACAAACATTTAATGTTTTGGCTAGGAAAGATAATTTTGAATGATAAACCTTAGACATCTAGACACAGATGGAGCCAAAGATAGTTGTTTCAATATCCACAATGTTCATCAATAAAGATGCTAGATATTAATCTCATATTCAGATTCTCTTTCCCTTTTTTTCCTCAGGAATTTGGACATGATATACAATTTAATAACTGGTTAAAAGTAAAAAGTGAGGCGAAAATGAACTACAAAGACAGTAAACATATCTGATTTGTGCTTAAAGTATATTACTAGATTACTCAAGGATATATGAAATACACTTAAGTTGTTGGAGTTGGAAATCCATCTTACCAAATTACAGTTTTGTAAGAATTGTCTTACCTGAGATTCCATGAGGTCCAATTTTTGACTCAAGAAAAAAAAATATACATTACCTTTGCTTTGAGGCTCTATGAGGAGAAATGTGGGGTCAGGATTGGTGGACGATTTATCAACAATCTGCGTTATGCTGACACAACCCTGCTTGCTGAAACTGAGGAGGACCTGAAGCGCCTGCTGCAGAGTGTCAAGGACTGCAGCCTACAATATGGATTGAGGCTCAATGTCAAGAAGACAAAGATTCTCACCACTGGACCAATTGGCAGCATCAGGATGGATGGTGAAGAGATTGAGATTGTACACAGCTTTAGTTTGCTTGGCTCCACAGTCAACAGTCTTGGCACCAGCAGCCAGGAAGTTAAAAGGCGCATTGCCATGGGAAAGTCTGCTGTTAGGGACCTCTCCAAAGTGCTGAAGAGCAGTGGTATCTCTTTGGAGACTAAGGTGCGTCTGATACAGGCCATGGTTTTCGCAATCACCTGTTGTGCATCAGAGAGTTGGACAATGACCAAGGAGGACAGAAGGAGAATTGATGCCTTTGAGCTGTGGTGCTGGAGAAGAGTACTGAGAATACATGGACTGCTAGGAAAACAAACAGATTTGTCCTGGAAAGGGTTAAACCGGGTGGCTCCTTGGAGGCAAGGATTCTGAGGCTCCTTCTAACATACTTTGGACATGTTGTAAGGAGAGACCAGTCCTTACAGAGGGACATCATGCTTGGGAGGGTGGAGGGACAGCGCAGGAGAGGAAGGCACTCTATGAGGTGGATTGATTCCGTGACTGGGATAATTGGGATGGGAGTGTCAGAGACAGTGCGATTGGCACAGGACAGAGCGGAGTTTAGGGCTGTTGTACAAAGGGTCGCTATGAGTCACAGGCTACTCGAGGGCATGTAACAACAACAACAACAACAAGAAACCTTTTCTTTAAGATTTCTGATAGTTTCAGTCACTTGAGAATAAATGAACACAATGATATGCATGGCTACCAAGAGTCTACTATTCTTTGTGATTCTAGGAAAAAAAGAAGAGACATGGAATGTTAAACTGTGGCCCCCTTGAGGGAAAGTATTATACTATACTTTAGCTCAGCAATTGATGCATTTTACTTGAATATCTATTGTAAAATGGATGCATGAAACTATCATGTGTAGCATTTAAATAGAGAAATGACATAGAAATAATGGATGAAGAAACTTAAGAAAATGTTGGATGAAAACAATTTCTAATTTCTTTAATATTTGATTATTGATAATCACCTATTAAAGAGATGAAAAATATCCAATTTTACTTTCTGTTGTTTTGATATTTTTCTCAGTTGCTTGATTTATGTTGGTGAATGAATGAATAAAAATAAATCTATTTAAAGGATTTGTTCTTATGGTGTTTAAATACTTCTGAGTATCCTGTTCAATTCATTAGTATGATTTACTTAAATAAATAAGGATGCTAACTGAGGCTTTTGACATTGTAATAATACAAGCAATAATACAAGATTATGAAATAAACATTTTCTTGCAATAAAATAATTCATATTCTTCATTAATGTAACACACAAGCATACACACAATAAACACACAGGTAAACAAACAAACAAAAAAACCCCACATTGGCATCTTATCTTTTCCAAATAAAACAGCAGTTTAGGACAAAATAGACAGCAGTGTAAGGGTTCCACAATTGTGATATTTACTGAAACAGACTTCTACATCTTCTTTTTGCAGATGAGCTCTTGGATTGAAACTGGTGACTTTCAGTAAGTAAACCAAGTGCTTAACCACTGTTACAGCATGACTTTGTATATATTGTTGATTGTTGTTGATGGCTTTCGAGTCGATCACAAATCATAGTGACCTCATGAACGAAAGGCCTGAACCCCTCTACAACTATTGACATTTGCGTACAATTTTAAACTTAAAATATACTTCTTGCTATCATCTTTGGATATGTACCATATTATTGAAAGTTAAAAATTTTTATTGCTATTAAGTTTAATCAGAAACTTAATTCTGTGATCCTGCTAAACTTGGAGGGAAAGAAGGAAAACATGATTCACAAACAACCGTAGCAAAAGCAAAAGAGTAAAAGTTATTGCAAGCACATTTGAAAGTACCTGGATGACCTCTGGAGTTAAGGAACTAATGATCTACTGATCAAGAGAAAACATGAATTACAGATCACATTAGAGTTGTCCACAGTCTGTGAAAGCTATTTATTTTTAAATACTATTGAATACTATTTAGTAATAGACAATTTCCTCTTCTGTTACAGAAGTGATATTTTAAGCTATCAGTAGTGTTGATGGAGTTCATTTTTTTGTATATGTTCTGAGAATTGATAGTATTCTGGGATATTTTAATATTTTTAAATGTCTTTTTTTTTAATTTGATACTTCTGTCATATAAGTCTATTTTGGAATTAGTTCCTGTATATATTTAGTTTATAATTGCAAATTTCTTAGTGTTGTGTTAACATTCATTATTTTATTTCCTTTAATTTATGATACTAAATTAAATATTGTTTATTGAATGCATAGTTTATAGTTTCTGTGAATATGACCTCTATTGTTTAAAATAAGTGAATTCTATTATTTCAAGGCACTAGCAAATACTTATGTTGCTATGTTACTTAAATACTTAACAACATCATATACCTATCATGTATATATAAAATAGAACATTATAAATCATAATTCATTATTGTTATCTCTCAATCTATATAATTGACTCTTGGTCTAAATTATTACCTACATGTGTCATAATATAACTATGGTTCATAAGGTTTTCAGTTGCTGAATTTTGAGAATAGCTTATTAGATCTATATTCAATGGAGCTCATGAAAGGACTCAAATCTTCAATTTTTAAGTTGGTATCTAATTTCATTAAACATTTTGCATCACCCAGTGGGTATAGGGAACTGTTATGAATCTCCATATATTAGTCATATTGTAATAATTATTTCTCAGGTTTTATGGTTAGCATCTCAATAAAATTTCTTATTCTAAATAAGTATATACAATTCTGAAAACAAAATTGAAAGCTGTAAAATACCTCTTCCTCTTTATTCAAATGATTCAAGTAAGGTATGGAACTTAATTCTGGTTCAAAAGAGGTTTGATAATACTAATTGTTTATCCTCTTACTATATACTTCTCTGGGTCTAGTTGAAATATTTAGAAAATATATTTATAGTCTATTAAAGATTCAGGTAAGCCTACTAGTGAGTATCTGCAATATAGAAAGTATATAAAATTAAATTTATTGAAAATTTCCTTGTCAGAAAAAAGCTCTACTATTTATAGGAATAGTTGGTTCTTCCCCAAGAGGAAGTGATACAATAAATATTCTTTAGAATGTTGTTGTTGTTATGTGCCATCGAGTCACTCATAGAGACTCATAGAGACCTTATGTACAACAGCCCTAAACTCTGCTCTGTCCTGGGCCAATCACACTGTCTCTGATACACCCATCCCGATTACAACAGTCACTGAGTCAATCCTCCTCACAGAGGGCTTTCCTCTCCTGCGCTGTCCCTCCACCATTCCAAGCATGATGTCCCTCTCCAAGGGCTGGTACCTTCTTACAACATGTCCAAAGTATGTTAGATGAAGCCCCAGAATCTTTGCCTCCAAGGACCAGCCCAGTTTAACCCTCTCCAGGATGACTCTGTTTGTTTTCTTAGCAGTCCATGGTACACTCAATATTCTTCTCCAGCACAACAGCTCAAAGGCATCAATTCTTCTTCTATCCTTCCTAGTCATTGTCCAACTCTCTGATGTATAACAAGTGATTGCAAAGACCATGGCCTGTGTCAGACGCATCTTAGTCTCCAGAGAGACACCATTGCTCGTCAGTACTTTGGAGAGGTCCCTAATAGCAGACTTTTCTATCACAATATGTCTTTTAATTTCCTGGCTGCTGGTGCCAAGAGTGGTGACTGTGGAGCCAAGCAAACTAAGGCTGTGAACAATCTCAATCTCTTCACCATCCATTTTGATGCTGCCAATTGGTCCAGTAGTGAGAATCTTTGTCTTCTTGACATTGAGTCTCAATCTATATTGAAGGCTGCAGTCTTGACCCTTTGCAGAATAGATACTGATAAAATTCTTACATATTATGATATCAAATACCGTCAAAAGCTCTTAGAGAAAAAGGTACCATGAAAAATAATTAGAATTTTATTAAAACCAATGTGATACCAGCAACACTGAATACTACAAGTAACACACAATGCATTTGAAGTTTTTCTATGGCAAAGTATTCTAAGTATAGCATTAATATCTAAATGTGAAGGTGAAAATATTTTTAGATATCTACGTGGGTGGCCTCCTCAGTGTCGGGAACCTGTGGTGGTAGACTGGCTCAGGACAGGGAAGGTTTCAGAGCTGCTGTAAATAGGGTTACTATGCATGTCAGGCAACTCAGCCAGTAATATTCTATGCCAGGTTTGGAAGCAGGAGTGGCATCCACTTCCTACATAACATGCTTCCAGAAACTCCATGAACTTTGATAAAAACCAATAGTTGTAGAAGCCTTTAAGGCCTTGTGTTCATTAGGTTGCTATGAGTCATGCTCAACTCAAAGGCAATCAACAACAACCATAATATACTGTAGAAATGTAGTAGTATCCTTTTTTACAGCATATTCTTCCCATTTAATTATTTTTCATTCATTGTTGCACATTTTCCTCCCTGC
>NW_006399751.1:20029864-20032249 GCF_000299155.1 Elephantulus edwardii | reverse complement strand
TTACTCTGCATTATTTTTCTGGAATCTTACCATGAAAATAATACCAAATCAAATATTCCTTTTAAACAAGTCTCTCTCTCATCTGTTTCAGTGCAATATACATTATTTATTCCCTCTTTTCTTTGGTTCCTCCCAACCCTGATGTCAGTCCCATTTTATAACAGTGGCACTATGCAGTATTTGTCCTTTTGTGACTGAGCTATTTCACTCAGCATAATGTCCTAGAGGACTAGTATTCTTCTTACCTTTAAAAAAATTGCACAATATTGTTTACTTAAATATGAATAGAAGAAATTCAAGTAGCAAACCTTAGGCAGTAGGAAATTAGAAAGTTAGATATGCTATGTACAATAGCTCTGAACCTTTATCTATCCTGTGCCAATCTTATTTTTTTCTGACACACCCACACTCTTCACTCCAGTCACCGAATTAATTCATCTTATCAAGAGTCTTCTTCTCCTGTGTTGTTCCTTCACCTTCCCAAACATGATGTTCCTCTCCTGGTCACTCCTCGCAACATGTCCAATGTATGTCAAATGAAGCTTCAGAATCTTTGTCTCCAGGGAGCAACTTGGTTTCACCCTCTCTAGGACAAACTAGTTTGTCTAGCAGTTCATGGTATATTCAATACTCTTCTCCATCATTACAGCTCAAAGGCATCAACTCTCCTGTCATCCTTAACCATTGTCCGGTTTTTGTTTTGTTCATTTTTGGTACATAATAAGTAATTGCAAAGACTACGGCCTAGATCAGGAACACCTTAGTTTCCAGACTGATACTGTTGTTTTTAGTCCTCTAGAGTGGTCCCTGACAGCAGACTTTCCCAATGCAATTTGTCTCTTGGTTTCCTGATTGCTGGTACCAAGAGTGTTGCTTGTGGAGCCAACAAATTAGAGCTGTTAACAATCTCAATCTCTTCACCATCTATCATGATGCTGCCAATTGGCCCAGTGATGAGACTCTTCATTTTCTTGATGTTGAGATTCAATTCATATTGAAGACTAAATTCCTTGATCTTCTGCAGCAAAAGCCTCATGTCCTCTTCAGTCTCTCAGTAAACAGGGTTGTGTCATCTGCATAACACAGATTGTTGATGAATCTTCCTCCAATCCTGATGCTACATTCTTCCTCATAGAGCCCAGCCTCCTAGATGATGTGTTCTACATTCAGTTTGAAAAGGTATGGAGATAGGACACATCCCTGGTGTACACTCTTCTCAATTTTTGAACCATGCTGTGTTTCCTTTCTCTATTCTGATGACTGCCTCATGGCCCAAGAATAGGTTTTGCAAAGGCACAGTCAAGTGTTCTGGGATTCCCATTCTTCTCTGAGTTAGATATAGTTTATTATGATCCACACAGTAAAATGTCTTTGCATACCATATACATTTATAATAATCTACTGGATGAATAGACAACATCCTGATAAGTGAAGCAAAGATTATAATTATAAATTATTTCATTTTACTTGGATCCACAGTAAAGCATCTATGGTAAGTGGCCAAGAAATAAAAATGATTGACTTAATTGGAAAAATCTGCTGTCAAAGACTTTTTCAAAATACAAAAGAGCAATGAATGATGTCAGTTTAAAATTAAAATGAGCTTGATATAAGCATGATATTTTCAATTGCTTTCTTTCTATTGATTTGATAGTAGGATGATAAACAAGAATGACAAAGGACTGATGCCTTTGAATTAGGATGTTGGTGAAAAGTATTTAATATCTCGTGGACTGTAAAAAGAACAGACAAATTTATCTTGGAGAAGGTGCATTCATGATGGTTTTTAAAGGCAAGAATGGTTTAAGTTGATCTCACACTTTGGTGTGGTGTCTGGAGAGGCCAGTCCGTAGAAAAGACATCGTGTCTTTCAAAACTGTGCTATTTTTAGATGCTACTAACTATGATTCATAAGGACCCTATTGTGACCTTACCCCATTCTGTTCCATAATCAGAATCTCCACTCTGCTCATACCCATTGTGAGAGAGCACCAGTCATTCATATTCAAGTTAAGATTGGAACTGAAGAAATATTTAAAAGCCAAAAAAATCAAAGTACAACTTTGAGTTTATCCTACCTCATACTATCTCAAAAATATGCTGGACGCACTGAACACTTTCAATATTCTGTCATTCTCATCACCATTGGCTGGGTTGATCCCCCAGAGCATTTTTAAAGGTTGTAAATTGCATAGAAGGAGAATTCCCAATTTTCTCCAGTGGAAATATTTGTTGATTCTAACCACTTGTCTTTGGATTGATAGTGCTCCAAGCCTGTTATTTTCACTTCCAATATTAGTGAGGATAATGTCAATAATAAAATGACACAACTCATGTCTTTAGTTTATTCTCTTTATTAAACAAATATCTACTGACTGTCTACCA
>NW_006399751.1:20017560-20028924 GCF_000299155.1 Elephantulus edwardii | reverse complement strand
GTACACCCTTTCCAACTTTAAACCATGCAGTGTTACCCTGCTCTGTTCTGACTACTGCCTCTTGGTCCAAGTATAGGTTTTGCATTAGCACAATTAAATGTTCTGGGATTCCCATTCTTCTCAGAGTCAGCCACAGTTTGTTATAGTTGTTGTTATTTATGTTTGGCACCTGCCAAGTCAAATCTCACTCACACCTACCTTATATATGAGATAATGAATACATGGCCAATTTTGCTAGGTCTTGGTGATGACAAAGCAGATATAGTCTTTGCACATGAAATGCTAACACAGTAGTTAATAATGTAAATATCAACGATTATTTGTATGTGGCATACCATAGAGTTGGAACTGACCCATAATTGACCCTCTGCCAGGTTTTCAGAGGCAGTTAACCACATGGGAGGAAATTGTGTATCCTTCTCCTGTGGGGCAGATGGTGACATCGAACCTGTTGTTTTCAGACTGCAGCACAGCTTCTTGCCACTCAGCCAGCAGAACTCCCTCAAAGATGGGTAGCTTGTGTTTTGATATCGTTTCGATATCTACTTCAAGGACTATGATTTTTTTATCTTTTAAAAAATATTTAATATAAACATTTTATTTTATACTGTTTACTTACAAAGTTCATACACATTGTTTTCACACTGAATCTTTTCCATTTCTTTAACCCACCCCTCCCTCTATCCATCAAATGGCGCAGCCTGATGGTTATGCTCCCACCCATCCTCACCCATGTGCTTCCCCCTCCCACATTTTACTAGTTTTCTATTTCTACAATAATCATCTTATACAGGATTTGTCCTTATATGACTGAGTTCACTCAACATAATGCCCTCCAGTTCCTCCCAAGTTAGGTAGTAATTTACAAAATCATTGCTTCTGTGTGCTGTCTAGTATTCCATAGGGTGAATGTACCATGATTTCTTAGTCCATTCCATTGTGGTTGGACATTTGGGCTGTTTCTTTGTTCTTGTGATGGTGAATAATGCTGTTATAACCCCGGGTGTACAAAGTCTCTGTGCCTCAGTACTCATGTTTTCAGGATATATGTCAAGCAGTGGAATAGCTGGGTCATATGGAACTTCTGTATTCAGCTTTCTGTACCAACAATGTATAAGAGTTCATGTTTCACCACATCCTCTTCAACATTTATTATATGCTGTCCTGTTAAACTTTGTCACTGCTACTAGGGTGAGATGGTACTTCATTGTGGTTTTCATTTGCATCTCTCTTACTGCCAGTGATTTTGAATATTTCTGCATGTGCCTGATGTCCATCTGAATATCTTCCTCTGTGAAAATTCTTTCCATGTCTTTTGCCCATTTTGTAATTGTGCTACCAGTCTTTCTCTTGTGGAGGCCCTGTAGGATTCTGTAAACTTTTGATACAATACCTTTATCTGAAATTGTATTGCCAAAATGTTTTCTCCCAGTTTTCTTTTCACTATGTTGGAGAAAGTTTTTGATGCATATAGGGATTTAATCTTTAAAGATCCCATCCATCAATTTTATCCTCTCTAGATTGTGCATTTGGCAATCTCTTTATACCATAGACTAGTCAGTCTAAGCTTGAACCCAATTTGTATCTCCTGAACTTTATGGTTTTGGGCTTTCATTTCATTATTGTTGTTGGTTTACTTTCCTCTTGTTTAAAACAGTAAAGAAGCACCCAATCTCTTAGATTTGTTGTATATAGAGAAATAAGAAGGGTGCTTCTCAGATGACAAATTATATAAAACCAAAGCAATTGTTCCTGTCATTATAATCTCAATACAGAAAGCATACAAATCTCTATAACCACAAATGAAATAAACCAATTACTTTGATCTATGACATGTCATGGAAACATCTATGTCTAATGAGAGTGCATAATGTTATTTTTAAAAGCACTGTTTCTAAGAAAAACAATAGCTCACAAAATCAGATCACAGGCACCACACACATTTTTAGTAATCTCTTCTACAAACCATCTGTAATCTAGCATCTGCATTCCATTTTTCTAATACAGAACCATAGGAGCTTTTCAAAACTGTGCTAAACTTCTGCTTTTTGAAATAAAGTAAACTTACTTTAGAACTTTAGCTTCTGAAATGTGATCCTCAGTTTTGGATTTCACATACACTTAGACTCAGAGAGAGAGAGAGAGAGAGAAAGAGAGGAGAAAGAATATGTCCTTTCTTGTTACACAATTATGGGTTTTAATAGATTTATATTGAAAAGATTGAAATTAACTTTTTTACTTGATAAACACAGTCAATATCCATGGTTATACCAAGGAACTAAAGGACCTCCTCTGCATTGGAAAAATTTGTAAATAAACTGCTTTGAAAGAAAAATATTATCACATACGAAATTATAATTTTGTGAAAAATATAATGCATAGAGAGTATTTTACTGTAGTTGATATGATTTCACTTTTATTTTACAGTTTCTTTTTTCTGGGCAACTAACTTTACCATTCTGTGTTAGTATTAGTAGGGAATGAAAGCAAAATTAATAAATCTTAAGACCTATTTTGCTTTATATATACACACACACACACACACACACACACACATACATGCACATATGGAAAAAAGCAGTAACTATTCATGTACTTGGGCTTACTGAGTCTTTTCTACATTAATATATCTATTTCTGCTGTTTATTAGTAAATCATTTATATATATACATCCCCACAATCTTAAGAGTTTTCTATATAGTTATCCAGACTTTTGGAAACAAAATTTTTGAAGCAAAAGTGAAACACTTTTGATTATTGAGGTTCTCACTAGATGTTTTCTATATTTTCCAGAATTCTGGTTTATGTGCACCTATATCCTCCCAAGAATCTCATTCTAGACTACCTGAATGTATTCCTTCTAATCTCAGTTTCCTCACACATTCACATCTAACTTCTGAGAAATGAAGAATTAATTCACTTCTTAAGCTGTTATGGAAAAGACAAGGCCAAGCGTGAATATTTTTCTACTTAGAGTTTTATATATTCCTTTTTAAATGTCTGACCAAATGAATGTTGAATAAGGCTAGATTATTCCCTCTTCAACGAACATTAGGAAATGATACATGCTTCTCATTCATATTTTAACTCTTTTCAATTCTCTGACAACATTCAATCTCAAATATCACAGTCATAAAATTATTCTTTCATCCTGTATAAATTCCAATCTACTTGACTCCTTCTTTTTTCCCTTATGAGGATAAAATGACCCAAGTGAATTAGTAAAATAGTTCTTAGAAATATAAAAACATCTTTAAGTTTCTGTTAATGTGAAACAATTAATATCCCACTTTGGAACAAGAGATATTGCTAGTGAATATTGGAGATGGGTAAGTTTTTTGAATACTTCTCCTGTAAAATACTTCCCTTGTAAAGAATTATAAATGCAGTATATTGAAAAATATATTAATACAATTCATTGTATTAATACAATATATTAATATATTAATACAATTCATTGTATTAAGGAACACACATTCCATATGTGAAATTTTAGAATGAAGTATAAAATGTAAAACATGATTGTAAAAAATTTTGCCTATGTTTCTAAATCATATAGTATTACATGAAATATTCTGTACTTCCTCCATTTTACCTAACAATATTAAAAGGCAAAACTGTTGCTTTAAAGACTATAACTTCTCACTCAATGATATCCAAAAATTATATGAGAAGAGATTACCAACTTTCTCCTAAAGAGTCACTAGTGGATTTAAGCCATTAGAAAATCAAGGCCTTTGGGCTAGTAGCAAAAATCCCTAGGGACTACACCACCAGGGATAAAGTATCAAATTTTAAATAGCTTTATGAATTAATTGCCTCTTATGTGTGTGAAATCTTGATGATGATAAAGAAAGTATTAGATAAATTAAAGGAGAATCAATAAATTAGAATTGTGATGATGACAAAGATATTCAATATATCCTAGTCTATTACAAGAACAAGTACATCAATATAAGAATAAGTACAACCAGAACGTGCCTTGGAGGCAGGAATAGAAAGACTTCATTTAAATTATTTGGGTCATGTAGTAAAGAAAGATTCAGCTCATAGATCATTGTTGATATGTTGGAACAGACCCACAGCTGACCCTCTAGTGGCTTTTCTGAGACTGGAAATCAGTCTTCTTAGAGGACTTTGTCCCTCTTTCTCCTCTGGAATTGCTGGTAGTTTGGAACAGCCAGAGAGGCATGGCTTTGGATTCATAAGACAAATCTTTGCAGTTTAATAACTGGGGCAAGGAGGAGGAGGATTAAAAGATGTTCAGAGACCGAGTGAAACTAGATAAACTCTCAGTGATATGGATTAACACAACAGACTCAGTAATAGGCATAAACATACCTATGATCTTGTAGATACTACAGAATCCAGTAAAGCTCCCTCTCGTGCATAAACTTTCTGTGAGTCCGAATTAACTAGATAACAACTAAAACAACCAGTAACAAATATTTAACACAGTTTTATTCTTACTTTACAACTTAACTTAGTAAAGCCCATAGATCTGTAATGAATCACAAAAGTTTACATAATTGGTAACAAATTGATTTGTTAACAAATACATTTTTCACAGCAAATATCAGTCATAATTTTTTTCTAAAACATAGACAATTTTTTTTCTCTCACCGTGTCAATTCTTAAATTAGTTAAAGAATGAATTCTCTATCAACTTGGACTCAATTGAATGCCCTTGGGTTGGAATTAACACATAGCTGACCATCCACGGGGTGTTTAGAGGCTGTAAATCTCACTGGCTGAGATTGCCCACTTTTCCTGGAGAGCAACAGGGGGATTTCAGCCTTCTATGGATACAGGAGAATAGATATCATTATGTAGATTTTATAGTTCAGAATAAACATTAATTCAGCGAATGCCTTAATATATAGAAAAGCTACAAAAAGGCCATAAGAGCAACATTTGCCCAAAGATAAAGTCCTAGTGGCAGGATGGGGAAGGATAAAGGTATTAATGGAAATAAGAATTACAAATCAGTAGAAATATTGTAATTAATGCTATAAAATGTGTATTCATGACTAACAATTTGGGTTTTTAAATATTTCATTAAAGTAATAATAAAAGTTATTGTTGTTAGATGCCGTGGAGTTGATTGGGACTCACTGTAACCCTATGAGTCACAGATCTGATGCTTTACCCTATTCTGTGTCATCCACATGGTCTTTTCTAAAAATATGCCTGAAATAGGCGAGAAGCAGCAGTCAGGTTGCTCTTTATCTAAAACATATTTGTTTGTCCTTTTTTCAGTTCATGGGTTATGTAATACTCTTTTACAACTCCACGGTTTAATGGCATCAATTTTTCTTGTCATTCATATTCATTGTCCAGCTCTCAGCTGCATAGCAAGTAACTGAGAAGATCATAGTCTGGATTAAATGCACCTTAGATTGTGAACTGTCATAATTGCTCCAAAACATCTTGGACAGGTCTTTGACAACAGCTACTCTGTGCTATCCAATAATGAAATATTTTTTTTAGCAAAAAGTATCACGTACTATTATTAGGCTCTGATTTATAAATCTCAATTGTTAATAAATTAAATATTGAGTAGTGGGTGGTTTAGTCCTTGGGAAATCCACCAATAAGATGAAGTTGTCTTTCCCCACAACATTTCAGTGAAATTCAGAACATCTTTCACTGACGTGCATGAACAATTTGAATGGCAGCTAATAACCTAAGTAAATCAATGTCATGTTGATTAGTGCAATGTAAGTTAGAATACGTACCCTGACAAGAAAATTCATTATATTATCAAAGCCTAACAAATACGTATGCTTAAGTAAGCTTAATTGAAGTCATTCAATACACAAAAATCAAAACATAATTAAGACACAACTTAGAAAGATAATGATGAAAAATTATTGTGGCATATGATATAATGCTGGATATGGGGATATTCCTGTGCTCAATATGGAATATTCTTTATTCAAATTGTTTAAAAAAAGATAGTAAAAGTACTATTTATAGTTTATATGTACCACAAAATAAATAAAATAATTGAAGATATGTATCTATAAATATTATTAAATAGTCCTTATCCACATGTTAATTATCTTACAGTCATTTGAAGAATTAAAATCATTGTATGGCTAAATCAAATCACATCCACTGGGTCAATTCCAACTCACAGTGGCTTTCCTTTGTGTTTCTAAGACTGTATATCTTTCCAGGAAGAGACTTGTGGAGCAACTGGCAAATGCAAACCACAGAACTTTTAGTTAGTCACACACATTGCCATAATCACAGTAAATAACAGAAATTTATGTTCTGTAGTCATAGTTGTTGTTTTTAAGTGCCATCGAGCTACCTATGACGTGTAATGACCTCACAAACAATAGGTCTGAACCAGGCCCTCTCTTGCACCATTCTCCCTGTCTCTGACATGCTTGATCTCATTGTTAAAGTCACAATGCCAATCCATGTTGAGTGCCATCCTTTCATTCTCTAACTTCTCACTTTTCCCTGCATGATGTCTTTTTCCAAGAACAAGCCCCACAGGATAATATGCCCAAAGTATGTGAAACAGTTCCACCATCTGTGCTTCTAAGGAGCAGACTGGTTGAACTTCTTCCAAGACAAATTTGTTAATTGTTTTGGTAATCCATGAGACAGTCACTATTCTTCTCCAATACTGCATTTTTTGTTTGTTTTGTTTTTTTTTTGTTTTTTTTTATATTTTATTAATTTTCATAAACATTTACAGAGATTTTGGGTTTCCATTCATTCATTGTTGCACCATTCTCTCTACCCTCCTCCCAGTTTGTTCTTGTCCAAATGCCACAGTGCTTGTCAAAGCCAGTTCTGATTAATCTTCTTTGTCAGTGTGTCCTTTGCCATTCCCTATCACTCCTCCCTGAGAGAGACTTCACCCTGAGTCATAAGGAAAAGGGGATGGCGTATTCTCTTAGCTACTTCCTGCTGAAAAGGGACGCTGTGGGTTTCAGGGTGAAGATCTTCTCTCACTACTCTAAAGGGCCCCATTGGCAGTAGGAAACACATAGACGATTATGGAGATTGATTTTGGAATTTAGATGCACTCTTATTGATTGTGCTTGGCCGTACATGTTCATATCCTTGAAGATGTATCATGGGGGTGTTGCAACCTAGAAGACACAAATTTGACTAACAAGTTATAAGTACATGAGTCCAAAAATTATGGAAAAGTAAAAGAAAAGATTCTTTCATTGTTTTACAAACCCTCCCCCAGGTCCCCTCCACCATGCAGCCCTCGCTCTAGTCTCCTGTGATGACAGAAATACCCAGTTATATATCCCTTTTAAACAGTTTTCTCCCTCCTCTGTTTCAGTGCAGTATACATTATTGAACCCATCTTACTCAGTCTCTCCCCAACCCCAAGGACAGTCCCATTCTACAACAGTGGCATCATGTAATATTTGTCCTTTTGTGACTGGGATATTTCACTCAGCATAATGTTCTCCAGAGTCAACCATTTTGAATAATATTGCATGAGTTCCTTGTTTTTTAATGCAGCATAGTATTCCATTGTGCGAATATACCACAGCTTCTCTAGCCATTCGTTTGTTGATGGGCACTTAGGTTGTTTCCAACTCCTTGCTATTGTGAACAAAGCTGCAATAAACATGGGTGTGCATATATCTGCTTGGATGTCAGCTATGGTCTCTTCAGGGTATATTCCCAGTAGTGGAATTGCTGGGTCAAATGGTATCTCTATTTGCAACTTTTTGAGATAGCGCCATACTGCTTTCCACAGGGGTTGCACCATTTTACACTCCCACCAACAGTGAATCAGGGTTCCAGTTTCTCCACAACCTCGCCAGCATTTGTTGCTTGCTGTTCTGTTAAATTTTGCTATTTTGACTGGGGTGAAATGATATCTCATAGTTGTTTTAGTTTGCATCTCTCTTAGGGCTAGGGATTTTGAGCATTTCTTCATGTGTTTGTTAGCCATCTGAATGTCGCACTGCATTTCAAAGGCATTGATTCTTTTCTGTCATCCTTATTCGTTGTTTGACTTTCGATGCATAAGAAGCAATTGAAAAAGCCCCAACATATCTTTAATCAGGGCCACCTTGGTCTTTAAATGGACACATTTGCTCACTCTAGAGAATGCCTTGATTACAGATTTCTCTAATTTAATAGGGATTTCTTGATCACTGTTACCATGAATGTTGATTGTTGATCCAAGTAAAATGAAATATTTAATAATTTTGATCTTTTCTCCATCTACCATGATGCTGCTAGTAGGTCCAGTGGTGAAAATTTTTATTTTCTTGGAATTAAGTTTGTAACCCATGTTGAAAGCCTTAGCTTTTCTGCATCAGGTGTTTCAATTTCTCTTCATGTTCTTCAAGCATGGCTGTTATCTTTGAGCCTTAAGGTACTAGAAATACACCTGTAGGAGAGCTTAGTTTGACTCATGTCTCATTCCAAAGTAGATGCTTACTATGGGCAATTATGAGTAATAGCAAAATAGTATAATGTCTGATCATGTGTCCTTGAAGAAGTCAAGGAAATAGAGATTTAATTAATTTCTATTAATTGGTTGGTAATATTAGTAACAAGAAGCTCTAGTGGATATCCGTTTTTCCGCCAAGAAAGTGTTAAGAACAAAGGAATGTTAAAAGGGTGGTATTTCAACCTCTATCAATCAATTTTCATATGATGGTTCCTGGTGTGTTGCTACCATTCTGGAAATTTTGTCATCAGCAGTTCAAATATCAGTTGAGTCGTTCATGTTGTGTTTTTGGGCCTCTAGGCTTGAAGAATGACTAAGAAGAAAACCTGGTGGTCTGCTTCCAAAATTTAGCCAAGGAAAGCTGTGCGGATCACAACAGAAGATTGTCCAACATAATCTTTGATAACGAGCATCCTAAGTGTAAAAATATTCATAATAAAGGCTAAAAATGGGCTTTAAGACTACTAAAGAACATAATTATAGGACAAGACATTTCATTCTGTGATATACTATTGCACACAAAGTGGTGACACCATAAGGGCAACTGAGTCTGATCGTCACTAAATCCACAAGGTAAACAGTCCCCATTCATAACATTCACAGCACAAAATCAATTCCTATTTTCTCTGACACATCCCAAATTTCAATGCCTATTTTAAACTAATAATCCCTCCCAATGTTCTCCATATTCTTTAGCAGATTCACATAAGTGTGACTTCTACATGCTTCATAAAGGTGAACTGTTCCCATCAATAATATCCATATTACCAAAATAGCTACAAGCTTAAACATGCCGTTCCACATGCTCCTGCACCTTTTCCTACCAATCAATGAGTCTGATTTTCATTCTAAGACTCACAGACTTCACTCACAGTTGCAGGTTTATTAGGGAAGAAGGTTGGTTGGAGAGTGAGGAGGAAAATAATTCCACACAATGTGAGTCTAGATTTAGTCCAGCAGTCCCAAGGCAGATTAACAGCAAGTCGCAATTCCTCAATTAGTAAAAGGTGGCTTCTGAGTCAACCAGTGAAATCTAGGTTCAATTCAGGAGTACAAATGCTAGAAACCTCTGGATTCCACAGTTATCCAGAAAACTTGATCTCAGAACAGTTATAAATTACCAGCAAGCAAAACCTTTAGCTGTAGCTTTATTTCCATTCCTCTAGTTACAATTTGTGGAAGGAGGAGTGGCTTCCACTTCCGTAATAGCTTGCCTCCCGAAATCCTATGAACCTGGAGAGAGGATGAAAGGTACCCAAGCGTCGAGGACTCTCCTTCATAAGGTCGCTATGAGTGGCCTGCGACTCGACGGCACTTAACAACAACAGTTACAATTTGCCATAGTCTCTTTACACTCTCTCCATCATCACATCACAATGTCTTCACAGTTCCTCCATCATCATTTCTCAGAGTGTGGAAAGTGTTCTCTTCTATTGATTCCAAGGCTGTTGATGATTTGTAAGACCATGTGTCTGCAGTTAAGGTAGCTGGAGACTTCCTCCCTACCCTGTCAATGGAGGGCCTAAAACAACGGCTCTCTAAGAATCAATTTTTAAGGCTTTTGACACCCCAATCCCCTAATCCCTTGTGATAGTTACACAAATCCCATTGACTATACTCATAATTATGAGATTATTTAGGAAAGTCAACATTTTACATTTCAGAGTGGAAACAGGATAAAATAATTCAGTTAATATACAATGCTTTAGTCTGGGTAACTTTTTAAGTGTGCTAGTAGTCCCTTTGACTTTGAGCCTTAAGCTGCAAGCTAGTGTTAAAAAGCTATTTTATTCTTCCCTGTTATGGTCTTTACCCTCAATTATCATACAAACTTGGAGTAAGACCCCTGGCTTTGGCTTCTTGGGATGAGATCTATCTCGTGCAGGTTTCTGATTTTCTCTTCTAATTGTTGCTCTTCTCTGTGTTCCAGGAATCTCTGGTCTAAATGGTCATGCAAAGGACTCTTTGATCCTTCTTTTTTTCTGGTAGTGAAATTCCCACTTTTTTTTTTTTTGCTTCTACTTTTATTCCATTTAAACCTTGCAAACTGACAAAACTGATCAATCACCTCATTATTAGATTACACACCCTTTTTTCATGCTCCTATCCTAGAGGGGCTATTTACCTTCTTCACATTATTTACATAGTCTCAACCAGTTATGTGGTGAAAGTCAAAGACAAAGCCAATTTGAACAACTGTACAGCCAAACCAAACTTACGCCATTTGACTCCATCAGCTAGTACATGACCGAAAGATGGGCACTCTTCTTACGTAATTTAATTCCTTTGAAAACTCCCTGGAAATTCAGCTATGAGTTGGTTCCAAAATGAGGATAAATAACAACGCCAACACCAACATCTCCCTACACTACAATTTGTTGTTGGTGTTATGAGGTGCTGTCAAAAATGACTCAACCTTATCCACTGCCGATCCTTACCATCCCTGACATACTCAAGCTCAATGCTGGAGTCTTCCATCTCATTGAGGGTCTTGCTCCTTTTAACAGACATTCACCTTTCCAAGAATGATGTCTCTTTCCAAGGAATATCTTCTGCTAACAACATTCCCAAAATATGAGAGTTGAAGCTTTGCCATCCTTGCCAACATCTATTTTATTGTGCATTGAGTCACCATTTGTCCAAGTTTATTAGAAAATTGGAGAAGACTAAGCTAAGTATTACAACAAACTGAAAATATATAAAGTTAAAGGAAGAACAAGCTTAAACATTTTCTAGCTGAGTGAAGGAAAAATTCAAGCCTTAAATGAATATAGAACAATTCTTTAGGCAAAACATTTAATAATTCAAGGAGCATAAAATATGAAAAGAAAGCAAAACCACTGATAGGAGGAACTGAAGATATCATTGTTGATACCAGATAAATCTTGACTAAATGTAGATAATATCATTAAGTA
>NW_006399751.1:20007858-20017411 GCF_000299155.1 Elephantulus edwardii | reverse complement strand
GTACACAATCCCCTCCCCCACCCCGCACGCATTGCATTGTGTAGCTCTTTGGGAATGTTTGGCATTCCAGAATGCATAATTGTCTTCTTACAGAACCTCTACATGGACAAAACAACAGTCATTAGAATAGAATTTAAGAACAGACAATAATGCATTCATGATACAAAATCACAAAAGCTGCACATCAGAGTCATATCCTTTCACAATATCCATACTATTTTTATATTGAGTAAGTAAGCTGAAAATATTGTGGCACATAAGAAGAACATGGCATAAGAATGTGAAGAAAGACTCATTAACCACTTGATCCACCCATTGTTCTGCTGGAGAAGGATGGACAATCTCCTCCCGTGGGATTCACTGCCACTGAACACCCTCTGGAGGGTCAGCTATTACTTGTATCTGACCCCTTGGCACAGAACAACAGCAATATGCCAATGACACAATTTTGCTTGCTGAAAATGGAAAAGAATTAAAGTATTACAGATGAAGTTTAAATATCATTTAGCCTTAAATTTTATTACATATAAATACATTGTTTTTGTAGATTACTTTCAAGTCAAGCACAATTCATAGTGACTGTGAACAATAGGCTTGATAAATACATTGTTTTTGTCGATTACTTTCAAGTCAAGCACAATTCATAGTGACTCTGTGAACAATAGTCTTGTAGCCCCAGGACATTTATCAAAGATCAGAGGGTTTCCGGAGGCATGTTATTTAGGAAGTGGATATAGGGAAAATAAAAATTTTTCAATTGGGCCAATAAATAACATTATGACAAATGGAGAGAAAATTGCAGTTGTCAAGAATTTCAGTTTATTAAGAATCACTACCAAATCTCATGGAAGCAGTAATCAACCAATGAAGCAACTTATTTCACTAAACAATTTACTGCCAAGGATAGCTATCAAGTTTTGTAGAGAAAAGGGTGTAATTATGAAGATCAAGTTACAACTGACTCAAACTGTGGTATTTAAAAATTTTCTCATATATGTGTTAAAGTTGGATATTGTTGGGTATGCCAAAGTTTGAGAAGGATTGATAGGTTTGAACTGTAGTGGTCATGAAGAGTACTACTGTTATTATGGACTATCTGAAGAACAGTCAAATCAGTCCTATAAGATACACAACCAGAATGCTCCTTTAAAAGTAAATTTAGTGAGAGTTTATATCACATTATTTGAATATATTATCAAGAGAAGCCTGTGGCCAGAGAAACATACATATACGTAATAGAAGGTCAGCAAAAATAAGTTAAATCTTCATTGAAACAAGTTTACACAGTGACAAAAATGGATTTCGTTAAACAGCATAGATTGTGAGATGGCACAGGACTGAACAGTGTTTATTGTTGTTGCTGTAAGTTGAAATTGACTTTATGATACTCAGCAATAACAAATATTTGTGTCACCTCTCAGAAATTACTGGGTAAAGTAAGTGTCAAGCCTATGGAAAATTTTTGCATATAGAGTCATCCCATCTATAGCCGACCCTCTGGCGGATTTTCTGAGACAGTCTTGAACATACTATGGACCACCAAGAAAAGAATAAAAGAAAGTCTGTTTGGAGGGGGGAAACCAAGTTTCTCCATCTCACATACTTTGAGCAGGTGGTCAGGAGGGACTAGTCCTTGGAGATAGATACTATGCTTGGAAGGGTGGAGGGACAGCTCAGGAGAGGAAGATCCTGGATGAGATAGAGTGGCTAGGATAATGGGGATAGGTGTGTCAGAGTCAGTGAGACTGGCTCAGGACAGGAAGCTTCAGAGCTGTTGAACATAGGGTCGCTATGATTTGCAGGCAACTCAATGACATACAAGAAAAAGAACATATGGAAAATATTGTTTTATACTCCAATACATTTGTGGTAATTTATTATGATGTTGTGTACTGTCAATTCAGAACCAACTCATAGCTTACCTATGCCTCATAGCTTAATTGCCTCTCCAGGAGGAGATTGCCCATTCTTTTCCTGTAGGGAGCTCTAGTGGCCTAGTGGCAAGGAGAAGTGCTGTCCACCCAAAGGCATGCAGTTCCAAGACAAAAAGCTGCTCTATAAGAGAAAGACTGACAATCTCCTAGGTGATTTACTACCCATAAAAACCCACTCAAGGATCAAATATGAATTTATTTTGACTCAATGACACATAAGAATAATAATGATATAATTGATATAATGATACACTAATATTTATAATATATATGTACACACAATATATTAGCCTCTATGACTAACTTCATTCATTCTGCGTAATACATTTAAATTCATCTATGCTGACTCAATGGCACTTAAGAACAACAACATGCTGTGATATATATTAGTACTTCTTTCCTTGTTTCTACTAAATATTGTGTTATATGAACATGTTGCTGTTATGTGCCATCTAGTCACCTGAAATTCATAGAGACCTTATGTACATTAAGTCCAAACCCTGCCTTATCCTGAGCTAATCTTCTTGTTTCTGACAGACCTAGTCCCATTTCTCCAGTCACTGAGTCAATCCAACCCATCCTGGGTCTTCCTCTCCGGCACTGTCCCTTCACCCTTCCAAGCATGATGTCTTTCTCCAAGGACCGGTCCTTTCTGACATGTGTCCAAAATATGTGAGATGGAGCTTCAAAATTCTTGCCTCCAGGGAGCAGTTTGGTTTCACCCTTCCGGGTCTGACTTGTTTGTTCTCCATGCAGTCCACGGTATGTTCAACATTCTTCTCCAGCACTACAGCTCCAATGCATCAATCTTTTTCAATTATCCTCAATTATTGTCCAGCTCTCAGATGCATAGCAAATGATTGCGAGCCATGGCCTGTATCAGGTGCACCTTAGTCTTCAGACTCATCTTGTTTCTCTTCAATACTCTAGAGAGGTTCCTGACAGCTGACTTTCCCAACACACGTTGTCTTTTGATTTCCTGGATGCTGGTGCCAAGAGTGTTCATTGTGGAATGAAGCAAGCTGAAGTTGTTAACAATCTCCATCTCTTCTCCAACTATCATAATGACCCAGTGGTGAGAATCTTTGTTTCTTGATGTTGAGCTTTAATCCACATTGAAGACTACTGTCCTTGACTTTCTGCAGCCAATGCCTCAAGTCCTCCTTAGTTTCAGCAAGCAAGGTTGTGTCATTTGCATAACATAGGTTGTTGATGAGTCTTCTTCCAATCCTGATGGAATCCGATTCCTCATCATTAAAGTCCAACCTCTTGAATGATCTGTTCTGCATATAGAATGAAAAGATATGAAGTTAAACATATGTCTTTCCTGATCTTGAACTATGCAATGTTTCTTTGCGTAGTTCATCTCTGACTACTGCCTCCTTGTCCAAGTATAGGCTTCACAAATTCTACTTATCTTTTCAACAATTCATGAATATGTAGGCTTTTTAATCTTTTGAGATATTAAAAATAGTGCTTCTTTAAATAGCAGAGTACAAGCTTTTTATGTGGACATACAGATGAATGTTTATTTATCTTGGGAACATATCCAAAAGTATCATTACATAATTGTATGGTAACTTAGTGTTGAGTTATTTGAGGAATGCTGGGCAGGTTTCTAAATGAACTGCACTATTTTACATTTGTAAAATTTACAATTTTTACTATTTTACATCTCTGTATAGTAGGCTCAGACTTGATATTATGCTTCCTTTTATTATAGTAATCTTGTTACTGTTGTCATGTACTATGATGTTTGAACTGAGTCATAACTGATCCTCCACCAGGTTCTTAAAGTGGTAAATTACATGTGAAAAGACTCATCTCATTCCAGCAAGAGCAGATGGTGAATTCGAACCATGTGCTTTCAGATTGACAGAGCAGCTCACCATTAGGCACCCAGAGCATCAGGAAACCATCTTAATATTTATCTTGGTACCTTTGGGATTGCAGCACAGCTGCTTACCACAGAGCTCTGGTGGCCTAATGATAAGAAGCTATGCTGCTATTCTGCAGGCATGCAGTTTGAATCCCCCAGCTGCTCTGAAGGAGAAAGGTGGGCAATATATACAAATATATTAATTAGAAAAATGTCTATTCAGATCCTTTACCCATTAATTAATTGAGTTGACTTTTTATTTGTAAATTGTGATATTTCTTCATATATTCTAAATGTGTGTGTGCACCCCAGTGGTTTCTGGCTTTGCCTTGACCTGCCAGATCTCTGGATCACATTTACCTGTGGGGTGGTGGATTTTGAAATCCCACAGAATAGAAATATCAGAAAGGAAGAGAGGGGCAAGCAGGAGGGGATGTCAGCATCCCCCACCCCACAGGTAAATGTGACCCAGAGGCCTGGAAGTTCCAGGCAGAACTGGAAACTGTTAGGCAACCTATATACCAGATCTACAGGACACAACACCTTTGCTTGGGAAACATTATCCCTAAACTCAAGAGACACTGGGCATAACATAAGAAATTGTCGTCAGCTGAAGTGTTTGGAATCACAAGAGTCCATAAAGCTTGAGATATAAGCTATCAGATCAAGGACTGGACAACGGGAGAGAGGTGTGGATGGGAGTGGGTGGGAATGTATGGGGATGCTGGTGGATGGTGGATCAGTGAAATGGATGGGTCAAGACACTTGTGTCAGGGGCAGGGGCAACAGTGAACTATTGGTTAATTCCACAATTGGGAAATATCCTTCATCTGTTTTTTTTCTATAAAATGCTTGTCTGTCAGATACTTCTCTAAATCTGAGCATTCAGACGAAGACAGACTAGGAAGAACGATTGGCCATCCACTTCCAAAATAGCAAGCCTCTGAAAACCCTATGTATAAGAGAACACACATAGACTAAAAGGGCAACTGGGGTGGAGCTTTCAAATATTGAAATACAAAGGAAGAGTTGTAAGCAGTCACAAGTGATTGGAACATGGAATATGAGTACCATCAATATAAGAAAATTGGATATTGTTAAGGAAGAAATGGAACACATAAATATTGACATTAGGTATTGCTGAGATGAGATAGACTGGCATGGGCATTTTGAGTCGGATGATCATATGCTTTATTACTCTGGAGATGAAAAGGTGAAGAGAAATGGGGTTGTTTTCATAGTTTAAACAGTCATTTCTAGATATGTCTTGATATATAATATTGTGAATTACAGGATAATATACATATGCATACAAGGAAGTCAAATGAATAACACTATCATTCAGTTATATGTACCAACAACCAGAGCCAAAGAAGAGGAAATAGAAGATTTCTATGAACTTTTAGTCAGGGATTGATCAAACATACAATCAAGATGTATTAATAAGATGGGTGACTCTAATACAAAAGTTGGGAACAGAGAAGAAGGATAAGTAGTTGAAAAACATGGACTTGGTGACAGAAATGAAGCTGGAGATAGAATGATTGAATTTTGCACAATCAACAACTTATTCATTGCAATTATGTTTTATAAGAAACAAACTCAGGTTATAGATATGGATTTCACCTGATAGTATGCATAAGAATCAGGTTGATACATCTGTGGAAACAACCCACTGGAGAAGCTCAATATCAGCTGTAAAACTAGGCCAGGTGCTGATTGTGGAACAGACCACCAACTACTCATATGCAAGTTCAAGCTGAAACTAAGGAAATTAAATCCACTAGAAACAAAATATAACCTTGAGTCTATTCCACTTGAATTTCAGAACCATCTCAAGGTTTGGGACCTTGAACACGAATGAGTAAAGAGCATATGAGTTGTGGGAGGATATAAAAAATAAAATATCATCCAGAAAGAGGGCAAAACGTTATTACAAAGACAGAGAAGGAAGAAAATACCAAAATGGATGTCAAAAGAGACTGTGAAATTGCACTAGAGCACTGAGAAGCCAAAGCAGACAGAAGAATTCAAGATATTGAAGAGTTGAACAGAAGATTTCAAAAGGCAGCACAGGAAGATAACGTAAAATATTACAATAAAATGTGTAAGGAGCTGGAGTCAGAAAATCAAAAGGATCAAACTCGCTCAGCATTTCTTAAGCTCAGGGAACTCAGGAAGAAATTTAAATCTTGAGTTGCTATACATAAGGATGCTTTGGGCAGAATACTAAATGATCCAGGAAGTATTAAAAGAAGATAGCATATACAGAATTATTGTTATGAAAGGGATTGGCAAACACAGAAGAATTTAATAAAACAACATATGAGCAAGAGTTCATGGTGATGAAGGAAGAACTTCAAACTGCTTTGAAGGAATTAGCAAAAAAATAAGGCCCTAGGAATTGATGGTGTGCAAATTGATGTATTTCAGCTAACAGATACTGCTGTAGATGTGCTCACCAAGTTGTGTCAAGAATTTTGGAGCACAACCACCTGGCGAACTGACTGGAAGAGATCTATATTTCTTTCCATTCCAAGGAAAGGAGATCCAAAAGAGTGTGGAAATCATTGAACAATATCATTAATATCACATGCAAGCAATATTTTGCTAAAGATCATAAAAGATAAGACTGGAACAGAATATCAACAAAGAACTGCCAGAAGTGAAGGGGTTTAGAAGGGGTCATGCATGGTACTAGGGATATTGTTGCTAAAGTTAGATGGATATTGGCTGAAAGCAGGGAGTACTGGAGGAATGTCTATCTGTGTTTCATTGATTATGCAAAGGCGTTTGACTGTGTGGATCACAACAAACTCTGGATGACTCTGAGAAGAATGAATCCCAGAACACTTGATCGTGCTAATGCGAAACCTATACTTGAACCAGGAGGCAATCTTCAGAACAGAGCAAGGAAACACTGCATAGTTCAAAATTGGAAGAGTGTACACCAGAGATGTGTCCTATCTTCATACATTTTCAACCTGTATACAGAAGAGATTATCTGAGAGGCTGGGCTGTATGAGGAGAAGTGTGTCATCAGGATTGGAGGAAGAGTCATTAGCAATCTGCGTTATTCAGATGATACAGTCCTGCTTGCTGAAACTGAGAAGGGCCTGAAGCACTTGCATCAGAAGGTCAAGGACTGCAGCCTTCAATATGGATTGAAGCTCAGTATCAAGAAAACAAAAATTCTCACCACTGGGCCAATTAGTAGCATTAGGATGGATGGTGAAGAGATTGAGATTGTTCACAGCTTTAATTTGCTTGGCTGCACAGTGAACACTCTTGGCACCAGCAGCCAGGCAATTAAAAGGCACATTGCAATGGGAAAGTCTGCTGTGAACGACCTCTCCAAAGTACTGAAGAGCAATTTTGTCAGTCTGAAGACTAAGGTGTACCTGATAAAGGCCATGGACCTCTCTAAAATACTGAACAGCAATGGTATTTAGCCTGGAGACTAAGGTACGCCTGATACAGGCCATGGTCTTTGCAATCACTCGCTATATGTCAGAGAGCTGGACAATGACTAGGAAGGATACAAGGAGAATCGATACCTTTGAGCTATGGTGTTGGGAAAGAGTATTGAGTATACCATGGACTACTTAGAAAATGAACAGGTTTGTCCTAAAGAGGGTTAAACCAGGCTGCTCCTTGGATGCAAGGATTCTGAAGTTTCATCTGACATACTTTGGACATGTTGCAAGGAGAGACCAGTCCTGGGAGAAGGATGTCATGCTTGGGATGGGGGAGGGCAGTGCGGAAAAGGAAGACCTTCTATGAGGTAGATTGATTCAGTGACTAGGGTAATTGGGGTGGGTGTGTTGGAGACAATGAAGTGGGCACAGAATAGAGCAGAGTTTAGGGCTGTTGTATTTAGGGTCGCTATGAGTCGCAGACGACTCCACTGCACATAACAATATTCTAAATGTGATTATCTTATTAAATGTACAGTTTGCAAAACCTTTCTTCTCTTCTGTGACTTTCCTTGTGCTTTTTCTAGTAAAGTAATAAAATAAATGTTGAATTTCTAACCAAGAAGTCAATTATTTGAATGCACCAGCTTCTTTGTGGGGAAAAGGATGGTCAGACTCATTTCATAAAGATTTGTAGGCTTGGAAATATGATGTAGAGTTACTTTGAATCAGAAGTTTTTTGTTTGTTTGCTTAAAAGAGATTGTTCTATGTTAGTATATTTTTTAAAAAAATCATCTTTTAAAACTAGAGAAATCATCAGTAGGATACATTGAAGCACTAACTACAAAAGGAAGCCAGGCATGGGATTTAGTTGTGTGTGTGTGTATGTGTGTGTGTATACAGTCACTGTGAGTCAAATTAGCAAGAGCTAGGGAGACGTCAGTCCCAGACAGAGTCAGCTAGAGTACCATCTTCATCCAGGGCAGCAGCAGCCAGGCAAACTGCGGGCACCGTCAGGGTTGGCTGCACGCCATCTTCACCCAGGAGCACCCAGAGAGATGACCGGCGTGAAGAGGACCTGAGCCACCCTCAGAAGAAGTCAATAGAGGTTCAGCCAAGCTTGCTTGTTTTTGTGGTTTGTTTTTATGGGCACAGCATTTACCTGCCGGTTTGTTTTATTGGGATGTGGGTGAGAGTGAGAGAGACAGGCATGGGTGGGGCTGCACATTTGTAATTTGAGTATGCTTATGCTTGCCTATTTAAAATTTGTTTTCACGAGTATAGTACTTAGCTGTCAGGTCAGTCACTATAGTGAAGTAGCTTGATGACTGCTGTGATGCTGAAAGCTTTCTCACAGGTGATGAGGTTACGCTGAGCTTCCAGATTAAGGTTGACTAAGAAAAAGGACTGGCCATCCACTTCTGAAATAACTGACCTTTGAAAACCCTATGAACAATTCAGAGGAACACTGTTAAAAGCAGTACTAGAAGCAGAGCATTAAAATAAGAGATCCTAAGCAATAAGAAGACAAGACTGCAAACATCCATTAATAACAGGACATGGAATATATGAATTATGGAAGCAGGAATATTGAAAGTAGTAAAAAAATGAAATGGAATGTATAAAAATCTACATTCTAGGCATTAGCTAGCTGAGATGAACTGGCATTCTGTTCTCTTTGAATTATACAATCATGATCTTCTATACTGAGAATGAAAAATTAAACTAGGATTGCTATGCATTCATAGTCTAAAAAAATCACTTCAAGATCTATTCTACATTACAATGCTGTGAGTAATGTTGTTGTTATGTGCTGTCAAGTCATTTGTGACTCTTAGTGATCCTATGTGCTACATCTCTGAATTCTGCTCTATCCTGAGCCAATTTATATTCTCTGACACACCTACCTCCATTATCCTAGTCACTGAGTCAATCCATCTTATCAAGAGTCTTCCAACTTCCACCCTCCCAAGCAAGATGCATGCTTAAAGTATGTCAGATGGAGCTTCAGAATCCTTACCTTCAAGGAGCAGCCTGTTTACACCCTCACCAGAATGAACCTGTTTGTTCTTCGAGCAGTCCATGGTATATACAATACTCTTCTCCAACACCACAGTTCTAGTCATCAATCCCCCTTCTATTATCCCTACTTATTTTTCATCTTTCTGATGTATAGCAAGTAATTGCGAAGACCATGGCCTGGATCATGGTCTTAATTTTTAGATTAGCATTACTTTTCAGTACTCTGGAGAGGTCCCTTATAGCAGACAATTTGTCTTTTGATTTCCTGGATTCTGGTAACAAGAGTGTTGATTGTGGAGCC
>NW_006399751.1:20005503-20007394 GCF_000299155.1 Elephantulus edwardii | reverse complement strand
TAAAAATAATGCCCTAAAATATAATACTTTTAGACTATTATCTCCCCCATAGACATCAATGCCGTAAACATATTTTATGCAGTTTTTCTCAGTCATACCCCACCCCAATGCCAGCCTCATTCTACAACAGTGGCAACATATAGCATTTGTCCCTTTGTGACTGAGATACCTCACTCAGCATAATGTCCTCCAGGGTCACCCATTTTGAATAACATTGCATGAGTTCCTTGTTTTTCAATGCAGCATAGTATTCCATTATGCGAATATACCACAGCTTCTCTACCCATTCATTTGTTGATGGGCTTTTAGGTTTTTGATGAGTCTTTCTCCAATCCTGAAGCCACATTCCTCCTAATAGAGCCCAGCCTCCTGGAAAATCTGTTCTGCATATAAATTGAAAGGCATGGAGATAGGACACATCCTTGGTGTACACTCTTCCTGAATTTGAACCTTGCAGTGTTTCCTTGCTTTGTTCTTCTGGTCCATTTATGAGGTTTACATAATCACAACCAGGTATTCTGGGATTCCCATTCTTCTCTGTTAGCCACAGTTTGTTGTGATCCACACAGTAAATACCTTTGCAAAGTCAATGAAACACAGATAGATATTCCTCTGGTATTCTCTGCTTTCAGCCAAAATTCATCTAACATTAGCTATACTATCCCTAGTACCATGACCTCTTTTAAATCCAGCCTACAAATTTGGCAGTTCTCTGTTAAGTACTGTTCTAGTATTTTTTTTTTTACAATTTTCAGCAGAATCTTGCTTGCATGTGATCTTAATGTTATTGTTCAATGATTTCCACACTGTCAGGTCACCTTTCTTTGGAATGGGAAAATACATAGATCTCTTCCAGTCAGTTGTCCATGTGATTGTCCTCTACATTTCTTGGCACAACTTTTACAGAGCAGTCAATTGAAATATGTCAATTGCTATGCTGCCAATTTTGGAGGCCTTGTTTTTTGCAAATTCCTTTGGAGGAATTTGAACTTCTTCCATCATCACCACAGGTTCTTGTTTGGGTAATAATATAGCATATAATTCATAAACATAAAGATCCGTTATTCAACTCTATATATATACTAACAACAAAAGCCAAAGATTAGGAGATTGAGAAATCATACCAACTTATGCATTCTGAAATTGACCAAACATGTAATCAGATGCATTAATAATAATTGGTGACTGGAATGCAGAATTTTGAAACAAAGCAGAAGGAAGAATAGTCAGAAATTATGGACTTGGGAACAGAAATTAGGCTAGAGCTTCAATAACTGGATTTTACTTTCAATAATTCATTCAAAGCAAATACCTTTGTTTAAGAAAGTTGGATGGTGACTGTATACATGGATTTCACCTGATGGATTGCGTGGGAGTCAAATTGACTACATCTGTGGAGAAGATCAATATCAGGAGCCAAAACCAAGCCAAGTTCTGGCAGGGAAATAGACCATCAGTTACTCTTGTACAAGCTCAAATGAAAACAACTCCTTAAAATGAAAGTATGACTTCTGTGATTCCAAACACATCAACTTCTCGTAGTTCCTTATCTTGGGACCAGTGTATCTGAAGTTCAGTCGTAATGTTTCCCGAGAAAAGGTGATGCATCCTGTAGAACTGGTGTGTAGATAGGGCTAGAACAAGTGCTGTGCGGTTTGGTGTCTTCAGTGTTACCTGGGAAGATGGGCGGGGAGTGTGATGGACCCTTTAGATGCCCAGCTTTCTGCCAGCGAGGCTCCTTCCACCCTGTCTGCGCGGCATGCGGAATGAATGCCAGGCGGTTTGGCATCTTCATTGTTACCTGGGAAGATGGGCGGGAGTGAGATGGATATAATATATAATATATAATATATAATATATAATATATAATATATAATATATAATATATAAT
>NW_006399751.1:20000226-20005371 GCF_000299155.1 Elephantulus edwardii | reverse complement strand
TATACTGTCTCTGAAAATCTGCTGGAAGGTCAGCTATAAGTCACTTCTGGCTCAGCAGCACAAACCAACAATAAAAACAACAGTAATAAATTTGCTTTCAGAAGTTGGGCTACTTGAAACTCTGTATTACCTCTGATACATTTAATATCAAATTTACCTAATAATTTCTTAAAGAAAGTTCTCTTTATATCTTACTACAATGCTTCATAGATAAGGAAGGATTTATTATCTTGAAAATAAAATAAATCACATTTATCTTCTGCATTGGTGTACCTCTGCCTTCATTAACATTTTGTAAAAAAAAAACCCAAGGGTTTAGTAAATTGAATGGCAAGAAATCCAGTGGACGACACATTATCATAGTATGCTATAAAATAAATTTAATGAGTACTTACAGTTCTGAAATTTGAGATCTACGTTAAGAGATAAAATGACAAAAATGAAAGGCAAAATACTTTAGATAATACACTGTCAAAAATCTCTCACAGAACTTGCTTCATTTAATTTCTTTATCACATACTGACAAGAATGATGTATCACTTATTATTTTAAAAATATTCCTCAATAAACCAGAAAAGTGATGAACAGTTCTTTCGACCTTATTGCCCAGAAATAATTATGATTATCTGCACTATTTAGCTTGAAAGAATTGTGTGCTGTTCATGGTCTGTTACTTCATCTATGATGTTTGATAATCTATACATGCAAACCACTGAAGGTCATTCAACCTTAGATACTTCAAATGGACATAGTTAGCCTTAAGTGAATAGGCAAGTACATGTGCTACTTTTCTATTATCCACCTGTCTTAAGCCTCTCTAAGTCTGAATTACTGAAAGATGAACACATTGATTTCATCTACCATGGAAAAAATGTGAAAGAAGTCAGTTATTTCAGACATGTAAATATATGGCATAGGTTAGAACACTTGAAGAATATGTAAATAGGTCTTATTTGAAGTATTTTCTTTCAAATGGTACTATTATATACTTATTTTTAGTTTATTGTGCTATTTTGGATATTTGCAAGCAATGTACCATAATTAAGTTATTCAATAATTCAATATACAATAAAAATAGAAATATTCCAAGATACAATAATAGTAGATATTTGCATGTGGTTCCCATAGCATTAAATGTAGGTGTTACAATAAAGGTAGAAACTATTTTCTGAAAAATAAATAAGCTTATGCATACACATGAACATGTAAAGCTATATTAAACAACTTGATTAAGAAAGTCTTAAAAGAATAATAATTATTTGTGTTAAACCTATAACTAAAAGTAATCCTATCTAATTTGCTTTATAATTCCTCCAGTTCTTCACTGTCAACAAAAGTATGAAGGTGAAATATATCCTCCCTCTATATTGAGGTGATTACAGGATATTACACTATTTTTTATCATTTTTGCACATTTCACTTTTATTTCCTAAAAGAAATAGAAAACATGAGTTATTTTCCATTGTCAAACATTTCAATTGTTACTAATGGAGAGATATGTAGGAAGTTAATACTCCTTTCTCTTTTGACACTACACAGAGTAAAGGTATTATGTGGCCCCATTGGTCTTACTTTTATCATTGTCTGCATGTAGAGAAACAAACATACAAGCAAACTACCCAATCAAAATCTATCCATATTATCTTAGTTATCAAGAACTGTTGTATCAGAAATAAAAGTGAATGGCTTTAACAAACAGAACTTTGTTTTCTCACAGTTAAAGAGGCATGAAGTTAAACTATGAATGATAGCTCTGGAAGAAGGCATGGTCTCTGTTTCAACTCAGGGGAATAGTCATTGCCTTCTTCCAACATTTGCACATCTAACATCTCAATGAGATATGTTTGTCTTGGTATTAATCTTCCTCTGGGTCTGGAAGGTTCTCAATGCAACAACTGTGGGTCCACAGGCACAATCTGCACCCAGCTCTTCTTTATTGTTGATAGACAAGTCTTTTCCGCTCTATTCTCTTTTTATCTATTTACCTCTTCTAACATGAAAGACAATACAGGCTTCATTGCAAGAAATCTTCTTTGAGAATGGGAGAAAAAGGAAACTTCCCTTCCAAGCTTCCCTTAGTGTTAATAGACCAGACTAAGAGTTACATCATTGCAAAGTGGACTGCCGGGTGGAGGGGGAGGTAGGAAATTGTTCAACAACTAATGAATATTAAGGGGAAAAAAAGCCAAACTGGGGAAGGGTGAAAGGAGGGAGGGTTAAAATGTACAACAATGAATAAATGAATGAATGAAAATTAATTTTTTTAAATTTTTGTTAAAATCACAAATAAAACTTTATTTAAAAAAAAAAGCTTCCCTTAGAACACATTAGGCCTGCTACCTGCATAAAGCTATTATATTCCACCTAGTAATCTTACAACTAATTTACTGATCTTGTTGGTTCACAAGATTATACCATTACATAACTACCCAACTGTTAAGAATAATTGTACATGTAAGTTAGGGGTATGTGACACAAAAATTCAGGGACACCATGTATAGGTCTCACCCACTCTTATGAGCTGTCTTCTATATTTGGAAAGTGCCACATCAAAGTGTACTGATCATTTTCCCATCCACAAATAGGCAAGGTGACACAATTTTGTTAGAACAAGGTGCTCTGGTAACGAAGTCCATAGAGAGATGCACCACTAACCCAAAAGCCACACCTCTTTGGCAGTTTGAATCTATTACCATTTCTGAGGGAGAAAAATAGGCCATTTCTTCCAGTGTGATTTATAGTCTCAGAAACTGAATGATAGTTCAGCTATGAACTGGGTCCAACTAAGTAGCAACAAGTGAATAAATGACTATTAGTAGAGATTGTATTTTTGTAGTCAGATACAATAAATGGTCAACAAGGAGAATTTAACTATCACTTGTTCCATATTACTGCCTAAAAACCTCTTAGAACAATGAGGTGGTGTAGTAGCCAAAAGTTGAGCCTCTCCTGCCATTACTTCTCCCTTGTATTTGCAGAATTGGAGCTAAAATAAAGAAATGTCAAAGTATTCAAGAGCACTGGCTCTCAAACCAAATTTCTAAAGTTTTTAATTCTTTATCTTTTACTAATCCATAGACTTTGGGTAGAATACTTAACTTTATATGCCTACCCTCTTCATTTTTGAATTTTATTTTATTAATTTTAATGAACATTTACAGATATTTTGGATTTCCATTCATTCATTGTTGCAGTTTTCTCCCTGCCTAGCCCTCCTCCCCAACCCCCAGTTCACTCCTCTCTTTGAAAAGCAAAAGAAAAATTTCTTCTGCTTCATAACTTTTTTAAAAGCATGGATAATAATAATAATAATAATGACAATAATATAGTAGACACATGGTTATAAGGTTATAAGGTTTTACTTATATATGCAGATTAAAACTATTCTTGGTGCAGTGTGAAAAATCACACATCTTAGTTATTATTTAAATATTAACTATTTAAAGGTTTGGTGTTTTCTTAACATGACTTTTAAAGTGTTAGCTATAAAATTAAAGGGAAATTTATTAATACAGTTGTCAATATTCTTAACAATGGCCTTTTGAGAAAACAAAAATTAGATTGGTATAAAGCGTTATAAAACTGAGAAGATTCTGATATGTGCTCAATTGAATAAGCTTTTTTCTGTACCCCACCCTGACAGAATAAAACTTTCTAAGTAATAAGGTTATTTGATCAATTCCCAATTTGCTGGCGCATTGCATAAAATCTTTGCTGTAAAAATCAGAATATATTTATGTCCTTATTTTGAGGTTGGATAAAAAAAATGAGAAGAAGCAATGAAAGCAATAAATAATATTTCTGATTATTTTTATTAGTAATGTTGAATTATGCTTTGCAGGTAATTTTATATGAAGAAATAAAACTAAGAAAATTAAGATAAATGTGAGTCTATCTCCTGTTTTCAACTAAGGGATGAATTTTGAGTTACATGGAGAAAAATTGGAGCAACAGAAATTTGAGTATTATCAAATGCTGAAAATATTTTAAATTATAAAATATTTAAAAGCAAAAATTTCTTTTTTAGACTTTTTTGTTTGTTCTTTAAAAACTCAGAATTAAACATACACTAGGAACCAAACAAATCTAATGAGTTCATTTGAACTAAAGATTTAAGGTGGGTATTTATGTAGTTAAATCAAGATAAATCAATAAACAATTATTTTACACACCATCATCTTCCTTTGAATATCACTATTAATCTTGAATTAATTTTCTCATAAAATTGTTATAACAGGTAACAACATTATTGTGTTTTATATCTCAAATTCTATTTAGTAAAAATATAAAGGCCAATGAGAAATATATTCTATATTCCCTACAAATCAATATTAAGGGAACAGATTAAAGACATATTTCACTTATACAACTAAATAATTGACTCTTCTCTGCTAGAAAGCAAACAAATACTTCCATAGGAGTAACATAAAAAGAGTAAATTTTGCTTCTTTGCAAAGAGTAAATTTTCTTCCATTCCCTGGTTAATTATATGTTTAATCACTAATTTTCATTTTTTTAAACTGTACATGCTTACTATGAAGTCCAAATGCAAAGAACCTATTATCCTACAAGTGCTTCTTGTAAAGAAATACAATCTAAAATTTTACAGTTATGTAATAGTTTACTACTGTACCCTTCTCCCACATATAAAATACACAAAAGGTCTAGGCTCAGAAGTTAATTTTATAACTTTATTTTTACTTATTTTAATTACTTTTTGTCTACTGTTAGAGCTCAACTTAAAATTTCAAGTATCTACCTCGATTCCAGTGAGTGAATTCCATGCCATCTCATAAAAATGTTTTCGAAATTGAATGAAGTTCATTTTTTAGTGTAACTGTATGATTTTTTTTTTTTATTTTTACGTTGTATACATGCTAGCATAGTACATCCATACAGCACAGTTTAGTTTCTCACTACTGGAGCAACACATCAGCAGAGAACTGCCAGAAGTTTAGGCTGGATTTAGACAGGGTGATGGTACTAGGGATGTCGTAGCTAATGTTAGATGGATCTTGGCCGAAAGCAGGGAATACCAGAGGAATGTGTATCTGTGTTTCATTGACTATCCAAAGGCGTTTGACTGTATGGATCATAACAAACTGTGGCTGACTCTGAGAAGAATGGGAATCCCAGAACACTTGA
>NW_006399751.1:19998174-19999356 GCF_000299155.1 Elephantulus edwardii | reverse complement strand
ACAGGACAGAGCAGAGTTTAGGTCTGCTGTACATAGGGTTGCTATGAGTTGCAAGTGACTCAATGGCACATAGCAACAACAATGACACATTTAAATATGGCTGCTATATTTTTTCCAGTGGTGAGAAGCTTTGTCTTCTTGACATTGAGCCTCAATCTATATTGAAGGCTGCAGTTCTTGACCCTCTGCAGCAAGTGCTTCAGGTCCTCCTCAGTTTCAGGAAGCAGGGTTGTGCCATCTGCATAATGCAGATTGTTGATAAACAATCAAGGCTGCACCGAATTCGGTTGGGCCCTCAGGCCAAGAAGAAACTATCTACACACCAGTCCACAGGACACATCACCTTCATTTGGGACACATTACCACTGAACCTAGGAGACTCTGGTTGCAGCATAAAAAACTGTTAGCAACTGACGAGCCTGGAATCACAGAAGCTTTGGATATAAGTTATCAGATCAAGGGCTGGACAATGGGAGATAGATGTTGAGGGGATTGGGTGGAAGACGAGGGGTATCTTGATCGGTGGTGGAGCAAAGAAATAAGTGGGTCAGTACACTTGTGCCAAGAGCAGGGACAACACCAAAACTAATGGTTAATTCCACAATAAGGGATATATTTTCACTTTTTTCTGTAAAATGTGTGTCTGTTGGATACTTGTCTAAATACAAACATTCAGATTAAGACACAATAGGAAGAAGGATTAGCCATCCACTTCCAAAATAGCAGGTCTCAGCATCAGGGTGGATGGTGAAGATATTGAGATTGTTCACAGCTTTAGTCACCTTGGCTCCACAATCAACACTTGGCACCAGCAGCCAGGAAATTATAAGACTTATTGCAATGGGAAAGTCTGCTGTTGAGGGACCTCTCTAAAGTACTCAAGAGCAACGGTGTGTCTCTGGAGACTAAGGTCTGCCTGATACAGGCCATGGTCTGTGCAATCACTTGTTATGCGTCAGAGAGTTGGACAATGACTAAGAAGGGTAGAAGGAACATTGATGCCTTTGAGCTGTGGTGCTGGAGAAGAGTACTGAGGGTACCATGAACTGCTAAGAAAACAAACAGAGTCATGCTAGATAGGGTTAAACTGCGCTGCTCCTTGGAGGTAAGGATTCTGAGGCTTCCTCTGACAAACTTTGGTCATGTTGTAAGGAGAGACTGGCCCTTGGAGAAGGACATCAT
>NW_006399751.1:19994854-19996474 GCF_000299155.1 Elephantulus edwardii | reverse complement strand
CGAAAGAGAGGAAGACCTTCGATGAGATAGACTGATTCTGTGACTGGGGCGGTGGGAATAAGTGCGTTTGAGATGGCTAGGTTGGCACAGGATAGAAGAACATTTAGAGCTCTTGTACACTATGAGTCGCAAGTGACTCGATGGCACATAACAGCAACAACAACAACAACATGCAGATACAAATTAATGGAACGATAACATTAGAAGAGAATAAGTTCCAAATAGTAATTTAACTTCAGTAAGTAAATATTCAGGGGAAAGGCCTTTCAGTTTTGAAATTCATTTATTGTCAAGTTGTTGCTGTTGATTTGAAACCAACTCATAGCTAATCCTCTGCAAGTTCCTGAAAGCCACATGTGAGGACTACCAATGGACTATGCCACCAGAGCTTCTTTCACATACTGAGACATTGGGAAAGTTCCAAAAAGACTGTGGAAAGAATGTAAATGATTTTCAAGAAGCTTTAGGGAACATGTCAATTGAGAAACTAAAATTTACTTTTTAAAAATTAGTCACAATATAGGAGACTCAAAGTTCTTTCATGATTAGTGAAATCCCTAGATAAGACAGGCTGGAAGGAAGTATAACAAAATCCAGTCCATGGTAAGTCATCAGACTGCAGCAATTGATACTAGCCCATAGCAGGGGTCATCTTCTCTTCACTTGGCTGGGTTCTGGTCATTTCATCCCCAGCCATCTGTGGCTAGATCTAAATGTGCAGAAGTCATAAACTCAGGGGTCTACACTTCTGTATTCACATGTTATTCTTTGTTGAAAACTAATCTCTGCAACGCCATGGGTCTTACTCATAAAATTCTTGATGTGTTGACTTTTATTTTCATAGAAAATTTAGGGATAAATAATTTACTATTTCTTATATAGTAGCTCTAAACATTGTTATTAACTTGCTATAGAAATAAGTCTCCTTCACTCATTCCTCTCAAGGAAGTAGTACAACATTTTTAGTAAACGGAAAATCAGGTCAATGGATTGGTCCGTTATTTTTCCATAGGTTTCGAACAATGTATCCCTTCTTCAGATCTTACTACTAAATCATTATTAAGTTTATAAAGGTGAAAATAGGCCTTCCACATGAAGGCATGGATCAAAACTTCATTAAAGATGGGGAGAAAACTATCTTCTTTTCCTAGATATTTAAATAATTCTTTTACACTTTTAAAGATGTAAGGAGAGGGTTGACTATAGGAGCAAGAAATCCTTCATAGTCATCTTACTGATCTGCATGGAAAGACAAAAAGAACTATGCACATCATGAGGGAGAAACTCAGCCAACATAACTGAGCTCTCCTGTTTATAATTCTATTAACTGCAACCTAAAGCAACCTCCTTTTGCTTGCAAATCCACTTACTTAATACCTGAGTTTAGCCCTTGTAAGTATCCCTCCATTTTTGACAACCTATTAAATATGGACTGGTTAAAAAAATAATCTTGAGTTTCTCATAGAGGCTGAATTGTGTAACCAACACATATTAGTGTTATTTTAGTAGTTGAAGAAATCATTCTGATTAATTAGATGTTCTTTGACCCTCTTCCTTAAATGTGTTCATTCTATAGAAACTAGTTTGCACAGGTTTGTAATATTAACTAGTTGGAGTACT
>NW_006399751.1:19992173-19994754 GCF_000299155.1 Elephantulus edwardii | reverse complement strand
ATTTTAATAAAAATTTACAGAGACTTTGGATTTCCATTCATTCATTGCTGCACTTTTCTCCCTGCCCACCCATCCCCTGATTCATTCTTCTCTCTGAAAAGAAAAGTCATTTAATTGTTATACAATCCCTTCCCAACAAGTACACTCCACTATGCAGCCTTGCTTCTATTTAAATTTTAAAATTTCCTTCTCTAGAATTTTAATCTTAATTATGCTTTAATGTTTAAAAAGTGTTTTTATCGATCAGTAAAACCTACTCAATGTTATTTGTATCTAATTAATTATCTGTGCTTACTAGCTTGCTCTGATAAATAATCACTTTCAATTTTCCAATTTGAATCCATATGATTGGTTTCAGACAGACAGTTGCTTCTCTAAATTATAAATAATTTCCTTACCTTTCCAGATACTTCAAGTTGTAGCTTCTGTATAATTTACCTTCCTAGAAAGAGGCATGGAAAATAAGACAAGACAGTAATTAAGATAGACTTTCATTTTACTGTCATTGGCAGTTAAATGTGAGTTACAGTGAATACTTCATAACGAGCCATTCCCTAGATAGTGAGATTGACATTTGTGAGTACTTTAAAGACAGTGAGTAGAGATTTCATGATTGGATGACTGATAAAATATCAGTAAAGCATATCCTAATGGTACCCTTGTGACCTCACTGTGCCATCACTCTGGTCTTGATTCAAAAAGGACAGTGAAGTTCACACCATTTTGTAAGCAGCTCAGTGATAGAGTACCTGAGTGTACTAAAGTCTACACAATATTTTTATTTGTTATTAAAGTGTTACAATTCTCCAGGAATAAAAATTGTCTAAACCAATATAAACTTTGGATAATTGACGGTGATTTGGAACTGATTCATAGCTGACACTCCATTTATGAGACTGTAAATCAATGGAAGCATTTGTCTGTTTTTTTTTTTCCCTCCAGCAGAGCCACTGGTAGATTCAAACCTCCAGAGAGGAATGGCTTTGGGGTAAATAGCATACCCACTGAGGACTGTGCCACCAAAGTTCTTAAAATCAACATAAATAGCTGCTTATATAGTCAGACTACAGCTCTACTGTCAGTGGTCCCATTCTTTTTTTAATATCCCCCAAATTTCCTTTTTACTTTCCCCTCTGTCTGTTCACTGATTTAACTTGTTTTTTAAAGAAGGAAAATATGACTTACGTTGCTGTTTTTAGGTACGTTTGATTCCTACTACTCATAGCAACCCTGTGAACAGCGGAACAGAACCTTGTCCTGTCATCAGGATTTCTTATCTCCTTAAGCTCATTGTTAGTCTCTTTTGCAATGCATATTGTTGAAGGTCTTTCATTCTTTCACTGATATCACAGCTTTCTCAGTATAATGTCCTTTATCCAAGGACTGTGGCATTGTTGTTATTGTTGTTGTTATGTGCTGTAAAATCATAATTATGTGTATTCATTCCATCTTCTTTGGATACTTACTGGATCATTCAAGACTGCCCCCATAACATATCCTGGCATTGTAACTCAAGGTTTGAATTTGTTTGTCAGTTCTCTCCACTTTAAAAATGCCAAGTGAGAGAGAGAACTGTTTAAAAAGATAGATATGATTAGGGATTATTGTCATGAAAGGAGTCCATAGTGCATAGTGGAGTGGACTTGGGGGGAGGGATTGTATAACAATGAAAGAATTTTTCTTTTACTTTTCAAAGAGAAGAGCAAATTGGGAGGCAGGGGTGAACAGAAAGAAAAGTGCAACAATGATTGAATGGAAATTCAAAATCTCTGTAAATTTTCATTAAAATGAATAATAATAAAAAGAGAGGAAATGCCAAGTGTATTATTCTACTTTTATTCTCCAACTCCAGCTCTTGGAATATCACATTATAATATTTTGTTTTCCCTTCTTAAGGTGCCCTTTGAAATCCTCTTTTTTATTTCTACATTTATTCCTTTTATTTTGGTTTACTGATGCTGTAGTGTACTTTTAAATTTCTTCTGATATCCATTTTGGTCTTTTTTTGCTTTGTCTTCATAATGACTTTTACTCTCTTCATGAATAATATCCTTGATGCCTTCCCATATTTCATCTGCTTTTCAATAATTAGATATCAATGCCTCAAACATATCCTGGAGATGAGTTTTAAATGTCAGTGGAATAATCTCTTGTGAACTAGTTTTCATTTTTTTCAGCTTCAGTTGGAACTTATACATAATCAACTGGAAGTCTGTTTCATAGTCAACACCTGAGTCTGCTTTCGATTGCTAATATTTGACGTCTCTAAATATTCTCACCATTGGACCAATCAGTAGCATCAGGATGGATGGCAAGAGATTGAGATTGTTCACAGCTTCAGTTTGCTCTGCTCCACAGTCAACACTCTTGGCACCAGTAGCCAGGAAATCAAAAAACATATTGCGATGGGAAAGTCTGAGGTTAGGGACCTCTCCAAAATACTCAAGAGCAATGGTGTCTCTCTGGAGAGTAAGGTCCGCCTGATACAGGCCATGGTTTTGGCAATCACTTGTTATGCATCAGAGAGTTGGACAATGACTAGGGAGGATAGAAGGAGAATTGACGCCTTTGAGCTGTGGTG
>NW_006399751.1:19978078-19991938 GCF_000299155.1 Elephantulus edwardii | reverse complement strand
ACTCGGGATGGGTGTGTCAGAGGCAATGAAATTGGCACAGGATAAAGCAGGGTTTAGGGCTGTTGTACATAGGGTCGCTATGAGTCGCAAACGACTTGATAGCACATAACGACAACAACAACAACAACAGTCTTGGTAACAGCAGCCAGAAAATCAAGAGAAAAATTGCACAGGGAAACTCAGAAGTGATGGACCTCTCAAGAGTACTGAAGAGCAACAACATTAGGCTGGATGCTAAGTTGCTCCTGTTCTGGGCTATAGTCTCTGCAGTTATTTGCTATGCATCAGAGATCTGGACAGTGAATAGGGATGATAGAAAAAAAATTAATGCCTTTGAGCTGTGGTGCTGAAGAAGAGTGTTGAATATACTATGGGCTGCTAGGAGAACGAACAGGTTTGTCCTAGAGAAGGTGAAGCCGGAATCCTCCTTGGAGTCATGGATTCTGAAGCATTGTCTGACATATTTTGGGCATGTTGCAAGGAGGGACTGATCTTTGGAGAAGGACATCATATTTGGCAGAGTGGAGGGGCGGCACAGGAGAGGAAGACCTTCAATGAGATGGATCGATTCTGTGTCTGGAATGGTGGGTATGAGTGTGTTTGAGATGCTGAGGTTGGCACAGCAGAGAATGGCATTTAGGGCTCTTGTACATAGGGTCACTAGGAGTCACAAGCTACTCGATGGCACATAACAAAAACAAAAACAATAATTCTTTCAACAGTTGTAGTCAGTCTTATTCTTGTGCAATACATTAGAAGTCCTTGTGTATAGTAATCTTTTGCATTTATAAAAAAAGTTATTTGTGATGAATAAATCATTGTGCAACCAAAATTCAGTCATTGATATCCAACATCATTTCTGTCACCAAGACCATACATCCTGACTACAATTTCTTCTTCATTGTTTTCAACTTTTGCGTTCTAGTCCCCAATAATTATGAATGTATACTGATTGTTTGGTCAATTTTAGATGGCAAAATTCAATTTAATTTTCATTGGCTTTAGTCATTGATGCATATATATGAATAATGGTTCTATTAACAGGCCTTCCTTGTAAAAATATGATATGAATACTAACACTGACAATATTATACTTTAGGATACATCTTGAAATTCTTTTTTTTTTCACTTGAATGCAACACTATTCTTCATCAGATTTTCATTCCAAGCATAATAGATCATATGTGTGCCTGATTAAAAATGGCCAATCTCAATCCAGTCTCAGTATTCTAATGCCTACAAAGTCAATGTTCATGTATCCCATCTCATTTTGAGTGATTTCCCTTTTGGGCTCTTCCTCTAATATGATATTCCTCTATTATTCTTGGGGTTTTGAGTATCCTGTTCTTTGTAGATGTCTAATCCTGCATCTTGTTGTTGTTATTGTTATGTGCCACAGAGTGAAGTATAACTCATAACAATTTCATTAACAACAGTAGTGAATCCTGTCCTATCGTGTGACATTCTCATCATCTCGGACCAATTGAGCCCAGTACTTCAGTCACTGTGTCAATCTACTAGGTTGAAGACCTTCCTCTCTTTTTCTATCCTACTTTTTCAAGCTCAAGCATTATGCCCCTATTCAAGAAATAATAACTCCAAGCGAAATGCTCAAATGATGTGCGTTTTTGTTGTTTTTGTTAAGTGCTGTCAAGCCACTTGTGACTCATTGCAATCATATGTACAAGAGCTCTGAACCCTGCTATACTGTGCCAAATCATTTTCTCTGACACATTCATCCCCATCACCCTACTAACCAATGAAGACGATATGTCAGTTTGGAGATAAAGGTGCACCTGATTCAGACCATGGTCTTTGCAATTACTTGCCATGCATCAATAAGCTGGACAATAACTAGGGATGATAGAAGGAAAATTGATAACTTTGTGTTGTGATGTTGGAGAATAGTATTGAATATAACATGGATGGCTAGGAAAACAAAGACAGATTTACCTTAGAGAGGATGAAACCAGGCTGCTCATTGGAAGCAAGGATTCTGAAGCTTTGTCTGACATACTTTAGATAGATAGTAAGGAGGGACCAGTCCTTGGAGAGGAACATCATACTTGGGAGGATGAAGAGAGGAATACCCTCGATGAGATGGATTGATTCAGTGACTGAGGTAATGGGGGTAGGAGTATCAGAGAAAACAATATTCCCACATGATAGAGCATGGTATAGGGCTGTTGTACGTAGGACCACTATAAGTCACAAGGGATTCGATGGCACATAACAACACTTACTTTTTTGTTTAGTTCTATAAATGCTTACATATTATTATTACAGCACTATTCTGTCAGTTTGCTGTACTGTTGTAACTATGGGCTTGATGTGGTTTGTAAACACTTCACCACTTTTGTTTCAAATGTCAGAAGGTTCACCTATGGTGGACTAGTTTCAAGAGAGTTTGCATATTAAGATTCTGAAGATCACGATAAGTAGAGCAAAGATCGAAATTATTAATGATTTATCTTGTTTGGATTCACAATCAAAACCATTGGTAGTGTTGTTGAGTGCTGTTGAGTTGAGCACAACTCATAGCTACCCTGAAAGATCATAGCCTGAACAAAAGGCTTGAAACCATTCTGTAACTTATCAACTATATCAAAGTTCAGTTTCCAGAGGCATGTTGTTTAGGAAGTGGAAGCCACTCCTACTTCCAAAAATTTCTTAAACTGAGAGCTCCACCAAACACTGTCTGTCACTGGTAACCATTATGGCATTTGACACCCCAGTGACACAAGGTTTAGCATAACAGCAACCCCAGGTTACCTCAGTATAGCATACTGAAAGAAGAATGCTGTACCATTTAGAAGAATGTTCCTCCAAAAAATAATAACAACCAACTTTAAAAGCAAAGTCCCTCTCTGAGGTCTTGTTGACTCCAAACAAGAGGCATAAATAAATATAACAAACCAATATAGTATATGATTGCTGTTATGCACCATTGAGTCACCTGTGATGTTTAGCAACCCTATGTGCAGCAGCTCTGAACCCTTCCCTTTCCTGAGCCAGTCTCACTAATTCTGACACATCAAACTCTATTGCCACAGATACTCCATCGAACTACCTCATCCAGAGTCTTCCCTTTCTGCTCTGTCCCTCCACCCTTCTGAGCATGATGTTCCTTTCCTTGGAGAGACATGTTTTCACCCTCTCCAAGACAGACCTATTTGTTTTTTTGGCAGTCTATGGTATGAACAAGACTCTTCTTCAGTACTACACCCCAATGGCATCTATTCTTCTGTTATCCGTAGTCTTTATCCAACTCTCTAAAGCACACCAAGTAATTGAGAAGACCATGACCTGGATTAGGCACACCTTTTTTCTCTAGACCGACATTATTGTTCTACAGCAATCTGGAGAGGTCCCTGACAGCAGATTTTCCCAAGTTAATTTGTCTTTTGATTTCCTGACTGCTGGTAACAAGAGTGTTGATTGTGGGGCTGAGAAAGCTGTAATTGTTTACAATCTCAATCCCTCCTCTAGCTGTCTCAGTGCTACCAATTGGCCCAGTGGTGAGAAGTTTCATCTTCTTGATGTTGAACTTCAATCCATACTTAAGACTGTAGTCCTTGATCTTTTACAGCAAGTGCTTCAGGTCCTCCTTAGTTTCAGTAAGCAAGGTTGTGTCATCTGCATATTATAGGTTGTTAATGAGTCCTCCACCAGTTTTGATGCCATACTTCTCCTCATAAAGCCCAGCTTCCCAAATGATCTGTTCTGCACACAGATTGAAAAGTGTATGGGGACCAGATGCATTCCTGACATGTTCCTTTCATGATTTTGAACCACACATTGCTTCCTTGCTCTGTTCTGAGGACTGATTCTTGATGCAAGTAGAGGTTTTGAATAAGTATAATCAAGTGTTCTGGGATTCCCATTTTTCTCAAGGTTAGCCACAATTTGTTGTGATTCACACAGTCAAATGCTATTGCATAGTTAATAAAACACAGACAGACATTCTTCTGGTCCTCTCTATTTTCTGCCAAGGTCCACCTGACATTGACAATGTCCCTACTGTCACAACCTCTTCTAAACCAGCAGCATTTTCCTAGTCTGTGATATTATTGATATTGTTTTATAATTTCCACACTCTGTTTGGTCACCTTTTTTTTTTTTCCAATAAGAATAAATTTGAAACTCTTCCAGTCAGTTGGCCAAGTAGTTTTCCTCCAGATTTCTTGTCACAACTTTGTGAGCACATTCAAGGCAGCATCTGTTTGTTGAAATATGTCAATAGGTATTCCCTCAATTCCTGGGTCTTTTTTTTTTTTGCCAAGTCCTTCAGAGCATCCTGTACTTATTCCTTTAACACCATTGCCTCTTGACGATATATTCTTTGTTGAATTCTTCTATGTCAACTATTTTTTTTTGTTCCAATGACTATGTGTACTCCTTTAGTCAAAAAATCAGAAGACATGCTACATTGAGAAAATATACTGTCATGAACCTCTCGAAAGTGCTAAGGAACAATATGGTAATTTAAAACTAGGTGAACCTGAGACAAGTCATGGTCTTTTCAATTACTTGCTGTGCCTCTAAAAGTTAGACAATGAATAAGGATGACAGAAGAAGAACCTATGTCTTTGAATTGAGGTATTATAAGAGAGTACTTAATAGTCCATATACTGCCAAGAGAATAAACAAGTATGCCTTGGAAAAAAGTGAAACTAGAGAATCTCCACTTAAAGGAGAGAACAGTGAAGCTTGAATCACATACTGTGAGTTTGTTGGAGGGGCCAGTTCTTGGAAAAGGTCATGATACTTGGAAGATGGAGAATTAACAATAGAGAGGAAGACACTGAGGGAGGTACACTGACACTGTGACACGTTGGGCTCAAATATTCTAGAGGTGATGAGGATGCTACAGGATAGGACAAGATTCCTATCTGCCAGTCAGAGTCTGTGTGGCGTAGTTAATCACACATAACAACAACAGTAAGGATAAAGCATTGATTTAAAAAAATACGCCTTCATGAAGTTTATATAACATTATATACGTACATAACTGATAAATAGCTCCAAAATTATGTTTCACTGCATTTCCAGATGGTTACAAGAGCTCATAAAAACATATACTTCTTTCAGAAATAGGGAGTCTTTATCTCTTGGGGGAAGACACTGATAAAAAATTACTTTTACCTATTACCTCAAAGTGGAAGCCAGTCTTTTTTATAGTGTGTGGGAGTGGGGCATCTGAGTCATTTACTATGAACTGTTTCTGTTTTTACAAGAGGAGACAAAGGCTTTGGAAAGTGTGGACATTTCATAACATCCAAGTCCCATTCTCCTAAAATTCAGCAGCTTTGATTTATGCTGCATAGGCTCCATCCTCAGTTTTCCACGTATGTATTGCCATTGAATTATTTCTGACACCTAATAGCACATGCTACAACTGCCCTGTAGTATTTAAATGATTGTGATTGTTACTGAAACTGACTATCATCTTTTCTGTACAGGGAGGGATAGGTGGATTTAAATAATTCACCTTTCACTCAGCAGCCTCTTTCTATTTATTACATATATAACAGAAAGTTTCTCAGAGTAGTTTCTAGCAGTATAGAGAACATGGAAAGTTACTTCTTGATATTATTTTTAGAGGAAAGACTAAACAAAATGTAACTACCTCCATCTCTTTTCCCCCCCTTAGCTTTGAAATAGAAGTGTTCAAAACTAATTAGGTGTTATGGGTTGGACCTCTCTGAGAACAAATGCTGAGGTAAAGTTTTGAATACCAGATTTTTATCAGACTTGTCCTTGTAAACACCTGAAGAGAGAGGGAAACAAGCAAGGTTAGGCAGAGTGGGAGAAGAATTCTAAATTGTATGGCAGTGCAGGTCTGACAAAGTTAAAGCCAACACCACCTGGGATTCTAAGCTTATATGAGACCTGACAGAATTGTCTTGTGGTTTGCCAAAATAGGCAGTTACTTATACCTCCACTGGGAATAGTGTGACTCTTGGTTAAAGCGTTAGCAGCAGAGCCACATATGTAGAAGCTGACAACTGGAACAAGTTTACTGAAAGGAAACTTGAATGTAATATATCTCTTCCCACCACTTTACCTACTTGCAAAAATATCACAAAGTTATATTTCCTCAGAATATTCAATAAGAAGGTGACTGAAGTCTTTCTTCCAACATTATATAATTATAATAATATAACTATATAATATTGTATAATTTCATATTTGTGTAGGCTTTGGTCAGACTGTAGTTAAGTTAGTCTGCTTTGTTTTACTTTCGTATGTAAATACCAAAAAATAAACCTATTCTTTGCAGTTGGTTCCAACTCATGACATACCTCCATCAGTTTTTAAGATTATAATCTTTGCAATTTAAAAATACTGAAATGTTTGGCCATGCCTGCAGGCTGAGGGCTACTGTGTTCTGAATTCATTTAAGCTGGACCTTAGGATGGCTTTTCACGTCTTGAGAAGGGACACATATGGAAGACTTGAGGCTCTTATGGGGTTTTTTGTTTGTTTGTTTGTTTGTTTGTCCCAAGTGGACATTAGCAGATGGGACTTGCCAGATGATAATTGATTTTGGATGAACCCTCTTTCAGGTGGTCCAATAGAGGTCTTTCTATTTGCTCTGCTGAAATAACATAGACTTGCTGTGATGATGGATAACAGGGCCATAGGTGTGTAAAACACCATAATTAGCTACCCATCATGGCAGTATTTGCTGGAGCTCCCAGATTGATTCAGGTTTGGAAACAGGACTTGCATCTACTTCCTAAACGACATACCTCTGGAAAGTAAATTGGAGAAATGATGATAGTTATAGAAAGACTTCAGGCCTTTGTTCACCTTCTGTTTATATATGTATCCTTCCCTCATGTGTACTCAGTCTATATGGTGAACAAATCATTAAAGACGTTAGACTCTGAAGAAACTCATGGCATCAAAATAGGAGGATATTGAAGAAGCAGCGGAATGCTCCCAGATGGGCATTTTTGGGTGATGAGAGCCAATGAGAATGCATGATTATGGAGGAATTTAGAATGACAGAGCTCATGGAGTCTGAACCCTGCTTTGGTCCTTAAATTCAGTAGAGTCCTTGGACCTGCGGCTCTCAGGCTTGGTTTCAATTGTTTTTGGTCAAACATTCTTCTAGGTCATATAACACTGGTCTGTCCATTTGCTGTACAGAGTTAACTTGTGGTTGCTATGATGCTGAATGCGACGATGGTTACCCATGGTAGACAGTGTTTGGTGGAGCTCCCTGATTAAAACAAGTTTAGAAGCAAGAGCGGCATCCACTTCTGAAAAAGCTTGCCTCTGGAAACCCTATGAACCTGGAGAAGCGATGTAAGTTATACAAGTGTTCAGGTCTTTTGTTCATAGGGTCGCTATGTGTTGCCTGTGACTCAATGACACTTAACAACGACAACATCAAAAGCTGGAAGACTCAAATAATAAACCTTTCAGTTAGAAATTTAATCCTTAAGGAATTGCACTACAAAAATAGTGACTTTTTAAAAGTCATGAGTCTGGAATTTAGGTTGGCATCTTAAAAGCTGCCCTTCCAAATGACAGTTCCATTAACCTTAGTGCAGACTTGGGACATACAACTCATTGACATTCCTTTTATCTTAGGTCTGGTAAGTGCAGGATATCTAATCTCTTCCCAAGGAGTGCTTGTCATTAAATACAAACAGATACAAAATGAGAAGGGTCTTGACAGGTAGTGTTATCTCCACATTTACAGTGGACATCCAAGACACAGGTATGGATACAGAAGAACAAAGTTGGTATGTTCCTTGAAGTCCAAACTGACTCATAGTGGACCCTCTAGCATGTTTTCAGAGGCTAGAAGTCTGCTAAAATGCACTCAAATACTACGCAATATTAAAGGAAAGCAGCAGAAACATGGAAGGCTTATTTCCGGGTTCTCTGGAAAAGGTTTGATGTGTGAACATTCCCTCCCCTTCTCTAAAAGTTTTGTTAGAGGATTGCTGTTGTTGTGTGCCATTGAGTCAGAATAGACCCATATAGCTCACCCACAAGTGCATTTTCACAGGCAGTAAATTACGGGGAAGGAAATTGTCCACCTTTCTCCTGCAGAGCAGCTGCATTCAAATGGCATGTTTTTGGCTTGGCAGTGCAAGTCCTTACCATTAAGCCATCTGAGCTCCCTAAAGGAAGATTGTTGGTGTTATGGGTTATGCCGAAAACTTGTTCTATCCACCATCCTGAGGCCACCTTGTGAGAAAACAGAAAATATCATGAATATTTGACTGGCTGTTGAATTTCAATTATGTGTTATGTGTTTTGCATCTATTGCTGCCAAAGTCTTGCTTCTAAACAGACCTTGTGCATCTTCAATAATTTCATTTGCTTTGTTTTAGGAAGACTTCATGATGTTAATTACTTGGGTTAGGGCTGTTAGCATTTAAAATATATTATCTGAAGAGTTGAAATATTTAAAGTTTTCAAAAACATGGTATCAATGACATCAGCTGTGCTGCCAACTGGAAGGCATGAAGTTCAAGTCCATCAGCTGTTTGGCTGGAGAAAGGTGAGCAATCTCCTCCCTTGCCTTTGAAAACCCCCTGGAGGTCAGAAATTGGACAGTTCCAACTTGACAGTACATAATAAACAACAACTTTCTAACAAAATCTTTATTCTTAGAAAAGGGAATTTTCATATGTTATACCTTTCTTAAAAAATTCTGAAATAATCCTTCCATCCATGTCTGTGCTGTTTTCCTTAAATATCTTCTGGTATTTAAGTCAGTTTTTCAAATGTCAGAAACAGAAAAGGTTAATATTTTCAATTGATAGTGTAAACATTCATTTCACAGAAGCATTAGTTTGCCTCTTATGTAAGATAATCCTATGTTATATAATTTTATGTTATAGACTGAGTTGTATACTAAAAAAATCCAAACATTTCAAACAGTAATTCCAGTACCTACATTAATAACTCTATTTAGTAATATATTCTTGTTATCTTAATAAAGTAATTTCATTTTTGTTAGGTTTCTTCCAATCACTTCCACATATAATGACTCTATTTTGAATATTTTGAAAGCAAAATCTTCTTCATCCAACAACTTTCTCATCACTTCTCCCTGTGTAAATCCATCTTTACAGCCACTGTGCCAAATTCTCTTAGAGCTTCTTCCCCACTCTGATCCTTAGCCTCGTTTCCCCCAAGAACTTCATGCTAGCATTCTCAAAGTATATAAGAGAAAGTTTCATCATCCTAGCTTCCAAAGTGTGTTTTTGCTTCTTCTAAGACACAACAACAAACTGTAGGTATTATTAGGAACCTAAGAAATGATGTAAGTTATACAAGTGTTAAGGTCTTAAGTTCATAGAGTCACTATGAGTCATCTAAGATTCGACAATATTTAACAACACCATCAACAACAACAACATAGAGAGCGGTCTGTTGCCCTAGTGGACAGAAAGTTATGCTACCAAGCCAAAGGTGGTGGTGGTAGTTGTTGTTATGTGCCGTCGAGTCGTTTGCGACTCATAATGACCCTATGTACAACAGCCCTAAACTCTGCTCTATCCTGTGCCAATCGCATGGCCTCTGACACACCCATCCCAATTACCCCAGTCACTGAATCAATCCACCTCATAGAGGGTCTTCCCCTCCTGTGCTGTCTCTCCATCTTACCAAGCATGATGTCTCTCTCCAAGGACCTGTCTCTCCTTACAACATGTCCAAAGTATGTCAGACGAAGCCCCAGAATCCTTGCCTCCAAGGAGTAGCCTGGTTTAACCCTCTCCAGGATGAATCTGCATACCATTTATACTCAGGCAGTTAGACGTTCATGTTTGAGACCTTTTTTCTTGACCATGTCATATTGACACAGGTAAAAAGAAAGTAGCAATGTGACAGTGGTAGTGATGATATAGCAATGACTGGGTCTGATGGCTCTAGAAGTAACCACTAGTTGCAAGGATACATATTTTGGTGCTTTTACTTTTCTTGGCATGATGTATCTGCTAATTAACCCTTCTAGGGTCCTGTTCCTTTTGCTCAGTTTGGTTTTTCAGCTTTGTTATCTTTGTTGTTTTCAATCTGTTTTTTTTATACTGAATTTTAAATGACTCATAATAATAAAATAGGCTCAAGTCAAGTAATAAATGAAGAAAATACAACCTATAAGAAGTACAAATGTAGAGTACGTTAAGCAGCATAATACAGAGCATTAACATATTAGCAATTATTTCTGAAGTTTCAATTAAAGTAGTTAATCACAGAGAACAAAAGAAATTTAAAAATTAGTGAGAATTTTGACCTAATTATCTCTACACAGAAATTAATCTCAAGGAAGCAATAAAACTGGTTAAGTAAATTCAATAAATCTACCAAATTTATTTCTATATATTTTAATGAATTTATTTGAAGAAATTATTCAGTTGCTGACAATTGCTACAAATACACCTAGAGTCCTAGAGTTATTTACAACCATTTGACTGGAATAAAACATTAGTGGAAATATATAAGGAAAGCATTATTTCACATTGTGTGACTGAATGATCACTTAACGTCTGACAAATGAAAAGGATATAATACGGTATCAAAGATTGCACGGCTTTGCAAAGATTGCATTGCACTGCCGTTCAATGTCACCTTCAATAGATGTGAATAAATACCATATAAAATGTCTGTATTTTTTTAACTTCTTTTCCATACTTGTACCTTATTAGATTCTATCACTCTCAAGTAATGCAACAGAATATCAAGAAGCGGCATTTCCAAACTCATAATAAATTTTTCAAAAGAAATTGAAATAGTCCCTTGTTTAATTCATAACTATGAAATATGAGGTGAAGTTTCAAAGGCAGTGGAGAATTAATACAGGAAAAATATAAAGAGTATTCCAAGTTTTGACTTTGAAAATGTTCAAGTAATACAAAATATTAAATGAGTCATGTAGCACTCTTGGTTTATTTTAACAAACATCAAACATTGCTGTTTATGATATGCTGTATTTATTAAAACAAAAGTAAAGCTAGACTTAAACTTAGGATTCCAGTTGGTTACTATACACCGAGTATATATGAAATTGACACACATATATACATGTATGTATGTATGTTAGAGAACACAGGTTGGACGAGTGGTAAGAAGCTAAAGAAGCTGTGCTGTAATCCCAAAGGCATTTAGTTTGAATCTTCCAGCTGCACCATGGTAGCAAGATGAGTAGTCTCCTCCTTTGCTATCAGCTGTCTCCAAAAACCTGCTGGAGGGTCTGCTATGGGTTGGTTCTGACTCAATGGTACACACAACAACTTCTCTGTGTATATGTATGTGTATGTGTGTATATATATATATGTGCATGTATATATATATATATATATATGTGTGTGTGTGTGTGTGTGTGTGTGTGTGTGTGTATATATATGTGTGTGTGTATATATATAGTTGTTGTTATATATGTATGTTGTTGTAATGTGCCATTGAGTCTCCTACAACTCATAGCCTATATACAGGAGCTATGAAGCCTGCTCGGTCCTGAGCCAATCTCACTGACTCCAGCTCACCTACTTCTGTTACCTCAGTTACTGTGTCAATCCATTTCATCCAGAGTCTTCCTCTCCTTCACTGTCCCTCCACTGTTTCAAACATTATTTCCTTCTCTAAGGACTAGTCCCTCCTGGCCACATCCCCACAGTATGTGGGATGGAGCTTCAAAAACCCTGGCCCTCAAGCAGAAACTTGCTTTCACCCTCTCTATGACAGACCTGTTTATTCTCCTGGTATGTTCAGTATGAAGCATCATCTGACATACTTTGGGCATGTTTCAAGGAGGGACCAGTCCTTGGAGAGGGACGTTATGCTTGGAAGCACAGAAAAGAAAGACTCTATGAGTTGGATTGACTCAGTGACTGAAGTAATGAAGATAGATGTGTCAGAGATGGTGAGGTTGGCTCAGTATATAGCAAGGTTGTACATGGGGTAGCTATGAGTTGCACACAACTTGGTGGCACATAAAAATAACAACAACATATTATACTTAGAAAAGGTGTTTTCAATGGATAAATCATTGATTGTTAAAATTCTGTCAGTTTATCTCCAGCCCCAGTTCTTTGGAAAAAAATTTCTCCATAAACATAGGAAGAGTCAGAATTTTTCATATGAACAATCAGAAAAGTATTTGTAGACTTCTTTAGGATTTGGAGGAAGGTAATTAACTTTCCTTATATACCTCAATATTACTTGTTCAGTAAGAATAAATAATCTTCAATGAAAACAACAACAATGTGTCTAGGGGTCTGGGATACTAGAATCATCCTTTTAGCTAAAAATGGACTTAGATTAATGTTTCTGTTTTTGCTGTGGTGAGAGAACAGGTCTATAGAATCTTGTTACATTTCAGAAATCCTTGAAGTTTTAGGCAATATTTTAACTATTAACATGTTGAAAATTATCAGATATATAATAAAGCTAGAAAATGTTAATGATCTTTTCTGCAAGGAGGCCATAACTCCTGCATCTCGCAGTAGTCATTTTTTTTATGTATTTATAGATCTATCTCTGTAATTGTATTTAGGTTGATAATCTGTATATCACCAAAATGCTATTATTGACAGTGTTTAATATGTCTCTAGGTAGAAATACCCAAGAAATATAGGAAAATATAATATTATTTCCTCTCTCATATCTACCATTCAAACAGTGATTGCTACAACCACCTCCATACCATATTGGTAAAGGCATGAACAATTTACTGGTAAAGTTGGCACCTCTCTCACTTGAAAGCACTGCTGTTAATCTCTTCCTGTGTGTAACCTCATAAATTTTAATTGAATTTAAGGGTGACTCTATGCATATGCTGACTCATAACAACAAAACTATTTATTGGAGCAGGTAGCTAGCAATCCTTCTAGAATTCTTCCAGGTGTAAGCCGGTGAAGATCTAGTGAGTTTAGTGAGACTGAAACTATCTGTGTGTTCTTTGAAAGTAATTGCAACTCATACACACATAATTGGGGAGGAGAGGCACTGGGGGAGCTATTAATAATTGAGGTTCTGTTTTGCAATTTCTCTGGTTGAAATGATATGATCTTTAAAAATGGGCAAACTTGAAAAAATGGTCCATATATTGCTGGTGAAATTAATCAATACCTAATTATTTAGAAGCTGTAAATGGCTATCTTTAGCTGACATGCTCACAAAATGTGTTTTGTTCTGTCAATAAAGGCCAACAAATCAGAAATCTCGCATAAGGAAGGCTATTACAGAACACAAAAAGGCTCACCTTCATTTTTGCACTTAGCTATTTCATCAATTTAATGGTATTTATGCCACTTTAATAAGAAAAATAAACAGCTTAGACCTTACAAATATAATTGGAAAATAGTAACAAACAGAAAACATAATATTCTGAAAAAAAAAATCCTTCAGAATGCAGAACATTAGCAAATCAACTCATCCAGCTAGCTAGTCTATATACACAAAACTTTTAATCTATCCAAAGAATGTATTTTAAGTAAGTATCTTGCAGCAGTCAGCTTTATTTATGCAAATTTTTATTTTAAAATAAGAAACTGACATATCACCAATTGTAGCAGATACTACCCAACCACGTATTAAGTTAAGATATACTTCCCAGTTAGGAATTTCTACTGCTGAGATCTCAGAACTTAATCTCTCAGTCTAACAGAGCCATTTTCTTTTGTTGTTGTTTTTTTTAATTGCCTTAGGACTTAGAATTTCCAGTCATTCATTGTTGCACTTTTCTCCCTGCCCACCTCCTCCCCCAATTCACACTTCTCCTTGAAAAGAAAAACTCTTTCATTTTTTAAATTTTTTTATTTAATTTGTTTATTTTTCATTTCAATGAACAACTACAGAGATTTTGGAATTTCATTCATTCATTGTTGC
>NW_006399751.1:19972609-19977622 GCF_000299155.1 Elephantulus edwardii | reverse complement strand
TTAGGTTGTTTCCAACTCCTTGCTATTGTAAACAAAGCTGCAATAAACACGGGTATGCGTATATCTACTTGGATGTCATTTATGGTCTCTTTAGTGTATAGTCCCAGTAGTGGAATTGCTGGGTCAAATGGTATCCCTCCCCCACAAGTCCACTCCGCTATGCAGCCTTCACTCTAACTATAGACTTTTCAAAGATTGTGTATAAAGTCTCTTCCATCCTTACTTAATAGGCAACTGGCCCTTCAGATTCTAGCAACCTCTTAGATCTGGCAAATAAAGGATCCAACATTGTGACTGCATCAGAGATTTACAGATGAGCTGTTCCCTCCATTCCTACTGTCATCATTTCTTCTCAGATTTTTTTTAATGTATTCATCAATTAGCCTAGGGACATCATAGCCAATGTTAGATAGATCTTGACTAAGAGAAGAGAATACCAGAAGAATGTCTATGTTTTATTGACTATGCAAAGGCATTCAACTGTGTGTATCACAACAAACTAGCTAAAGTTAAAAAGAATGGGGATTCTCGAACACCTGATAGTAATTATGTAAAATCTATCCTTGAACCAGGAGACAGGTGTCAAATGAGAAGAAGAAAACACTGCATAGCTCAAAAGTGGGAAAAGTGTGCATACATAAGGGGTGTGTCTTGTCTCCATACCTTTAAAATCTGAATACAGAACAGATCATTGGGAGGCTGGGCTTTATGAGGAGAATTGTGGCATCAGAATCAGAGGAACCCTCATAAACAACCTATGTTATGCAGATGACACAAACTTGCTTGCCAGAAACAGGAGGGCCTGAAGCACTTAGTTGTGGAAGGTCAGCACTGCAATCTTCAGAACAGATTAAAGCTCAGTTCTCTGTAACTTTCATTAAAATATTTATTGAAAAAATGAAAAGGAAAGAAAGAAAAGATTTTCATCAATTCTTTAATTGCCAGCACCATGATAAGTGGAGAAAAATTGAGTTTGTTAACAATTTCAGCTTACTTGACTCCACAATCCACATTCTTGGTACCATCAGTCAGAAAATCACAAGGCAAATCACACTGTGGAAATGTGCTGTCAGAAACCTCTCCAGAGTGCTAAGGGTAAGGATTTCAGTTTGGAGACTATGGACTGATTTAGTTCTTCGCAATTACTTATTATGCATCAGAGAGCTGGACAATGACTAAGGATGACAGAAGAAGGATCAGTGCCTTTGAGCTGTGATAGGAAAGAATATTGAACATTCCATGGACTGCCAAGAGAACAAACGGGTTTGTCCAGGCGAGGGTGAAACCAGGTTACTCCTTTGGGGAAAGGATTCCTGAGATCCATCTTACATATTTTGGGCATGTTGCCAGGAGGAACCAGTTCTTGGAGAAAGATGTCCTGCTTGGAAGGGTGAAGGGACAACACAAGAGAGGGAGACAGCACAATTTGGATGAGATCGAGTGACACAGTAACTAAGGTCATGGGGTGAGGCATTTCAGAGAGAGTGAGATTGACTCGGGATAGGACAGGATTCAAAGCTATCATGCCTAGGGTTGCTATGAGCATGCAGGTGAGCCAACAGCACATAAAAACAATAACAACATGAACATAAACATTTTCTCAAGCTTTTTTGTTCCCACAGGGAACTCAACCTAATGTAGTAATCAGACATGAACTATGTATTTAATTCTTAAATAATAATAATACAAAAACAATATTTAATAATGTAATTACACAATATTCAAAAAGAAAAAATGTTTAAAGTATACAACACATTATCAAACAGACAAAAGCCTGGTAGCACAATATTTAAAGAGCTCTGATGCTAATCAAAAGAACAACAGTTTGACAGTATTCTTCAGTAAAGTTTTCTAACCTTGAAAACTCTATGAAGCAGTTGTATTCTGTTGTTGCTGAATGTTGGGAGGAAGAGAGGGTCTCAGGTCAAGACAGGTCACCTAAGCTCCAAATAAAGTGCAAGCCTCCCAGTGGCCTTTAATGTGGGGTAGAGAAATATCCCCTGTGGCTGTACTGGCTTCAGAAAGCTCGCCACCTGGGAAGATGGCTGCCTTGTCTGCTGAGCTATTGGTGGTCCTCGGGAGGCTGAGGTTCTCCTAACCAATCCGTATGTCCCAAGTCTGTAAGCCCACCCTATCCTGCCTTCCTGTGTATATAAGTGCACAGCTTATCCCAATAAAGTTGAGCTGGATTGACTCTCTGCTCCTCTCCCAAAGTGGTGTATCTCCATCCTGCTAGCTCCCATCAGGGTGTCCCTGTAGATTGCCTGCGAACAGACAGTGACATTCTGTCTTAAAATGTTATTATGAGTCAAAAGAGACTTGACTGTAGTACAATTTTGGTGTAAAGATAACACCTGTTTAACATGTAAACTGAGTCAATAAATGAAACCATGATGGGGCTTCTTAAGTATCTGCTGGCTTCTCTTCCTGATAATTCACCCTTACTCTATCTTGGAAGCAACCACTTGGTTTGTTTTACTTCATAGTATTACCTCTACAGGGAGGAGATAAGCTAGTAATGATGTCTGTATAATGGAATTGGTTACTTTTATATGTACTTGTTTTAATTGCCACCTTGACAGTGGGGACTCATTAAGGTCTTATATGCAAGAAAACAAAACCTTATCTGGCTCTGTCATTGTTACAATCTTGCTGTCACCATTGCTTCATTTCACCTCATTGAGGATCCTCCTCTCCTATGTTCCACTTTTCTAAACATTATTTTTAAACTGTAGAACTCATAAGTTAATTAATGGCAACTAACCTAGCAGAATATTCTGCTGTTAAACCGCAATTCTGCATTCTGATGCCCTAATAAACCTAAAACTCTAAATGTTCCAATATGAACTTGTTAAATCTTACTCGTTCCAGAACACCTCATTGAATTCTTTGTTTTCTTGGCAGCATCAATACCTATACTTCAAATTTAGCAAGTTGATTTTTTTTCTTTCTTTCTACTATCCAATATATTTATGCGAACTTGATCTTATTTTTTATTTCTAAATATTTCTCTGCTATTTTTTTCTTTTTATCAACATAAAGTATTTCTTTATGTCTTACATAGAAATATAATAGCCACTTCCTTTCAAGAGACAAATAGCAACATTTTAACCTCTACTTGACTTTGCCACTAAAGCAGTACTTAAACCATAATTAAAAATCGTATGTTTTTTTCCCTTAAATTGTCTCTTTTGTTCACCTAAGGAACAGATTTTGGACTTTTAGGTGCCATGAGGATATCAAATACCAGAATGGTTTCCCATTATGGACAGTGTGTGGTGGAGCTCCCAGTTGTAAAACAGGTTTGGAAGCAGGAGCGGCATCCACTTCCTAAACTACATGTCTCTGGAAACTCTATAAACTTGGAGAAAAATTGATAGCTGTGGAAAGGCATTAGATCTTTTGTTCGTAGAGTGACTATGAGTCGACTTTGACTCGACGGCAATCAACAACAAACAACAGCATGTATCATACAGATAAATTAAGGAACCTTCCTCTTATAGCCCCTCACCTCATACCATTTCTCTCCTCTCACACTGCACTAAACACTACAGGTATTGGATTTCCCAAGGCAAATAATAGTGCTTGCTGAAAGTAGTTGCTTGTTTTGCCTGTATTTCCTTCTATTCCATAAATATATTTTTAGAAATATTTGCCACTTATGATAGACTTCATTACCCCTGGAATAACTTTCAGCCAGGAAGAGTCAATTCCTCTCCTTCACACAACCTTTGCACCTTGTATACATACTTCTATTTTTGCATTTCATTAAAATATCACAACCTATTACAATGAATCCTACTGACATGTCCATCACTCCTACAAACTGTGGACTTGAAATTAATGGGAAACTTTATGAAGCTTTACATATTCAGGATCAAGCATATTTCTTGACACAGAGGAGATAATCTCTCAGTATTTGTTCAATCGAATATTTCTGTAAAATCTCTGTTTTCTGTCACACTCATTTGCATCTCTTGTGACAGCATTACAACAATTTGCTTAGCTTAATCTCCACACAGCTTCACTGTTGCCTTGAAAAAGTTATTATTGATTTAAGAAGTCCTTGCAAGATTAACAAGTGTCTTGCCCTTTCAGTGCTCCCAGTTATGGGATGACTTACTGTACATCACATGCTTTTGGGAAGCTAATAGGATTAAAATTATAATGATGAACATACTTTATTTTCCAATTGTCTATTATGCTTTAAGGCTTTATAATGGCAATGACCCTTTTCCTTATCTGTTAAATATGCAAAGAAGATGTCAACCAAATGTTGCATCCAGGCAAATATATATATACTTGGACAATAGAGATGACAAAGTCCAAGTTTCTTTATATTTCCTCAATGTTGCTTTGAATGTCTCATAAATTTCCTGAAATGACATTTGGAAATTAGCTATAATAAATAGAAAATTTGAGTGTCTATGTAGGTTTTTTTTTATATTAATGTGAACATTTTAATATCATAATGGGAATAAAGAACAAAAATCTTCATTTTCTTTTATTCTGAAGGAGAGGGAGTGAAATGTGTTTCTATTCGGCATGGCATTACTCTAACAAGGATATCTTTTTATCCTACATATGTATTTTTCTCATTTATGATGTGTCATGTGTGCTGCTGCTTTCTCCTTAACTTTGTTCATTACATTTGATACACCAAACTGCATCTTTAGTGTTAAAATTATGATCAAACCTTACTAATTTGTAAATTGTTTTTACTACTTTGGTGTAATTATGAAACTAATAAAGCCTCATAAGAAGAGAATAAAATAACCTCTCAAAATTTTTCTCTGGCGTTCCTTTCTCTCTTTAAGACACAACATTAATGTTTTATGGCAGTAACTGTAATATTCTAGTGTTTGGTTTACTGCTACAGAAATATTAAATGCCTGAAAATTATATATTCTGTAGTGTTAAAAAAGACTGCAGCTTGTACCTATGGCTTATGTATAATGATATTTCTGGTTTTGAAGGGAAATTATATAGAGCAGTAAACTTTTTTTTTTTTTT
>NW_006399751.1:19956721-19967816 GCF_000299155.1 Elephantulus edwardii | reverse complement strand
AAAGACAGGAAAAACAGACTATTGACTCTCTAACCCAATATCTCCAGCAAATTGAAAAAGAACAGCAAGAAAACCCGACACCCTTTAAAAAAACTGAAATTATAAAAACAAGAGCAGAAATAAATAGAAAACAGAAAAACAATTGAAACTATCAACAAAACTAGGAGTTGGTTCTTTGAAAAGGTCAGCAGTAAACTTTTAAATCATATTTTGTGAATTCATATTTACGTAAGAGCAGAAAGTAGGTAAGTATGAACAATAAATAGCAATAAGACTCGTTTTAAGACTTTGGTCAATATGTAACGGTTATGCACAGCTGATATGTGGGATTACACTGTGCTATTATTAAGTGTTGTAGAGTGGACTAAAGCACCTGGTGATGCTGTGAACAATATTGCTGAACCTTCCTCTATCCTGTTCCATCCTCAGGATTTTGAAGATGCTCAAGTCACTTTGCATGTAGACTCTACTATGTTTTACTTATGTTTCTTTACTAATTACTCAAACCAAACCTTAACTCACCACCCTCTGGAGTTAACTCTGCCTCATAGCCACCTTCCATTGGGTTTCCAAACCTTCACACTTTTAAGGAGATTATCTGTCTTTCTACTGTGTCGTAGACAGTGAGATTGGCACAGGATAGAGTAGAGTTTGGGGCTGGTGTACATAGGGTCGCTATGAGTTGTAGGCAACTCTACGGCACATAACAACTACTGTAGGGAAGTTGGTGGATTTGCACCTTCAAACTTTTTCCTGAACAACTCAGCATTTAATGCACTAGACCAGCAAGTTCACTTTGGTTTCTACAGTTGTTATTATACACTATACCGTCAGAGCTGACTCATAGTTGATCCTCCAATGGGTTTTCAGAGGCAGTAAACTGTATGGGAGGTCCTTTCCCATAATTCTCCCAGAAAGAGGATGGTGGATTCAAAGTGTGTACTTTTGTGTTGGGAGCACAGCTCTTTACCTCTAGGCCATATGAGTTTCCCTTAATACAGTTGTTTTTGTTGTGTGCTGTCTACTCATACTTGAGTCATAGCTGATACTCCAATAGGTTTTCAGAAGATGTCAATCACACAGGAGGGGATTGGCCATCCTTCTCCCACAGAACAGCTGGTAGATTCAAAACTGCATACCTTTGGGATTACAGCACAGTTCTAACCAGTAGGCCAGAGTACAACAGCAATACATGTAGTTATGTCTTTGGTGATAATTTTTCACTAAACCTTCTTCCCTTCTTTTCTTTCTTCTATGACTTTATTCTTTTCTTCCTTCATTTATTTCTTTTCCCCCCTTGAACAGAGATAAACAAAGATTATACAATTATGTAAAAGAAAAAGAAGGGGGCAAGAATGAAGAAAAAAAAGAACAAATTCTCTTTGGAGACATCATAGTACACATTATGGGAGCACCAAAAGAAGAGAGGACTGGAAGGAAAAAAATATCCAAAGTAGCTAACAGAAGACTTCCCATATTTGTTGAAAAAAAAAAAATTATCTGCTATCTAGGAAGCTTAGCAAATCCCAAATTGTATACATTTGTAGAGATTTACACTCCGGCACTTAGAAAACATTGTAATACAAACATAAAAATAAAATCATGAAGTCAGTGATAGAGAGACACATCACAAGAAAAGAAACTCCCACAAGACTTTTAGGTAATTCGTGTCAGAAAAATGAAGGCAAAAGTTAATGGGATGGCCTATGTAAGGTGCTTAAATATAAATAAACAATGAAAAAACCAACAACACAAAAACAACTGCTAACCAGGAGTCCTACAGCCTGTAAAACTGTCTTTCAAAGTTGAAGGTAATGTTTAAATGCTCTCCAGTGCAGAAAAGTTGCAAAAATTTGTTGACAGTCAACTCATTTGACAAAAATTACTTGATGAAGTTTATCAGGCTTGTAAGTAAGAGATATAAAAGAGTAGTAAGAAATAATCAATGGGGGTGTGAGAGTGCCAGTGAAAGTAATTATGTGCATACATAATATAAAAGACAATGTAATTTTGTGACAACTTTGTGCATATGTACTTGCACTTCTTTCTTCTTTCATCTTAAAAAAAAAAAAAAACGAATATAGCTTTGTACCTAAATTAGTAACACATTCAGCTATTAGTCAAAGGGTAAAAGCTCAAATCTACCCAGAGACAACTTGCAAGAAAGTCCTGAAAATCTGTTTCTGAAAACTCAATTGTTGGAAGACATATGAAACTTGGTCAATTAAAACATAGGTGGGATTCCATAAACAGTTATCAAACTTCATGCTGCTGTATTTTTTAACTAGTTTAACCAGCATTAAAATTCAATTAACATATGGTATTATTATCCTTATTTCCATTTTTCATTTGGTAATGAGGTGGATTGATTCAGTGACTGGTATAATTGGGATGGGAGTGTCAGAGACAGTGCGATTGGCACAGGACAGAGCGGAGTTTAGGGCTGTTGTACATAGGGTCGCTATGAGTCGCAGGCGACTCGACTGCACATAACAACAACAACAACAACAATACTAAAGTATGCAAGAACTCATAGCCATGGAGCTATGAACTCCAACTCACAGCTAACCTGTGGGTGGATTTCCAAGGTTATAAATGGAAGGAAAGGAGATTGCCCATCTTTCTCTCAATGGATCTGCTCGTGAATTCCTACCATTAGAGAGGTGTAGCATTTGGGTCAACACTTCATCTCTATTCAAACTAAGTCATCAAAACGAAACAGCTTGGTCAGTGTTATATATTGTGCAAATTGTGGTTATATGCATGGAGTAAACGCACAACTCCCTTGTGAACAGCCACACTATGCCATCCTTACCATCTCGGATGCACTTGAGCTCATTGCTGAAGCCACCATATATACGTTCATCTTGTTGAGAGTCTTCCTCTCTTATGCTGACCTTTCACCATTCTAAGCATGATGTCCTCCGACCAGATCTTGTTTTCTTAACAATATGCCCCTAATATGTGAGACAAAATTTCACCATTGTTGCCTCCAAAGAGTACCCTTCTTTCACTTTCTCCAGGACAGATTTGTTTATTCTCTCAGTAGTCCGTGGGATATTGAGTACTCTTCTCTAGCACTGCAACTCAAAGGGCATTGATTCTGCCTCTGTCATCCTTAGTGAATATCCAAATGTGAGATGCAAAGCAGGTAACTAAGAAGGCCATGGCTTGTATGAGGCACATCTTAGTCTTTAAACTGACATTGTTGCTTTTTATCACTTTAGGGCTCTTAGACAGGAGATAAGCACAACTATGCCTTTGATTTCTAAACTGCTGGCATCAACAATGTTCCTGTTAACTGTGGATTCTGATAAGATTAGATCAATGACAACATCAGTACTTTTCCATGTATCAGGATAAGGGTATTTGTGTTCTTGATGCTGAAATTTAATCCTTATAAAAGGCTATAATTCTTAATTATTTTCATTGTAGCAAAAGGGACTATGATATTGATTTGACAACTGACTGCTTCATTTGCTAAATATTTGCTTACTTAAAAATAAGTACAATATCAAGAAGAGTCTGAGAATTCTAAATACCATATTAAGCACAATGTTTCTAAAGAAATGTTATTGTTAACAGGCATGAAAAAATTCGAATTTTGCAAATATTCTACTTAACTATTTATAGCAATATGGGTATTTGGCAAAAATGTCTAAATGTCTAATATGGAGGTGCTCATAAAAGCCTTTTTTAAAAGTTCATTAAGAAATCATTTTATAATATTCCTTAAAAAGATGCCTGAAGCAAAAACACTGCAATAAAAGACATTTTATTTTCAGGAGTCAGGAGAAAACATTACCCTGTCATTTTTCAGACAGTTCTAAAGGTAACCAGCCCTTGACTAGCAGAAAGCAGAGTATATATTAGAGGTGGAAATGTGCAAAGGGAAAATCCTACTTTGCAAAGAACAAATTTATTACTTTGAAATAAATTGCAAATATACATCTTAGTTTTAAATACAAATTAAAATTTTATAACAGCAATATAAGCATGAATATATTATATACATTTTTCCTTATAGTTTACCATGAAACTAAGGCTATGAAACAGGCAGTAAAGAGCAAAGAAAAATGAGTGAAAGTAATGTAGTTGATTTGCTGTTATAAAAAAAATTTAAAAGTTTTTATTAATGTAAAATGTAGATCATATTTGGAAACAATGTCTTTTTGACATCTACATGAAATGTTTACCCTAATGTTTAAGGTAGTTAAAAATTTGTATTGTTAGCATTTTTAAAAATGACTTTTACATTTGCATAGTGGAATGTACTTGGGGCAATGGGAGGGATGTGGGGGGATTGTGTACCAGGGATGGAGTGTTTATTTTACTTTTCAAAGAGAGGAGGGGACTGGGATGGGGTGGAGGGCTGGGAGGGGAGAAAAGTGCAGCAATGAATGAATGGAAATCCAAAATCTCTGCAAATGTTCATTAAAATTATTTTTTTTTAAAAAAAGAAAATGACTTTTATGGATATTGCTTTCGCCCTTCTGGAGAAATGATCTCCAGTTGCCTTAATTTGAAACCATGGTTCACTATTTTATCAGTGTCTTGAGACAGAGAGTGGGGAGAGGGAGAGGAAGAATGGGGAGAGGGAAAGTGGGGAGAGGAGGAGGGGGAGGGGAGGGGGTTAGGGCAAGGGCAAGGGCAAGGGTGGGGAGAGAGGAGGGCGGAGAGAGAGAGAGACAGACAGGCAGACAGACACACTACACAGTAGGCAGAATTTAGTGAGATATAGCCTGGATATTGAGCCAGAAGAGAGCTGAGTTTGGTCTGTTGTTAGGCACAGCGTGCTTCTTTGTCTTTCACGGGGCACTCTTCCATGTATTTGTTTAGTAAACACCAAAACTTTGGCAATGAATATTGGACCCTTGGGTTAGTAGAAGTAAGTGCAGGTGAGTGAGGGACTATGCTTTAAAAAGTGTTCCACTTTATAAACTGCATATTATTGATGGGGACAATTCCTTTGAAGCTGATAGAAGTCAGCCTCAGCTTTCACTGCATTGCAATTGCTCCCCACCGTTACATTTGCTTATTTTACAAAATGTGTGTTTTATATTGCATTAAAACTTTTTTCACTAAAACTTTTAATTGAAATAAAAGATCTACAAATTAAAGATTTCTTTTGTCTCTATACCAGTTCTTAGTATCATGAATGTATTATAATAGCCTTGTTTTGTTCTTTGCCATTGAGTCAGAATCAATCATAGCTGACCCTCCAGGTGGAATCATAAGAGTGGAGGTTTCCCTCTGTCTTCCAGGAAGAAACTGGTGGATTTGAACCCCCTGCTTTTGAATTGGAAATGCAAAGTTCTTACCAATAGTCCACCAGAGATCTCTACAATAGTGCAATAAGCAAAATTTAAGGGGGGGGGGGAAGGTGCTAAGTAAAAAAATAACAACAAAAAAAACCCCCACCAAAATCAAACCATAAAACATTAACCATTATTGGTACCATATTTTTTATAGTTGCCAATAAATATCTAACCTAACATTAATCTATATATGAACTTTTCAAATGGTAACTTAAATCTATGGTTACCATTCCTGCTTTTTTAAGTATATTTCTTATTTTGATTGTGATTTTAACAAAAGTTTACAGAAAAGTTAGATTTTCATTCATTCATTGTTTCACATTTTATTCCCTTCTACCTCTCTTCCCCCTCTCTTGGTTCATTTTATTTTTAAAATATTCATTCAGTACCTCTCCCCCTCTCCCCTGAATCCTCTTTGCAATGTACCTCTTATTCTGTCTCTTGTCGAATGTATAATGCCTAATCATATATTCCTTTAAAACAGTTCTTTCCTTTATCTGTTCCAATGTAGTGTTCATTATCTATTCATTCTTATCCTGTTCTCCACTCAACCCCTCATGTCAGACCTCCTTTATAACAGTGATGCTATGCAGTATTTGTCCTTTTGTAACTGAGATATTTCACTCAGCACAATGTCCTCCAGGATCACCCATGTTGTGTAGTGTTGTACAAGTTTACTGGTTTTTCAGTGCTGTACAGTATTCCATTGTGTGAATATACCATAGTTTTTCTATACATTCATTTGTTGATGGGTGCTTGGATTGGTTAAATCTCTTTGCCATAGTAAATAAGCAGCAATAAACATGGGTGTGTATATATCTGTTTGGATAGTGATTCTTATTTCTTTAGGGTACTCCCAGAAGTGGCATAGCTGCATCAAATGATATTTGTATTTTCAAGTTTTTGACAAAGTGCCAACCTGCCTTCCATAGTGGTTGCATCATTTTATACTCCCACCAGCAGTGAATAAGGGTTCCAAGCTCTCCACAACCTCAATAGCGTTTATTGTTTGCTGCTCTGTTGAACTTTGAGATTGTTTCTGGGGTGAGATGATATCTTATAATTGTTCTTATTTGCATCTCTCTGATTCCTGGGAATATTTAATATTTCTTCATATGTTTGTTTGCTATGATTGGGTTGTTTATTTTTTTCTTGTTGAGGTACTGGAGTAGTCTATAAATTTTAGATGTGAGTCTCTCATAAGATATGTCATCAACAAATTTTTTCCCCAGTCTGTGGCTTTGCTTTTTACCCTCTTGAAGAAGATTTTTGATGTGGATAGGGTTTTTCTTCTTAGAAGGTCCTATTCATCTATTTTGTTCTCTCCTGGTTGTAGGATTTTCTATTATGCTTGGAAGACTGTTAATAACATGGATTAAGGCTTGTAGAATTCTTCTAAGATTTTCTCTATGAAGTTTATTGTCTTTGACATCATAATAGCTAATCACAAGATTAAATACATGGGAGCAAATAAAACTAGACACACAAACAACCTATACAGAAAAATTACAAAACATTATTAAAAGAAACTAAGAGAGACCTAGAGAAATGGAAGTATATACCACTCCTGATACAGGTCATGATCTTTGCAATTACTTGCCATGCATCAGAGAGCTGGACAATAACTAGGGATGATAAAAGGAGAGTTGGTGCCTCTGATCTGAGGTGCTGGAGAAGAGTATTGAATATATCATGGACTGCTAGAAAAACAAACAGGTTTGTCCTAGAGAGGGTGATATCAGGCTGCTCCTTGGAGGCAAGGTTTCTGAGGCTTCATCTGACATACTTTGCATATGTTGCAAGGAGGGACAAGTCCTTGGAGAGGGACATCATGCTTGGGAGAGTGAAGGAACAGTGCAAGAAAGGAAGAGTACCAATGAGAAGGAGTTATTCAGTCCCTGGGGTAATGGACATAGGGGTGTCAGAGAAAATAAGATTGGTACAGGATAGACCAGGGTTTAGGGCTGTTGAACATAGGGCACTGTGGGTCACAGGTGACTTGATGGTACGTAACAACAACAACAACAACAACAACGTATATAGGAAGACTCAATTTTGTGAAAATGGCAATTCTACCAAAGGCAATCTATAAGTTCAATGGAATCTCAATACAGATACCAATTTCATTCTTCAACAAGATGGAAAAGGAAATTTCCAATTTTATTTGGAATATAAAGAGATCCTGAATAAATAAATAAAGTATTCCTGAAAAAGAAAACAAGGTAGGAGACAGCACACTCCCTTATTTCAAATCACACTATACAGCCATGGTGGTCAAGAAAGTATGATATTGGTACAATGACAGAAACAGATCAATGGAATAGAATTGAAAACCCAGACCAAATCAGCTGATTTTGACCAGGAGGTGAGATCAGTTAAGTGGTGAAATAACAGTCTTTTTAACAAATGGTGTTCTTTTCTTTGTTGTCCCTCCATCTCTCCAAGCATCACGTCCATTTCCAGTGAGTAATCTCTTCTAGCAACATATCCAAAGTATGTGAGATTAAATTTTGTTATCTTTGCCTCCAAGAAGCACTTTGGTTTTATCTTCTTCAAGATATATCTGTTTGTTCTTTTGACAGTCCTCAGGATACTCAGCACTATTTGCCAGCAATCCAAAGGTGTCATTTCTTCTGTCATCCATATTCATGCCCAGCTCTCAGATGTATCACAAGTGACTGAAAAGACTATGGTCTGAATCAGGAATACCTTCGTCCTCAAATCATTGCTCCTCAATAATTTGGAGAGATCCTTGACAGCAGACTTTTCCACTGCAATACATCTCCAGATTTCAGGTACGAAGGATATTAATTGTGGATCCAAGAAAGATGAAGTCATTGACTGCTTCAATCTTTTCTCCATCAATCATAATATTGCACATTGATCCAGTGGTGAGGGTTTTTGCTTTCTTTATGTTGAGATAAAATCCATATTAAAGACTGAAGTATTTGAACTTCTGTAGTAAGCGCTTCAAGTCTTGCTCACTTTCATCAAGCAAGATTATGTCATCTGCATAGCAAAGTTTATTCATGAATCTTCCGATCCAGATAAGAGATTGTTCTTCATATAGCAGTTGTCTTTATTGCTGCTGTGTAGCATCAAGTAGGAACCAACACATACCTGACCCTCCAGAGGGTTTTCAGAGACAGTTAATTGCAAGGGAGGAGATTGACCATTCTTCTCCCACATAGAAGCTGATGGAATTGAATAGAGTGCTGTTGGGATTTCAGTGTAGCTTCTTGTCACTAGGCCCCCAATGTCCCCTCATATAGTAAATCTTTAATCATTTCCTCCGGATACAGATTGAATGAGTATGAAAAAATAATATAACCCTGACACACTTCTTTGTCAATTTTAAACCATGTAGTGTTTCCTTGCTCTGTTCACACTACTGCCTCTTGGTCTTGGAATAGGTTTTGCATGAGCACATTTAAGTGTTTAGGGTTTCTATTTTTCTCAATGTGAGCCATAATTTGATATGGTCCACAAAGTCAAATGCCTTTGTATAATTAATGAAGCCCAATTAGACATTATTATGGTATTCTTTAGTTTCAGTCATGATCCATCTGATAACAGCAATGACAGCTCTGGGCCACACATCTTTAAAATCCAGCTCAAACTTCTATAAATTCTCTACTTATGTGCTACACAAAAGAATCTATATGGCCTTTATTATTCATCTTACATCTATAAATAAAATCGAAGAAATGACAAAGTATAATCAGAAATAAAAAGCATTGCCATCTAGTCAATTCTACTTCATAACAACCCTATGAGAGCAGAAAAAGACCTGCCTTATATTGTTTACCGGGCTATAAATCTTTATGGAAACAGATTGCCTTAACTTACTCCTATGGAACAACTAGTGGATGTGGTCTTCTTGCTAAGTAACTACTGCACCACCAGGGCTCCTTTTTACATCTTGCACTGAATATATCTGACAATAATAATGACATCATGTATCACTGTATCTTGCCCTAACACTTCAAGCCATTGAAAGCGTAGGTTTTAAAAAGACACCTCAATTTTTTCAAAAGTGATATTTCCTTTTGTTAGAAGGCTAGACAAAGTGAAAGATCAGCAATGAGATAGGCTGTCAGTCAGAGTTTTCTACTCTCCCTCCTGCCAATATCCAAAATATAGGAAACAAAACCTAGTAAGCCTGAAAAAGGATCATATAGATATAGCAAGGTCAACATGGAGATGGCCAAGTCTGACCTCCACTGTCTTCTCCAGGATGAAGTACTCTCTTCAACAACATCCACAACACAAAACCAATTCCCGTGAGGAAAAAAAATAAAAAGACCCTTACACTCCCTCACCACTTTAATTCTATCTGCTTTACTGGGTCTTAAATCTGTTGCAATCATCGAACAGACCTCACAGAACCATGCTCACTATAAAGGGAAGTTAACTAGTTATAACTCAGTGTGGCAACAGAATAAAATGTCTCAGCACAGCTTCTGAAGCATGCTTGCAGCCCTTCAGCTTTCAGACTTGTGGCTTTAGGCCAGTGTTGCAAACTCTTAGACCTGTTGATCATGATACACCCTCCTTCACAAGTCTTATAACATGCTTGGTTGAAGGCCCTTGTCTTGCACTCCATGAAGTAGTCGTCTCAAGGTCAACTCTTTCTCATGCCAGTTCTATGGTTCTCTGCTTTAGATACTGGTGCTCTACTGTAGACCCTTATCTAACTAGCACAAGAATCTCAGACCCCAAAGGACATGTGCTACATTTTCTGTATCTTCCTCTTTATTGGTAGTGAGCTTCTCAAATTTCTGCCACTGAAACTGCTCAATATAAACATGATGGAATAGAAAGACTAGCTAATTCCCTGCTGGATAGAGAAATACATTCTATTTGCATGTTCCTACTGAGACAGGTGATAAAGTCAAGGACAATGGCCTAGGAAAGTCATTTTGTATAATAAACTCGTTACATGACAGATCTTAATTAAATTTTTTTGTTTAATGTCTTATTTAGTGCTGTCTTTCACTTTTTCAGGTTGGAAATTTTAGAGCTTTTTCTGTTCCTATGAGTCCTAATATCAAGGCTTTTTCAGGAAGGGCTTTAATCTGCAGTAACTTAAACTCCTTCTGTTTGGGCCAAACATTCCTATGCTAGTTAAGATGATGATGGCAATAACCCATGAAGATCAGATAAGTTACTGGAAGCATAATATAATTACAGAAAAGACATTGTTCGTAACTATTGGCTACTAAGTACGTACTTCACACAATAGTTGTTAGTGACATTCCATTGTTTAGAATCTGCTTTTCCTAATTTTTCAACAAGCTATATTGAAGGTCATGTAGAAAATCAGAAATACTGATGATGTTATCAGTGATTGTTGGTTTTGTTAGGTGACATTGAGTCTATTATGATTCATATTTACCGTAGGGATGACATAGCAAAATTTTGTACTCCTCCCATGCAGTCATCACAATATCTTTCACATTCAAGCTTATTGTTGAAGTAACTGTGCCAATGTATCTCATTAAAGGTTTCTTTTTCTTTCTTTGACAATGCACCTTTCCAAGGATACTTTTTCCAAAGACATTCTACTTCTGACAAGATTACCAAAGTTTGTGAGATGAAATTTCACTGTCCTTGCCTCTAAGTAACACTCTACTTGCACTTACTTTAGGAAATTTGTTTATGGATTGAGGCTCAATATCAAGAAGACAAAGATTCTCACCACTGAAACAATTAGCAGCATTAGGATGGATGGTGAAGAGATTGAGATTGTTCATAGCTTTAGTTTGCTTGGCTCC
>NW_006399751.1:19952422-19956316 GCF_000299155.1 Elephantulus edwardii | reverse complement strand
TGGAGATGGTGCGACTGGCACAGGACAGAGCAGGGTTTAGGGATGGTGTACATAAGGTCATTATGAATCACAAGTGACTTAATGGCACATAACAACAAGAATAACAACAGCAACTTTAAGCAGTTAATTGTATGGTAAATATTCTTCCCCAATACAACAATGCGAAAGTGTTGGTGATTTTTTTTTCTCCTTCTTTGTTCATTGCTCCACAGTTTTCAACAGAGCATCCAGATTTTAATAGGTCAAGAAGCAAGAACTGTCATCCACATCTGAAATAATTGTTGTTGTTATCATGTACCATAGAGTCACTTGCAATTCATAGCAATCTTAGGTACAATGGCTCTGAACTCTGCTCTATCCTGAGCCAGTCTCATTGTGTCTGATGCACCTATTCCATTACCCTAGTTACTGCATCACTCCATCTCACCTGGGGTTTTCCTCTCCTGTGCTGTCCCTCCACTCTTCCAAGTATGATGTCCTTCACCAACTGCCAATCCCTCCTGGCCATGTATCCAAATTATGTGAGATGAAGCTTCAAAATTATTGTCTTCAAAGAAAAACTTGGTTTCACCCTCTCCAAGATAAATCTGTTCTCATGACAGTTCATGGTATGTTCAATACTCTTATCCAACACAGCTCAAAGACATTGATTCTTCTTCTGTCATCTTTGTTCACTGTCAAGATCTCTGGTACATAGCAAGTAATTGTGAATACCATGTCTTGAATCAGGTACCTTGATCTGACCTTTGTACCTAAATACTCTTTAGGACTTTGGAGAGGTCCTTGACAGCAGAATTCCCTAATCCAAGTTGGCTTTTAATTTCCTGACTGCTGTTGCCAAGAGTGTTGATTGTGGAGCCAAGGAAACTAAAATTATTAATGATTTTATCTCTTCTCCATCTTTCATGATGCTGCTATTTGTCCTAGTGGTGGTGAGAATCTTAGCCTTCTTGATGTTGAGCTACAATCCATATTTAAGACTACAGTCCTTGATGTTCTGCAGCAAATTCTTCAGATCTCTCTCAGTCTAGGTGAGTTTCTACATGAATAATGGAAAACCATCAGAGTAGAGTGATATTATCAAGTCTTGAGAGCTAATGTTAATTGTTCTGCTGAATTTTGGATTGCTTGGTGCCTGTTATTATCTTCTGCTCTTCAATATTTCTGATTTTTAATGGAAATATTTCACATGAGTGAGCTTCACCATTATACTTTGGTAGCAGATGATGTGAAGTCTATATTTCACAGATTAAGGGGAATCTTGCCTTGAGTATTAATACATTTAAAGTCTTCCTCATGTAAAGTCTCATCCCAGAAGGTAAAACTAAATCCTAAAGACTTGGAGTTGATTGAATAATTTGAGATGATGTAATGAAGTGAACATATTTTGTATGAGACAGAGACGGATTTTAATTGACCAAAATGTAGATTATAGGTTATAATATATACTATATAGAATATATATATTATCTATATATGGAATATATTATATATATAATATTATATAGAATATAGGTTGTAAATTCTAAACTTTATTCTTGTAATTTTAGTTTCATTTGGGAAAGGGTTGTCTTTGTTATGTTAATGCAACAGGATTAGTATTAAATGTGTTTTAAGCAAATCAATTGGGGACATAAAACATATTAAATAAGACTGATATAGGGACATATGAAGACTGATATAGGGACATATGAAGACTGATATAGGGACAGAGAGAGAGATGAACAAGGATAGGAAGATCACATTAAAATGAGAAGAGACAGAATCTTTCTCCATAGTTAACAGAGAACGAAAGTCCTCCTCCTGTGCAGTTACCTTGAGTTTTGTGTTCTAGCCTCATAAGCTACAGAAGCATTAATTTTCTGTTGTATGTCATTCACTTGTGGTATGATTGATAGTAATTCTGGATAACTAAGATACCTGAATTATTCATGTGGATATTCATCATAAGGATTTTATTGGAAGTAGGCAGAAATTCACCAGCTGAAAATGAACTATGCAAGTAGCTTTGAAGCTATAAAGATGGAATATGAGGCCAAGAATATACATATAAACAACTTTGAGATGCTTAAAAAAAGACAGAGGAATATAAGTTTCACTAGGGTTTGCAAAAAGAATAGAAACCTATTTTAGACTTCTGACTACCATAACTACAAGCTGATAATGTTGTGTCATTTTGAGTCATGAAGTTGTGTTAACGTAGTACAATAGCTTCAAGAGATAAATATAATTTACTTTTTTTCTGAGTAAAGACCAATCCAGTTTTTCAATGCATTTACCTTTTAACACGTTGCTACCAATGATGGCAAATGTGTCTCTAAGCACAGTCGTCAATTTAAAAAGTGTGCGGCAACATGTTAAAAGCTTTCATCTTTTAAAACTGTTAATGGAAGAAACTAGAAGTTCCTTTTTAAAGCTAATAACTACATGTTGCAAGTTATGTTCTGTTGTTGTTAAATATCATAGAGTTAGAACCAACTCATAGATGACCCTCCAGCAAGTTTTTAAAGGCTGTAAATTGCACGGGAGAGGATTGTTCATCTTTTCCCCCATGGAACAGCTAGTAGAATTGAATCTGAAGCCTTCAGTATAGCTCCTTACTAGGTCATCACTAGGCAGTGCAGCAGAGAACCAGAGACCTAATATGAAATGGAGCTGATCTTGATACTGTTACCCCAAAGAACCAGAGCTAAGAGCCTTTGCTCAAACATACTGGCATAATTAGTAGGACTAAAAGCTTTGCAACACTGGTCTAAAGTTGTGAGGGTGAAGAGTGAAGTGCCTGAACACATATTGTAGAAACTATCATTCCTTGGTAACTATAACCTATTTCCAACCTAAGATATAGCCTTTTGATTCCCTAAACCTGATAATCATGAATATCCTTTCATGTGCTCTGTAAGCTATTTAAACAGATTTTGGACCCACCAGAGCAGTAAGGTGTGTGGTGGAGTTATGAGAAAGGTAAGCAGGAATATAGAGAATGTCTGGCCTCATGAGAACTGGTTTTCTGTTGTGGATATTGTTTATGGAGAGAGTTTACCTTTGTAGAATTAGGAGAGGTGATATATGCCTGGCCCTCTGGGACCCTTGTTCTTTTACAATATACATAACATGATTTTTTGTCAGGGAATTAATCATACATTTAGGAGAAATTCACCTAGAATTATATTTAACTTTACCAAGGAATAAATTTTGGAAATCACAGCTCCAGGATCTTTCTCCAGAGAGAAAAAAAGTCAGATTCCAGGTCTGATATGTGATATTGTTAGGTGCTATCAAGTCAACTTTGACTGGAGGCGACCCTATGAAGTAGTTTGAGATCTTCCCCTAACCTGCACCATTCTCGCAATTTCTGCCGTGCCCAGGCCGATTGTTGCATCACTTTATCAGCACATCTCACGGAGGATCTGTCTCTTTTTTGCCACCACTTTACTTTTCCCTGCACAACATCATTTTGTAAGGACCTAACCTTCCTGCCTATATGCCCAAAGCACATAAAAATAAGCTTTGCCATACTTACCCTTACCTTTAAGGAGCATCTTTGTTGCACGTCCTTCAAAACAAGTTTGTTCTTTTTATGTTTTTTGTTTGTTCATCCATGTTACATTCAATACTCTTTGCCAATACCACAAATCAGTGACATCAATTCTTCAGTTTTCCTTATTCTTTATCAAATGTACATATGAATAAACAGAAAATATTACAACTTGTATCAAGTACACCTTGGTCTTTTTAATTGTCATCCTTGTTCTGTAGGACTTTTTTATTAAAAAAAACCCGAAAAACACAACCCAAACCCTTAAATTTTAATGAACAGAGACTTTGATTTCCATTCATACATTGTTGCACACTTTCCTGCTACCCACCCCTGCCCCCAGTTCTCTTTCCTCT
>NW_006399751.1:19942196-19951967 GCF_000299155.1 Elephantulus edwardii | reverse complement strand
CTTAACCTTAGCAAGCAAGGTTGTGTCATCTGCGTAACATACGTTGTTGAAGAGTCTGGGCTAAGCAAGTGAAATTCTTTCCAAAGTTTATTCTGTTAAGTTTTTTTAAATATTCCTTTTACAGTTACAACTATAATTTTTAACACTTTTATATATAAACGTCAAATACACACACACACACACACACACACACACACACACACACACACGATATTCCTCTAAAGGTTAAGAAACATCAGTAAACAACCAAGTTTAAAGGATAAAATTTTTCACCAATTATTTTATTAATAAAGATGATTTACGTATTTTCCTAGACCTTAAGAGTTAGTGAAGAGTTTAGTAGTTTTTAAACAGTTAATCTTGATTCACAACAAAATGATGGGGTTAAATGTTTTAAACACTAATTTTTCAGAAGAAGCAAAATAAAGTTTGGACGAAATCGTAGCAATGCTGCTTTTACATAATAACGTCAGACCTGTCATAGAGATTATAAATCTAGACATTACATGAACAAATATTTTCTATGTCCCTTCCTTTGAACAGAACTTCAAAGCAAATGCAGAATTTGTTTTATAGATTCCCTGGTGGCACAATTAGCACTTCCATATCTCTTTCTAATTAATCACTTGGGACACTTGACTAATTTGTATTTACTACTAATTCAAAAAAGTTTTCTTTAAGCCATAGTACAACTTTAATTATTCTGGTAGTGATTTGCTAAATGTGCATAATTTACTACTACTGAAATTATCTTTGATGAAATGAATTCGTGCAGATACTTAACCAGGTGAGACACTTAGTGAACACCTGTTACTGCTATTGTGGCTTCAACAATTTCTAAGTTTTCAGAAGGCGTTTAAAACATAACTTTAAGGTGATTATGAATCATACCTTTAATTAAAGGGTATAAGTTTACTCAATGCCTTCAAGTCAGAAATGACTTATAGCTAGCCTCAGTTGGGCTTCTTAGGCTATAAATTTCAAGGGCAGCGATTTCCTATCTCTGTCCTATAATTAGATCCACTGGTATATTCTAGCCACCAGAGAACAATGAATGGCCTTTAGGGAAACAGGGCATCTCTCTACATCTACGCTATCAATTATAAATTTGTACTTGATTCACTTTTTCTTGAAATAAAGAAATGAAATTCCTCAAGTGATACCGTATTTTACTAAAAATTTAAGTTTTGTTGTTGTTCTTGTGTTCCCTTGAATTAGAACTCACCTGTAGCTGACCCTCACATGGGTTTTCAGAGGCAGTAAATCACATGGGAGGAGACTGCCCATCTTTCTCCTGTAGAGCTGCTGGTGGATTCAAACTATATGCCTTTCGATTGCAGCACATCTTCTTACAACTAGGCCATTAGACTTTCCTATTAAAGATATAGTGCCACTCTATATAGATGTGGGAATATTTAGAGGTTAATGTATTTTTAAATGGGTAAAGTTTTCCAGAGGGAAATAGATTCCTTACAATATAACTGAATTAATGAGAAAATCTAATTTAATTTGTACTTTCTACCCTTCACAAAAAAATAAAAACCAACCCAACTCTAATCCAAACTTGCTACTAATATGTTCTTTCTAATTCAAAGTAACCTCTTATGTAACAGAGTAAATATTTTTTTCTTTTTTCTTTTGGGGGGTTGAATAATTATGGAAGCAAATTACCCCCCCATAACTTCCCTGGATAGGTTTGAATCACTAACTTTTAGTTCATTAGTCAGAGTCAAATGGTTTATGCCTATCCAATGACCTTATCAAACAGTTAAAAAAACCGAGGGTAGTGTGAAGACATCCAAAACTGACTTTTATTAATTTCCCCGTAAGATCAGATATTTTCCCACACTTCCACATTATTATTTCCTAATTTCAACACCAATTTTATCTTTTTTATTGGGCCAGAAATCTGTTGTAATGACCACACATAATTTACACAACTACTCATGGTAAAGGGGGCTATTAGGGATATTAGCAGCTTAAGGTTGGCAGTTCAGAATACCTCAGTTCAGAAGCTTTTCATACTTGGTTACAGGCTCTTTTCACTGTCATCATGACAGCTTAGGTCAGTGTCACTAAGCTTCATTAGTCCTCCCAGTTTTGGCTTCCCTCTCGGTTCTGTAGCAATCTTGGGTGAAGACTTTTGGGTCTGTCTCAATGCAGTGTATGTTGGTCTCTGGCTCTCTGTTGAGGCTGCTATTGTTTTTGTGTACACTCTAGTCTGTCTGATGCAGAAGTCTCTGTCCTTGAAGGATGTGCCCTGCATCCTCTTCATTGTTGGTGCTGAGATTCACAATTTGTGCTGCTGATTCCATTCAATTTTATGGTAAGATTAGCTAAACATCGTGTGGATAGACTGACATACCCTAGTTGCATATCCCTGTCCATCTATGTGGCAAGGTTAAAGTCAATCAGTAAATTGTTGTTGTTAGGTGTTGTTAGTGTGACTCATAGTGATCTGTAAACAACAGATCTGAACCCTTTCCTGTCCTGTGCCATCTCACACTTCCTAACACACTAGAGTCCATTGTGGCAGGCATCATATTAATCCACCTGGTTGAGGGATTCCCTCTCTTTTGCCAACCCTCCATCCTTCCAAGTATTATTCCCCTCTCCAAGGAATAACCCCTCCTAGCAACATACCCAGAGCATGTGAAGTGAAACCTAATATTTCTTGCCTCCAAAGAGGACTCTGTCTGAACCGTCTCCAAGACATCAGTACCCTTCTCCAGCAGGACAGCTCAAAGGCAACAATTCTTCTGTCTTGCTTATTCATTGTCCAGATCTCTTAAGCATGCAAGTGATCAGAAAGATCATGGCCTGAACCAGAAACATTTTATTCCTCAAACTGACATCATTACTCCTCAATTGTTTGGAGATGTCACTAACTGCAGATTTATTTCAGTGCAATGCATCTCCTTATTTCCTGACTGCTGGTACTAAAGGTTTTAATTGTGAATCCAAGTAAGATGAAGTTGTTGACGGTTTCAATCTTTTCTCCATCCATCATGATGTTGCCTGTTGGTCTAGCAGTAAAAATCTTTATTTTCTTGACATTGAGATACAATCCATACCAATAGCTGCTTCTGCAACAAATGCTTCAAATTCTCCTAATTTTCAGAAAAGAAGGTTGTGCCATCTGCATAAGGCACGTTATTGATGGTTCTCTATCCAACCCTGATGCCACACTCCTCTTTATAGTGTCCAGCTTCTTGAATAATTTGCTCATATTGAATAGATATGGAGACAGAATACAACCCTGACATACTCCCTGTTTTACTTTTAAGCCATGCAGTGTTCTCCTGCTCTGTTGACACACCAGGTATAGGTTTCAAATGAGCACAATTAAGTACTTTGGGACTCTCCTTGCTCTCAATGTCAGCCCCAACTTCTTATGATCCACATATAACAAGTGTTGAATCAATTCCATCTTAATTTCAAAATAATTTTATGAATAGGTTTGAGTCATTGAACACAAGTGATCAAAGACTTGATGAGTTTTGGGGTAATAACATGTATACAAAGCATAAAGAAAGCAAATGGTCATTGAAATAACAAAGGAGGAAGAAAAATAGTAACATAGATGTCAAAAAAGATTCTAAAAATGGCACTTGAACGTAGAGAAGTCAAAACAAAAGGAAAACATACTGAAGTAAAAGATTAGAACAGAAGATTTCAAAGGGCAGCTGGAGAGGACAAAGCAAAGTATTCTAATGGAATGTACAGAGTTGACATTGGAGACTAAAAAGGGAAGAATTCACTCTGTATTTCCCAAGCTAAGAGATTTGAGAAACAAATTTAAACCTCTAGTCCCAATCAATGGATAGGAAAGTAATTTTGAGCAATAAACCCTTGACACCACACAAGCATACCACACACAAAAACAAAAGGCAAGTCCATTGCTACAGAATGAATTCTAACTCATGATAATCCTACATTGGGTTTCTCAAGCTATACATCATTTTAAAGACAAAACTATCCAACTTTGAAGCAGCTGGTAGATTCTAACTGAAAATGCTATGATTAGCAGTACATGTGATGCATAACACTAGCCTCTCATTAGTCCTCCATGTAGGTGAGTTAAAAACATCAATTCTTCTGTCATTCATTTTTATTGTCCATTTCTCAGATGCAGAGAAAGTTATTAATATAAGAATTGATGCTTTTGAGTTTTGGTGTTGGAATATCACATGTGCTGCCAAAAAAACATGAACTTTTATGTCTTGGAAAAACTGCAACGAGAGTGCTTGTTGGAGGCAAGTATGGTGAAGCTCAGTCTCTCAGACTTTGCATGTATTGCAAGGGAAAGCTAATCATTGGAAAAGGATATCATGTTTGGAAATGTGGAGGTTCAGTGAAAGAGAGGAGGACCCCAAGCGAGATGGATAGAAACAGTGAATGCAGCAATGGACTCAACGGTATCAGAAAAGATGAGACTGAAAGAGGATAAGACAGATTTCAGGTCTGTTGTTCAGAGAGTCGCTATGAGTTGTACTTAACTCAACATCCCCTACTAACAAGAACCTCAATGTTTATAGAGGTACCTCTTCATTTTTTACTATCTTCTAATCAGAAAACTTTATCTCCAGTGCTATATCTACTAGTGGTTGTCTATTCATAAAATATTACATGGCCTATTGTTTCAGAAGTGGATGTTCAGTCTTTTCTTTCTAGTCTGTTTTATTATGAAGTCTATGCTAAACGCCTGTGACACTGATGTGTCAAATGCATCAATGACTGGTTTCCCAATAAGGACAGAGAGTGGAGTGGATCTCCCCAATTAAAACAAGCTTGGAAGGAGGAGTGGCATCCACTTCCATAATAGCTTGCCTCCGAAAACCCTATGAACCTGGAGAGAGGATGAAAGGCATCCAAGCGTCGAGGACTCTGCTTCATAGGGTCGCTATGAGTCACCTGTGACTCGATGGCACTTAACAACAACTGCAACATGCTGAAAACTGTCAACCATGGTGAAATTGCTTGTATTTGAAATACAGGTGGTATAGCTTCCATCGTCACAGTTACCCACAAATCCCTCTAGTATAACAACTCAGGTGTTCTGTACTCACAAGAGACGATAATAAATACACGTATACATACATAAGATAGAAAAAAACAGTAACATTGAGATCACTTCCCCAATAAAAGAAACTGACAAGTAAATGTTATTCCTCTAAGCACAAGACTTAAACAACAACCAAAGGTACAGATATTACGCCATGGACAACTGCTGGATCCCCTGCTCTGGGTGTAACAGGTTCAAGGCTCAAAGGCTGATGGGAGGGGTGCTGGCATCAGGCTGGCTCCCTCAGTGAAAAAAAAAAAGGCAAAGTAAAAAAGTTGAACAGAAGATTTCAAAGGGTAGCGTGAGAAAGCAAAACAAAATATTAGAACAAAGTGTGTGAAAACTTGAAGTCATAAAAAGAAAAGGGAAGAATTCACTCAAAATTCCTTTTTTTAAGAACGTGATTTCTTGGTCTATGTACAAAATTCAGATACATTGCATTTCACTCATGCAAATTGTTTCATGCAATCCTTTACTCATATTATGTTTCATAAGATTAGCCATTATGTAATTAATCACTGTTTGTCTATGCTAACCATTAGCCTGTCTTTAAAGGTTCCCATTTGATCTTTCCTAATTCCTTCTTCCCCTTCTTTGCCCAAAGAACTGTCATCCTGGTGATTCCCCTCCCCATCCCTTACCACGCTCTGCTGCCTTGGCCCTCTCCTCTTCCCCTTTGGTGAATACCGTGGTCTAGTGACAAGAAGCTATGCTGCAATCCCAAGGCACTTGGTTCGAGTCCACCAACTGCTCTACAGAACAAGAATAGACAATCTCTTTCAAAATGATTAACTGCCCCTAAAAAACGTGCCAGAGGGCCAACTATGGGTTAGTTCCAACTCTATGGCACACAACAACATCAACAACAATAACTATACATCTATCAAAATTGGATAATGACTGAGGATGGCATAAGACAAATCTGTGCCTATAAGTTGTGGTGTTAGAGAAGAATGCTGGATTTCCTATGGACTGTCAAAAGAATAGACAAGTTTCTCTTGGAGAAAGTGTAACTGTGATGCAACTTGGAAGGAAAGATGGTGAAGCTTCATTTTACCCACTATGGGTACTCCTATTGGAGGTATCAGTTCTGGGAGCAAGACATCCTGCTTGGAAAGGTCAAAGGATGATGGAGGAGAGGACGATCCTAAAAAAGTTGTAGTAATAGTGACTGGAACAATGGGCTCAAGTAAATCAGAAATCGTGAGGACAACACATGGTTCAGATGATATATGCTGAGGATGCCTTAGTTCAGATCAATTGTTCACAAGGTCTCTATGAGTCATGGTCACCTTCACAACACATAACAACCACATTTCATCTCAAGAACACTTTCTTTAGCTTCACTTAATTTGGTCGCTTATGCTGGCATAGTGCTTTTGTGATCGGCAAGTATCTTACTATTTCTAATGTAGATGAAGAATCCACCAACAGGATTTGTATTAGGCATGAATAAATTGCAAAGGTTATGGACTCAGAAAAAAAAAAGACACTTTGATGAAGGCTGTTAAGATATGACACTTGCTTAAAATGGTTAAAGAAAAGAAGCCCAAACTTTGCAAGCTGTTTCCACAATGTTGAAATTACTTAATGCACTTTTTCACATAATGTATTATGGACATTAAACAATGCATGATTACAATTAGAAGAGAAAAATGTAACTATTAATATGGAGACCACAAGTTCTATGTGCTTATAAAAAAGTGTCTTCAATTTGGCTGCAAAACATGGTCATTTTAATATGATTGATATGTAGTTTCCTTGTCCTAGATTTAATTTGTTGACTTCTTGAGAAGCACATTTGGGAATGCAGTGTGTTTTCTTGCAGGTCTTGTCACCAATGGTGATATGAAAATATCACATATAAATTTATTTTTATAGTTCTGTCTCTATACCTTTTCAATCTGTATGCAGAACTGATCATCCGAGATGCTGGGCTGTACGAAGAGGAATGTGGTATCAGGATGGGTGGAGGAGTCATCAGTAACCTGCGTTATGCTGATGACACAACCCTGCTTGGTGAAATTGAGGAGGACCTGAAGCGCTTGCTGCAGAAGGTCAAGGACTGCAGCCTCCTATATAAATTGAAGCTCAACATAAAAAAAAAATTATTCTCACCACTGGGCCAATTGGCAGCATCAGTCTGGATGGTGAAGAGACTGACATAGTTAACAGTTTTAGTTTGCTTGCATCCCCAATCAACACTCTTGGTAACAGTAGCCAGGAAATTGAGACGAATTGCATTGGGAAAGTCTGCTGTGAGGGACCTCTCAAGAGTACTGAAGAGCAACAATGTCAGACTGGAGACTAAGGTGCACCTGATCCGGGCTATAGTCTTCGCAATTACGTGCTATGCATCAGAGAGTTGGACAGTGAATAGGGTTGATAGAAAGAGAATTGATGCCTTTGAGCTGTGGTGCTGGAGAAGAGTGTTGAATATACCATGGACTGCTAGGAGAACAAACAGGTTTGTCCTGGAGAAGGTGAAGCCAGAATGCTCCTTGGAGTCAAGGATTCTGAAGCTTTGTCTGACATACTTTTGGCATGTTGCAAGGAGGGACTGACTGGTTCTCGGAGAGGGACATCATGTTTGGCAGAGTGGAGGGGCTGCGAAGGAGAGGAAGACCTTCGATAAGATGGATCGATTCTGCGACTGGAGTGGTAGGAATAAGTGTGTTTGAGATGGCTAGGTTGGCACTGGATAGAACAGCATTTAGGGCTCTTGTACATAGGGTTGCTATGAGTCGCAAATGGCTCGATGGCACATAACAACAAACAACAACAATTTCTGTTTTAAAGAACTTTCCACATTCATACTGTTGAGGTAGAAATAATACAAATATTCAGCAATTGATGCCCTCATAGGTTTTACATATATATTATTGTTGTGTTGGAACAAAGTCATATTTGACCCACTTAGCAGATTTTTTAGAGGCAGTTAATCACACAGGAGGAGATTGCCCATTCTTCTCAAAACATCTTGTGTATTCAAACTGCATGACTTTACTATTGTATCTAAGCTACTTACCACCGGGCAAGAAGAATTCCCTTACAAGTATGCTGGTTTCATATTTACTTCTGGCAACAAATTTGAGAAAACTTAACTAAAAAGTAAACTATCACACTTGGGTTTTCAGAGACAGTTAATCAAATAGTAGGAGATTACCTATCCTTCTCTCATGGAGCAGGTGGTGGATTCAAACCAAGTGCCTTTGGGATTGCAGTGCAGCTTCTTACAACTAGGCCACCAGTGCTCCCTAAATATCTTAGAATTAACTAGTAACAGTGTACATTGTTAAACCAATATAAAAAAGATAATAAAGTTTGGGAATATGCTAAGTTCAGGAGTTTTCCCATCTTGATTTTTTTTCCTTGCTTCTACAAGCAAATTACTTAGATTCCTATTGTGATTTTATTTCTCATAAAAATATTCTGAAATAATTAAGCAAATTTATAGAGTGGAATGATAAAACTGCATTAAAAAATGCACTGGGACTCAATGTGACCTTATCAAGTGAGGTGAGCCATTCATTAATTCAGACAATAGTGCTTATTATCATAATCTTTTGCTTATTCTGTTGTTGAGCATAACCACATTCATATTTGCATATGCATATTATGATAGTATCATTTCATTAATTTTGTACTGAACTTTAATCCTCATAAGAGTAATTCTGGAAATTTTCTTATGCACCATATTTTCAGCTACCTATGTGTATGCTATCTTTTTATATACTTCAATATGAGCAATTGGAACTCTCACTTGCAATGAAATTTTTTTTATCAAAGTCATATAATGTACACTTACTCTATATAAATGAATATATATGATGATATATGAATATAAGGGAGCTTTCATCAAGTCTTGTTTGGTCTCCCTTCTTCATTGTCTATCTTTTGCATACTAATGAAGTGAATAGAAACTTCCTGGCTTGGGCTGGGTGCACCTTAATCCTTAAAATCACATTTTTAACACTTTTAAGGGATCTTTTGCACCAGAGTGCACTATTGTTCTATTCTTTGCTGCTTCATTGGTGCTTATTGTGAATGCAGGTATAATGCAATGTTTGTCAACTTTTCTTTTTATCATGATGTTGCTTATTAGTCCATCGTGTAGACATCTGTTTTCATTATGATGAAATGCAATCCATGTTGAAAGCTGCAGTCTTGGGTCTTATCATTAAGTGCTTCTAGTTCTCTTTGCTTTAATCAATGAAGGTATAACCAGTGTATTGCAGCTTATTAATGAGTCTTCCTCTAATCTGATGTCACTTTCCTCTTTATAGTGTCCAGCCTCACTAATTATTTACACAGCATATGGATGGAATAGGGGAGCTCTTGTGGCATAGTGGCAAGAAGATGCACTGCAATCCCCAAGGCACACAGTTTGAGGCCACCAGTTGTTCTGCCACGAATTCACTTCCAGTGAATAATATAGTATCTTCCCTTAAAATGGAGAACTAGCACCAAACAGTAAATGGTATTGGCAATTTCTAGGTCCTAAATTTAAAACAAGAGGGGAGAAAAGATATTATGAAGCTAAATTATACTTGATTAGTTTGAAATATATCTGGTTTTACCAGAGGAAATTATTCAAACGTTGTTGTTGTTATGTGCCGTCGAGTCGTTTGCGACTCATAGCAACCATATGCACAACAGCCCTAAACCCTGCTCTATCCTGCTCCAACTACACTGCCTCTGACACA
>NW_006399751.1:19921337-19940608 GCF_000299155.1 Elephantulus edwardii | reverse complement strand
GTACTTCCTTAAATTTTTCAGTATCAACAATTTCTTTCTGCCACAGTGACTCTATGTATCTCCTCCATCTTCTTTTGGTGCTTTCTGGGTCATTCAATGCATTGCCCATAGCATCTTTCAACAAGGCCTAAATTTGTTCTTCAGTTCTTTCAGCTTGAGAAATGCGGAGGGAGTTCTTCTCTTTGTATTCTCCAATTTTACCTCTCCACACATTCCATTATAATACTTTGCTTTGTCCTCATGAGCTGCTCTTTGAAACTGTCTCTTCAGCTCTTTTACTTAGACATGTTTTCCTTTAGATTTGGCTTCCCGAAATTCTAATGCAATCTTTAGAGTTTCTTTTGACATCAATTTCAATTTTTTTCTTTCTCTTCTGTGTTTGTAATGACTTTTTGCTTTGGCATGGTTGATATCATCCCACAACACATTTCGTCTTCTATCATTGGTGTTTAATGCCCAAACCTATTCTTAAGATGATCATGAAGTTCTGATGGAATTTATTCAAAATCATATCTTGGTTCCTGTGGACTTATTTTCATTTTCTTCAGCCTCAATTTGAAGTTGCATATAAATAATTGATCTTACCCACAGTGTGTCTCTGGCTTAGTTTTGACCACTGATATTGAGCTTCTCCAACAATTTCTTCCACAAATGTAGTCATTCTGATTCCTATGCAGCCCACTGGGTGAAATCCCTGTGTAAATTAGTTTTTTGTGTCTTTTAGAAAAAGTATTTGCAATGAATAAATCATTGTAAATACAAAATTCAATTATTCAATTTCTAGCCTCATTTCTATCACCAAACCCATATATTCCAACTATTTTTCCTTCTTCATTCTTACCTACTTTTGCATTCCTGTCACCAATTAGCATTAACACATCCTGATTGCATGTTTGGTCAACTTCAGACTGCAAAATTTGGTAAAATTTCTCAATCTTCCTCTTTGGCACTAGATGTAGGAGCATATACTTGGATAATAGTCATGTCAATGAGTCTTCCCTGTACATGTATGGATATTATCCTGTCACTCACACATTGTATTTCAGGATAGAACTTGAAATTGACTATTTGACTATGAATGCAACACTGTTCTTCTCTTTTTTTCATTCCCTGAATAGTATACCATTTGATTATCTGACTCAAAGTGGCCATAGCTGGTCCATCACATCTAACTAATGTCTAGTATGTCAATATTCATGTGTTGCATTTCATTTTTAACAATACCAAATTTTCCAGCATTCAAGCTACAAACATTCCATGTACCAATTGTTAAATGATGTTTGTTGTTGACTTTCCTAATTTCAACTAACTTCCCTTCTGGGCTCTACTACTACACTACTATAAATATCCTCTTTCTTTATTGTTCACAGAGTTTTCAAAAGCCTTTTATTTAGGAAGTAGATGGCCCATACTGCTTCCTACTTTGTCTTAATAAGGGAACTGCACCAAAACCCATCCTCTGTGGAAAACCCTTTTGGAATTTGACACACCAATGGCTAAGATTTCAGTATCACAGCGACCTCAAGTAATCCAGTACAGCAAACTGACAGACAAGTGCTGAACCACTTATAATAATATTCTTTCTAAACACCATCAAAAGCAGGCCTGACCGTTTTCAAGTAAATCACAAAACTTACCATAATCCAACTTCACTGAGATAAAGTATTACACACAGGTAGGACTAGATAAAATTTTAAATACTAAGGCCTTCCCACTTTGTTTGCCTACAAAGAGGCTTCCCACTGAAGGCACTGGCAAAAACTAGGACTCCAGAAATTGATGGGATACTAATTGACTTGTTTCAAATAACATTGAAGCCTTAGATGCACTCACCAGTCTATGCCAGGAAATTTGGAGGACACTGGGCAACAGATTGGAGAAGATCTATATTTGTTCCTATTCCCAAGAAGAGTGATCCAACTGATAGTGTAAGTTTTTGAACAATATCACTGATATCACATGCTAACAAAATACTGCTGAATATGATTAAGAAATGTCTGGAACAGTACATAGATAGGGAATTGCCAGAAGTCAAGTAGGATTTAGAAGAGGCCGTGGAACCTGGTGTCAGATGGATCCTGGCTGAAAATAAGGAATACCAGAAGAATGTCTGTTTGTGCTTTATTGACTTTTCAAAGGCATTTGACTATGTGGTTCATGACAAGTTGGGGCTGACATGGAGAAGAATGAGAATCCCACTTGATTGTGCTCATGAGGAACCTATACCTGGGTCAGGAGGCTGTTGTGCAAACAGAGCAGGAGAGCACTGTACGGTTTGAAATTGAGAAGGGAGTGCATAAAGGATGTATTTTGTCACCATCCCTGTTCAACCTATATGCTGAGCAAATTATCCAAGAAGCTGGACTCTTTGAAGAGAAGTGTGGCATCAGGATTGGAGGAAGATTCATCAATAACCTGTGTTATGTAGATGACACAACCTTGCTTGCTGAAAGTGAGGATGATTTCAATCATTTGTTGCAGAAAATCAAGGAATGCAGCCTTCAGTATGGATTGCATCTCAGTATCAAGAAAACAAAGATTCTTACCGCTGGACCAATAGGCAGTGTCCTGATGGATGTAGAGGAGATTGAAGTTGTCATCGGTCTCATGTTGCTTGGATCCACAATTAACACTTTTGGTATGAGCAGTCAGAAAATAAAGAGATACATTGCAATCGGAAAATCTGTAGTTAGGGACCTTTCCAAATTATTGAGGAATGGTGATTTTAGTTTGAGGACTACGATGCATCTGATTCAGGCCATGGTTCTTCCAATTACTAGCTTTGCATCTGAGACCTAGATAGTGAATGAGGATGACAGAAAAAGAATTGATGCCTTTGAGCTGTGGTGTTGGAGAAGAGTACTAAACATCCCCTGGACAGCCAAGAAAACAAATCAATGTGTTTTGTAGAGGGTGCAGCCAGAGTGCTATTTGGAGGCAAGAATGATAAAGCTTCACCTAACGTACATTGGACATATAGCTAGGAGGTTATTCCTTGGAGAAGAACACGATGTTGTTAAGGGTGGAGGGTTGGTAAAGGAGAGGAAGGTCCTTAACCAGGTGGATTGACAAGGTGACCACTGCAATGGGCTCTTGTGTGTTAGGAAATGTGAGGATGGTGCAGTACAGACTAGGGTCAGATCTTTTGTTCATAGGGTCATTGTGAGTCGTACTTGACTTGATAGCACCTAACAACAACATATAATTTTTAAATTATTACTTATTCCTTTTCTGTTTACAATATAGAATATAATTCTGTGAGGTAAGGGCTGTTTCTTTTTCATTAATATTTCTCAAGTATCTATATTTGAAATATAGTAAATTGCTATTTTATATTTGTTCAAAGACTGAATAATTTTCTGACCCCTCTCTTTAACTTTTCCTGATAGTAATTACTGCTACATAAAATGATATATTAACCACAATTATTTAGATATTTTTCTTTCCCAGTAAAACAGAATATGCCCATTGATTTACTTGCTTTGTTGAAAGAACTATCCTTAACACCTAATAATTATTTTAAGGAATATTTGTTAATTTAGTTAAGACCCATGCTTTTCTTCTTCAATGACTCTGTCTTCAGATACTATATAATGCATTTATATAATAATTGTTCAGTGAAAATGTTGTGCTATAAAATTACTGTGGTGCTGGGTTTAGTGTGCTAAATGCTTCCCTAGCTATTCACTGATATTGCCTTGTTGGTGGGTGTAAATAGAAGAATAGAGCATGTTAAACTATTCTCAAAGGAATTGGATAGTCTTATCATACAATTGGCCCAGTGGCGAGAAGCTGTTCTGCAATCTCAAAGGCATATGGTTCGAGGCCATCAGCTGCTTTTAAGTAGAAGAATGCAAAGTCTCCTCCAGTGTGATTAAATGCCTCTGAAAACCCTTTGAAGGTTCATCCATGGGTTGATTCTAATTCTGTGGTACCAAAAAAAACCCAACAACCTATCCACAAGGAGATTGGCTAGTCTCATCTACTTAAATTTAGCAGATCCAGCAGCAGAATTTAAGAACCTCACCACCAGTAAAGAAGACTCAAGATAATGCAACAGGTTCTTTAGGACCAGAGATTCTTGCACTAGTCAAATCAGATCCTATAGTAGAAATAACTATAGCAGCTGTAGCAAAGTTCCAGATTCTGATGTGAAATGAGGCAAACCTTGGAATTACTACCTCAAGGAACTAGAAATAGGAGTTTTTGCCCAAACTTGTAGACAACTTGGATAGGGGATAGAGCTCTAACTGGCAGGACTGTAAGATTTGTAACCCTAGTCTAAAGCTGCAAAGCTCAAGGTTAAGGTGCCTTGGAGTACATTTTGGGAGCTCTCCTGACTGAGAGAGCTTTTATTCTTTTCCCAATCTGAATTACAGCCTTCTGAATTCCCTACAATGATTCTGTATGTTCTGTGAGCAATCACAATTGAGTACAGACCCAGTAGAACAGTAACATTGGTGTTGAAATGAGTAGAAAGAGATGAGAAGCATGGGGATATGTCTGACCCCATGGGAAATGATTCTGCATTGTTGATGTTGTTAATGGGAACAGTTTCCCATTGTGGAGTTGGTAAATGTTAGTTATGGTCATCCCCCATATGGCCTTTGCTCTTTTTATAATTACTGGATAATTCCATATGGTACTTGGTCTTGTGATGATCTCTTAGCACTGTGCTGGATGTACAAAAAGTGTAATTGATCTTTACTTTAAAATATGACTTTGAAAATTTGAATCATTTATCAGCCAGATATAATGGGAAAACTAATTTATTTCTATTAAGCTTTTATTTCTAAACCCAACATAACATTGTTTGAAGTTTCATAATTTTTAAAAACTTAGCCCCTTGGACAGAAGAATTTCATGAAATAGTGTAAAAGCTTGAGCCTGTGATGATGATGAAGGAAGAAGTTCAAGTTGCTTTGAAAGAATTGACAAAACACAAGGCTCCAGGAGTTGACGGCATACCAATTGACATATTTCAACAGAGAACACTGCCCTGGATGTGCTAAGTTGTGCCAAGAAATCTGGAGGATAGCCAGCTGGCCAACTGACTGGAAGAGATCAATATTTGTTCCAATTCCAAAGAAAGGTGACCTGACAGAGTGCGGAGATTATCAAACAAAATCATTAATATCACATGCGAGCAAGATTCTGCTGAAAATTATCCAAAAATGACTGGAGCAACACATCAACAGAGAACTGCCAGATGTGCAGGCTGGGTTTAGAAGAGGTCGTGGTACTAGGGATATTATAGCTATTGTTAGATCAGTCTTGGCAGAAAGAAGAGAGTACCAGAGGAATGTCTATCTGTGCTTCATTGACTATGCAAAGGCTTTTGACTGTGTGAATCACAACAAGATATGGCTGACGCTGAGAAGAATGAGAATCACAGAACATTTGATTGTACATATGCGAAACCTATACTTGGAACAAGAGGCAGTCATCAGAACAGAGCAAGGAGACACTGCATGGTTCAAAATTGGGAAAGGGGGTCCACCAGGGATGTATTCTGTCTCCACACCTTTTCAACCTTTATGCAGAACAGATCATCCGGGACCCTGGTCTGTATGAAGAGGAAAGTGACATCAGGATTGGTGGAAGTTGTCATCAGCAACCTGCATTATGCAGATGACACAATCCTGCTTGCTGAAACTGAGGAAGACCTGAAGTGCTTGCTGCAGAAGGTCAAGGACTACAGCCTTCAGTACGGATTGAAGTTCAGCATCAAGAAAACAAAGTTCCCACCACTGGGCCAATTGGCAGCATCAGGATGGATGGTTAAGAGACTGAGATGGTTAACAGTTTTAGTTTGCATGGCTCCACAGTCAACACCTTGGTACCAGGAGCCAGGAAATCAAGAGTTGAATTGCATTGGAAAAGTCAGCTATCAGGGACCTCTTAAGAGTACTGAAGAGCAACAACATCAGGCTGGAGACTAAGGTGCACCTGATCCAGGCTATCGTCTTCATAATTGCATGCTATACATTGGAGAGTTGGACAATGACTAGGGATGATAGAAAGAGAATTGGTGCCTTTGAGCTGTGGTTCCAGAGAAGAGTGTTGAATATACCACGGACTGCTAGGAAAACAGACAGGTCTGTCCTTCAGAGGGTGAAGCCAGACTGCTCCTTGGAGTCAAGGATTCTGAAGCTTTGTCTGACATACTTTGGGCATGTCGCAAGGAGGGACCAGTCCTTGGAGAGGGACATGATGTTTGGGAGGGTGGAGGGAGAGTGCAGAAGAGGAAAACCCACAATGAAATAGATCGATTCAGTTATTGGGGTAGTGGGAGGAGGTGTGTCGGAGACAATGAGGTTGGCACAGGATAGAGCAGGATTTGAGGCCCTTGTACATAGGGTTGTTATAAGTTACAGGCGACTTGATGGCACATAACAACAAAAACACCAACAGTTCCCTGGAGGAAAAAAAAATAACGGAATTAAAAATTTTTATAAGTGACATAGAAAGACATGGAACACTTTTGTTATCTTTACCTTGAATTTGGCAATAATATATTTTAAACTATAATTTTTTAAAAATCTTGTGATTTATTTAAGTTAGATAATAAGACAGGATGATGGCCATTGATAATTTTTCTTATAGAAATTTGAGAGATGAATAAAGAGTTAATTTTAATTTTGATGCATAATACTGAATTTTTTAATCTGTTCTTTTATAGTTCAATTTGGAAGGAGTCTGATCTCATATCACATGAGGACAGCTCTATGAATATTTGTGACAAATGAATCTTTTATTTGCCTTGAAAATTATGACTCAATTTGATGAAATGGAAAAAAATATGGATAATGTTTAATCACTACTGTCATATAAGAGCTAAGCTGTCAGCAGGACTCTATGACACCTAGAGTTAGTCACTTCCAGCTGAGACAGGCACCACACAGCTGCTAATAGCTTGGGAAGCTGTGATTTCATATTCTGGCTCATTTAATAGATTCATTGTTTCTTGTTCTATAAGGAATATTATATTTTAAATGAATCTAAATAATTTGATTATTTTAATGTCAAAAGAATATTTGTACTTCCATTTAAAAAATAATGTATTAATATTTTTCTTTAAAAAACCCCAAGTGTTGACTGTTAGAATCACTGGATGTTTGATAAATCAATCAATACTTGTTTATTATACAGTTATTATACATTCACCTTTGTGCTATATCCTATGAAGTCTTATCAAATATATGTTTCATGTCTGACTTTGATTTAATCTTTAAAGACTGTTTTTCTCTAGTTGGAGGAAATAACAATATAACTGTAACTGACTACATGTAAAACATGACTATATGATACAAAATTTTCAAGTGTATTTTAAATGTAACAGTTATTTAAAGACACATACATATTAAATAGTATACTTTTATATTGACAGACCAATATCCAATCAAGACACCATCATTGCTCTTTAGTAAAATAAAAGATCTGTGAAAAAGGGAAAGAGCTTTACGAGAAGGACTTACAGACACAATGGTCGCAACAATAGCATCAGGCACAATGATTTTGAAAATAGTTAAAATTGAGAGTTGCTTTGTTCTATTATACATGGGACAAATATGAGTCAGAAACAGGAAACAACATCTAACAATAACAGTAATACTGCTAAGTGACTAGTTGAACTTGCCAGGAAATGATGTAAATAGCGTCTGAAGAATAAGAATGGTTGATTAGATGGATAAATCAGTAAGTTGGTCGTAATTGAAACCTCAGGCAAGGTGAAAAAATAAGAAGTAATACTATGAATATTCCCTTCTATTTATTACCTGATCATTCTAAGGTATAATCTCTTTATATCTGAAATACTATAGTTCTTAATATTATTTTGGGGTGCAGTGTAGTGCTTTTTATCCTATGAATGAAAAAAAAATATAGGGATAACTTCCATTCTCTGTTCTATGATAAAAAAAAAAAAGCTTTGCCTATCTTATTTGGCTTTAGAAGAATATTAAATGAAAAGGCAGTGATACTAAGGATATTATAGCTAGTGTTAGATGAATCCTGACTTCAAGCAGAGAACACCAGAGTTTCATTGACTATGCAAGGACATTTGATTGTGTGGATCACAACAAACTATGGCTAACTAAGAGGAAATGGAGATCTCAGAACACTTGATTGTGCTATTGAGAAACCTATACTTCACCAGGAGGCAATTATCAGTGCAGAGCAAGGAATCACTGCATACTTCAAAACTGGAAAATGTATATGCCAGGGATGTGTCCAATCTCCATACTTTCTCAAACTATATGCAGAATAGATCATCCAGAAGACTGTGTTCTATGAAGAGGAATGTGGCATCAGGATTTGAGGAAAACTCATCAACAACCTGCATTATGTAGATGATACCACCTTGTTTGCTGAAACTGAAGAAGACCTGAAGTGCTTGCAACAGAAGCTCAAGGACTCCAGACTTCAATATGGATTGAAGCTCAACATCAAGAAAACAAAGATTCTAACCACCAAGTAAATTGGCAGCATCATGATAGAAAGTGAAGAGATTGATATTGTTAATAGCTTCAGTTTGTTTGGTTCTGCAATCAACATTCTTGGTACCCTCAGCCAAGAAATCAAATGACGAATTTCACTGGAAAAGTCTGCTGTCATGGACCTCTCCAGAGTCTGAAGAGCAATGATGTCAGTCTGGAAACTAAGGTGTTCCTGATCCAGGTCATGGTCTTCACAATTATTTGCTATGCATCAGAAGCCTGGACAATGACTAGAAATGATAGAAAGAGAATTGATGCCTTTGAGCTGTGTTGCTGGAGAAATGTATTGAATACACCATGGACTGCTAGGAGAAGACCAATTTTTTTAAGCTTTGTCTGACATACTTTGGGCATGGTGCAAGGAATAACCAGTCCTTGGATAAGGACATCATGCTTGAGAGGTGAAGGATAGCACAAGAGAAAAAGACCCTCACTGAGATGGATTGACTCAGTATCTGAGGTAATGGCAGTAGATGTGTCAGAGACAGTAAGCTTGGCTCAAAATAGAGCCGAGTTGAGAACTGTTGTACATAGAGTTGTTGTGAGTTGCAGGTGACTTGACAGCACATAGCAACAACAACAACAACATATGTTACTTGGAGATACATGTTGGTCCCCATTCAAAAAAATGGTGACCTGACAGCGTATTCAAAGTATAGATCAATATCACTGATATCACACACAAGTAGAATCCTACTGAATATTATCCAAAAATTATTGGAACAGATCATTCCAGAGAATTAACACAAGCTGGATTTAGCAGAGGCCATAACACCAGAGACATTATCACCACCATCAGGTGGATCTTTGCTGAAAGCAAGAAAGACATTTGACTGGATCACAACAAATTGTGGCTAACCTAAAAAAGAATGAGAATACCAAACCACTTGACTGTGCTCATGCAAAACCTGTGCTTGGACCAGGAAATGGTCATAAAAATAGAGTAAGAAAACACTGCATGGTTCAAAATCAGGAAAGGAACACATCAGCTATGTATCCTGTCTTCATGCCTTTTTAATCTGTAGATTAAACAGATCATTCAGGAAGATGGACTTTATGAAAAGGAATACGGCATCAGGATTGGAGGATTACTTATCATCAACCTATGCTATGCAGATGGCACTACCTTGCTTGTAAAAGTTGAGGAGGACCTGAAGCATTTACTGCTGAAGGTCAAGTACTACAGTCTTCACTTCAATGTGGATTGAAGCTCAACATCAAGAGGACAAAGATTTTTTACCACTGGACCCATTGGTAGAACCATGATACATGGAGAGGAGATTGTGGTTATTAACAATTTAAGCTTGTTTGGCTGCATAATCAACATTCTTGGCACTGGCAGGCACGACATCAAAAGATAGATTGCTCTGGGATTCGTTGTAATCAGGGACCTCTCATAAGTGCTGAGGAGCACGATGTTAATCCAGAGAGTAAGGTACACCTAATTCAAACCATGGTGTTTACATTACTTGTTATCAGATAATTGGACAATAACCAAAGATGACAGAAGAATTGATGCCTTTGAGATGTGGTGCTGGAATACTGAAGAATATTGAACATTCTATGAACTTCCGAGAGAACAAACAGGTTTATCCTGGAAAAGTGAAACAAGGCTTATCCTTAAGGAGAGGCAATGATTTTGAAGCTCTGTCTCACACACTTTAACCATGTGGCCAGACTAGACCATCCCTGGGGAAGGGGTCAATCATACTTGGAATGGTGGAGTAACAATGCAGGAGATTAAGACACCAGATGAGATGGATTGATACAGGACCTGGGATAGTGAAAGTAGTTATGTTGGAGACAGTGAGACTCACTCAAGATAGAGCATGATTCTGAACTATTTACATTGGGTCACTAGGAGTAGCAGGTGACTCAATTGCACATGACATCAAATAACAACATGTTTCTTAGGTTCAGGCAATCCAAAAACCTTCCAACTTAAGCTATAGACAAAAATAAGAATAGTCACTTTCATTTGTTTCTTTATTAATTTTTTTTTTTGTCTTCAATGAATACAGAAACAAGGCTCTGGTAAGAGTCTTCCACAGTGATAAGGACTGAGTCTGTTTTATTTGCTTTTAGCAAATATAATACTTTCGCCTTCCTGAAAAAAATTATTTCTTTTTCAACCTGTTTTCAGGGCCTATTCCTCTATTATTTTTTTAGACACATCTTAAACGGCGCTTATTACCTTGGTGTGTCATTCTGATTTGTTGATGTTCCTTCACATTTAAGTAGTACTCTGTCTTCCCACCCTTCTCCCATTTTGGCTGGCAATGTCTCCTTGGACTGTTAGCCTACAGCAACAACTCAGTTTATTCCATGTTCCTAATATCATTCATTCAGAGGGTCAAAGTTCTGATCCATACATCTTTCTTTATAGGAAGTTTAGTGCTTATAAAAGAATTGTAATAAACCAGGCATCCCAGGATGATGAGCTCCAGTAAGATAACATGAAAGCAGCAGTTTATTGGCCACAGCTTTTCTGAACATTGGCCAGAGAATCTTCTGACTTTTGCTCACGTTTTCATTTGTGTTTACCAACTTTACCAGTCTGCCAGACCCACTCGCTCTTGGTACGTTCAAGCTGGTTTTGTTGCTCCCCCCAGCTCCTCCCTGATTTCTGAGCAATCTGGTCAGTCTCCATGGCAATCTGATGAGAACACTCAATACTCTGGGTGGCCTGGTTCAAGTTGTCAGTGCTTTGCACAAAGAAGCCCCTATGAGACTGTAGCCAATTCATGTACTCATTCTCCGCAGCATAACTACTGAATTTCAGGCCCCAGGTGTGTGGCTGTCAAAAGTGTGCTTCACACTTCCTGATGTAGTTTGGCAAGTCTTTCTGGTAGTTTTGAAGTTTGGACATAATGGGGTTAGTGAGAGATAGGAGTGCATAACCTATTCTTCCTCCATCTCTACCAGTGTTTCAATTGCTTCTTGTCACTTTCCATCAAAATCTCTGATCAACTTCTCTTCAGTTCCTGCCATCCCCAGCAGCCACTTGGGTACGTCCTGTGGGTCCTCATGGAGGCCTCGCCTATTCCTCTATCTTATAGTCAATTCTCCAGTTCCCAGTATTATTCCAGCTGAAAAAAACAAATACTTATTTTAAGTAAAGATTGTTTTCCTTCTTGTAGTTATGAAATACTTAGAAGACACATAAGTGAGAAAAGAAATGGAAAGAGAAATTATTACACTTAATGACATTTGGGAAGAAAAAAAAATTATTGTTTTGTGCTATCAGGTTGCTTGTAACTCAGCAACCCTATGTACAATATCTTTGAACTCTCTTACTCTGAGCCATCTTCACTGTCTCTGACACACCTGGCCTTATTATTGTCTTAGTTACCCTGTCAATCTGGGGTCTTATTCTCCCGCACTGTCCCTCCACCCTTCCATGCATGATGTTCTTTTCCAAGGACTGGTTTCTCCTAGCCAAGTTTTCTAGGTATATGAATTTCAAAAGTAGAAACTTAGTTTGACCCTCTCCGAGAAAGAGCTATTTGTTTTCCTGGTAGTCTGTGGTAAGTTTAAGACTCTTCTCTAGCACCACAACTCAAAGGCAACAATTCTTCTTCTTTCATCCTTAGTCACTGCCTAGCTCTCCGATGCATAGCAAGTAATTGCAAAGACCATGGCCTAGTGTACCTTATTCTTTATACCAAAATCATTGGTTTTCAGTACTCTAGAAAGAGGTCCCCAAAAACTAACTTCTGCATTGCAGTTAGTCTTTGGATTTCCTGACTGCTTGTGCCAAGAGTATTGATTGTGGAAATGAGTAAGCTGAAGTTGTTGGAACTCCTTATATTTTAGAGTTAATCTGAGCTTTGCCATTTTCTAGTTTTACATAGTTTCATATTGTCTTCAAATATACTGTCACAGATGTACAGTACTGACAATCTTGGAATTTTCCAGGCTCAATAGGTCTTGATAAAATTATACCTGACATAGGTTGATTTTATTGTCTGGAAATAGATGATTCTCTTTATAAGTTTATTGTTACTATTTGTGTAGTAGTTGGCAAAAAATTATGTTTATATTAAGTTTAATAAGTTTGTGATATATGTGCCTGTATGATTTTATATGTATGCAAATATTATACTTATCCAAATTCTAGACTGTTGAAATAATGTTTTCTACATAGAAAACAATACAAAATTTTCCACACAAAATTGTGACCTGAAGGCTATAAGGAGCAATGTGGTTGCATGTCAAAATCCTAGACACATTTCAAAGTGTGAATTATTGAGCTTATCTGCAATCATTTTTTTCCCTTTAATACTACACATATTTCACCTCAGAACTGTAAAAACAAATAAAACAAAACTTTACATAATTTTCACATTTTTAAAGAATAGGGCCAAAGGATAAAAATATGAAGAATATGAAATTGAAATATAAATTACTTTCTTTTCATGGAAGTGTCAAAATATGAATTTTTAGTTTAGTAGATCATGTTGAACATTTGCCTATAAATTCATTTTCATATTATTTACCACAAGTATATGATTATCCAATTGTTCATTCATTAGTTTTCAATCTCCAAGTTTTATTTTGTGCTTTTTAATGTGACATTATAGAATGATGAATAATATACAGCTTTTTCCCTGTGAGGGGATCACAGTTTTGGTGGAGGGATAAATTTAATTATATAGCTACACAATTAAAGAGAAAAAAATGAGGAAAGAAATTGAAGAAAAATGTAGTAGAGTGCCAATGGCAAGAAGCATTTTGTTAGACTGTAGCATAATGTGTTGCTATTAATTTTATCTGCTGATGATAGAGGTAGGCTACATGCTTCTCTCTTTTTGTTATTTTAATTACAAAGCACTTCACCTTAAATCAAATCACCATAATATATTAGCCAACCAAAAATCTAACTAGAAAGTAAATAACTAAGAACTATAAAATGGTACTAAATAACAAATTTGAGTTACTTGAAGAGAAATGGCAGAAAAATAAAAAGGCAGGTGACTGAAAATGTAGCAATACTTGGGGGAAATATTCCATCAATTTGTAGGTGCCCTTGAATACGAACTCTTATGTTTTTGCCCTGAGCAATAATCTAGAGACTCTATTTTTTGCTCTTTCTATCAAAACAAGACTGATTTTTTTTAATGCTATAATTCCCATTGCCTTACAATTTCATTACATGAGTTATAGCAGATAAGTCATTCTTTTAATTATAGCATAAGATGTACTAGTTACAATAGTTTAGGGAATATATTAATCACTCATTGACATTTACATATTTAAATATTCCATGTACCACATACATTCCTTATAAGGAAAAGTAGGATTTTCTACTAATAACGTTTGCTAATTGAAATCTTTTAAATTGGGTGATTTTAATAGTAACATCTACCTAGATCTAGTATCAAAATTTATTAGTAATAATAAGCAATATGAATTTATCTATAATTAATTATTCCCTTATGATCTTACATATATAGAGTATATTTTAAGAAGAAAACTAGCATTTGGCTTGAAGCCAAACATTTTTATAGTCTTTAAAATGTCAGGTAAGAGTCTATATTTTTTAAAAAACAAACTGTTTGCCTTTGAGTCTAGTATGACTCATAGTTAACCTTATGGAACAGAGTAGAACTGACTCCTGTATCTCAATATTATACATTTTTGTGAATGCAAACTGCCACATATACTTAACTCTGTCCATTTAACATAACACATAGTGTAAAAAACTGAAAAATATTTTTATTTGATTACTTAATAAAACAAATAAAAGTTTATGTGTCAATGTATGCATATGAACTCTTTTCCTTTTAGTTTACTTTGGTCTTAAAAAATAGGCCAATGTTTTATATTTGTGGATACAGATCTATACTTGCAACAAGAATTTCATTTTTTGTGTAAATAATTTGATGGCAATGCTCTTATTATATTTTCTTTTATAATTTTCTAAAATATTTTATAGCTCCAGTCGAGGCACAAATACCGCAAAAAGTTCTCAAGGTTTAGATTTTGTATTATAGTATAGAAACTAGATGCATCCAAGGAACTGATTTTCAAATATAGGATAAATGAAGGTTTTCACTCAGAAACTAGTTTATTTGAACTATTAAGCTTTAAATGAGTAGTAGCACTCTTAATTTTTATGTCACTAGAGTTTCTTAAAGTTACCATAAATATAACAAAATTACAAAAACAATTTAATTACTATTTAGATTTTTCTCAACAATTAATCATAAGGAATGAAAGAAAGTATGTTGCTGTTAGATGCTGTTGAGGTTACTACAACTCAGAGTGACCATATAAACAACAAATCTGAACTTTGTCCTCTCATATGTGATCACAATCTCCTCAATACTCAAAGAAATATGATGCAGTCCCTGTGTAAATCTAGCTCTGCAAGGCTCCTTTTCTTTTTCACGTACCCTGCCTTTTCCACCAGTGTGCCTTTCCTAAAGTATGTGAGAAAAACTTTCATCATCCTTGTCTCTAAGGAGCACCTTGTTTTCAGTTTTCCAAGTAAGATGTGTTTGTTTTTTTGGCAGTTCATGGTATATTCAATACTATGGTGCCTGTAAATTACTTTAAAACCTGCTTATCTATCCATTGTGTTAACTCCTTCCAGGCAAATTGTCTTCAGCTATCTTAACTATGGACACATGGTGCTGTAAATCATCAACAGCTGTGGGACATATATAAGAGAGCCATTTTCACACTGTGAGGGTGGTAAATACACCCAAAGAAGGGCAGAAATATGACTTATTGACTTACCTCAAATCTATGGACTGTGTCCAGTTGCATCCATCCTGATGCATTGTGCACTGTTTTTTGCAAAACCATCCTGCATACCTCAGTCATGTGAGATATTCCCCTGACAAGTCTGAATCTTTGGAGGACCTTCCAGTGAACCATTGAACCCAAGAAACACAGAGGAGCTGGGGAACTGACCCAAGGGGGAGATGTTGATTTTAGAAATCATGGTCTTACACAGCAGGTTAAGGATTGGAACTACATTTACTCTAGATCTCTCATATCTAATCAGCTGTTAATTATAGTAGAATGAATAAGAAAAACAAATATTCTTGTCCATCAACATAATTCAAAGATGAAGATTTTATTTACTGTTCCATATTCATTGTTCAACTTTCAGATACATAAAAAGCAATTAAAATGTTATGGCCTGTGTCAGGAACACTTTAGTCATTAGATTGACATCTTCACTCTATAGCACTTTGGTAAGCTTCTTAACAGCAGATTTGCCCAAATCAAGGCACAAATTGACTTCCTGACAACGGCTTGCAAGGTTGTTGACTGTAGATCTAACTGAAATGAAATGAAATCACAATGGTTTAAATTTTTCTCCATTTACCATGATAGTCTTGGAGAGGGTGAAGCTAGGCTGCTCCTTGAAGGCAAGGATTCTGAAGCTTTGTCTGACATACTTTGGACATATTGCAAGGCAGGATAAGTCCTTGGAGAGAGACGTCGTGCTTGAGAGGGTGGAGGGACAGCACAAAAGAGGAAGACCCTTGATGAGATGGATTGATTCAGTGACTATGGTAATGTGGGTAGTTGTATCAGAAACAGTAAGATTGGCACAGGATATGGCAGGCTTTAGGGCTGTTGTACATAGGGTCGCTATGAGTGGCAGGCAACTCGAGGGCACATAACAACAACAACAAAATCATGATGCTACCTATTGTTATATTTGTGAGAATTTTAATTTTAATTGTACTGATAATTGTTAGTTGTTCAAAATTATTTCCTAGCCATTGACTTTGTCTTTGCCATGTAGATGGACACTAACAGAGACGTGTTATAATATCCACAAAGGACTTGGCTGGTCTCACCATTAAAGAGACCTGATTCAAGAGCAGACTTTGAGAATCTCAACACCAGGAAAAAGCAGAGTATGACACATGCCCTTGGAGGCCACTGATTCTTGTAAGAGGCAGGGGAAAAGTAGCGGCAGCCACAGCAAAGAACCAGAGACCCAGCATGAGACAGAGCTGACTTTGGGACTCCTACTCCACAAAAAACAGAACTAGAAGCATTTGCTCAAGTTTGCTGGAGGATTGGAGTGGAGAGTCGTAATTGGTAGGACTAAAAAACCTGTATCACTGGCCTAATGTCATGATAAAGGCTGAAGGGCTTGTGAGCATGCTTCAGATGTTGTCCTCACTAAGAAATTGCATCCTGCTGCTAATCTGAATCATGCTTTGGGCATGTCACCAGGAAAGACTAGCCCTTGGAGGACATCATTCTTAGTAGGTCAGCATAGACAAGAAAACCCTGTATGAGGTAGGTGGATTGACACAGTGACTGTAGCAATGAGGTCAGGTGTGTCAGAGACGGCTTAGAAAGGGCAATGTTCATAGGGTCACTCTGTTTCATAGTCAACCTGATAGCACATAACAACAACAACAGCTCTGTAATTGTGAGTATATCTCTGTGTGTTCTGTAAATTATTGCCTAGGATTTGGACCTAATGCAGTAATATTAGTGTTGGGATTAGTAGAAAAAGGGGTGGGAGCCCGAGAGACGTGTCTGACTTTGTGGAAATTGGTTTTGGGCTATGGATGATGATGACCGAAGCACTTACAACCTTGAGGAGTCAGATATGTCAATCTCCACATGGCCCTTTTCCTTTTTTACAGCAATACATAATAAGGCAAACAGTCTTTGATCATTGTCAGTGTTTCATGATTTCATGCCTTCTCCACTTTCAGCAACCAAAGTTGTGTCACTTGCATAAAAGAAGTTGTTTATGAGTCTTACTTCAATCCTGCAGGCATATTCTTTTCATGTAGTCCAATTTATTAGATTATTTTTTTCATACAAATTAAATAAATATATGATGGAAAAAAACACAACCCTGACTAATAACGTTCTGATTTCAATTCTTGCTATATCTTCTTGTTCTATTCTAACCACTGCTTCTAGGGCTATACTAAGATTGCGCATGAATGTTAAATTCTGGTAGATTAGAATCACATGCCTTTGGGTTAGCATGCAGTTCCTTACCACTAAATTATCTGGTGTATTCGATATTTTGATCAGTACCACAAATTCAAGTCATCTCTCTTTTAGTCTTCTTTATTCATTGTCCAACTTTCATATGTATATGAGATAATTGGAAATACCATTTATTGGATATTTGTACGTTAGTACTTTTTACTTTAAAGAGACTCTTTAGAGAAGATTTACCTAATGTAATATTTCCTTTGGAATACATCAGTCTATATGAAATATTGGAGTTTAATTCTTTGTTAATGTATCATAAATGTAATCACTGTATATCTAATAGTGGAGGATTTTGCAGAAAAATTTTCAGTGGCACTTCCATCTAAACTGAATAATAAAGAATAATATTGTCTGATCTCTTTCCAAATATCTACTAGTGAAAATCTTGCAGATAACAAAGTGTTTAGGTGGATTCACCATGAAATCAGACAATCCAAAGGTTGTCTGAATAAAAGCAATAAACTGTGTATTCTGTAGAAGGTATTGCTCTTCAAGAGTGACTGTTTAGGACACAGTCTAGAAGAGGATGCAAACAACAACAAATGTTCAAGACCTGGAGCAACATTCAACTCAGCTCTTCACTACTATCAGGTCAGTTCCCAATCACAGCAATTCTCTGTTAGGTCTCAGAACTCTCTTTGGTGGCGTAGCTGGTAGATTCAAAGTGCTGACCTTTAAGCTAACAGTGCTAAAATCTGCATATAATAGATCACCAGAGCTCTTTTCGGAGCAATCCTGCCCAAAGAGCACCTCCAAGTTTTGGATTTTTTTTTTAAACTAATTAAGAAAAAAAATTATGAGGTTAAAAGAAAAATAGATACATGGGGAGGTGTCTACTTTAAAAAATGTTACAAGTGTGGAAACTGAGATTAAAATAATGGCATTAACTAAAGTCATATTAGAGAAGAAATAAGAGCCACCTCTGCAGGTTCACAGAGTTGCTCCTATCATACCATTTTACCTGTCTTTTTACCTAATGGGGATGATAATCCAAACACTCTTCACAACTGTGATTAATCTCATTGCATGTATTATATGCTGATTTTTTTAAAGGGCAATAAGGAGATGCCTTTTTAAATAAAGAACACTGATGCATTGAAGGCTCAGTGGCTTGGTTATCTGTCATTTAAATAAATGCAGCAAAGCCATAGAAACAGCCATTGCTTACAATTTCAGTTTCATCTTATCACTTGACGTATTGCCAATGGATATTAACTCAATGATGCCCGCTAAACAAATCATATATAGAATGGTCCACTAGGTTGAAGAATTAAATAAAATGGAAGGGGGTTTTAATATAAAGAACAAAGCAGAGACAACTTCTCATAGATCTTCATTGAAGATTCACACATATAATAAATACCCTTGAACATGAATGGTGACTATTATCAACTACCTCTATAGATCACGAACCACTAGTTGTCTCAGAGAGCCCATTTTTCCACCACATGTCCTATAATGAACATAAATAGGTCTGTCTGTTTAAAAATACTCTAAGGATGGACAATTCAGTGTTTGCAGAGTAGCACATAATCAGAAAACTCACCAGATAATTTGTTTCTCTATTCTGGAGCAAACAGTGTCCACAAAGGTTCAATCTCAGCAAGTGCAACAGAGCTTTACCTTCTATACCCTCCTGATCTTCACAGTGGGTTCCAGTTCTTCAGATTAAACAAACCAATAAAAAATCAGAGGGAATATTATATATGCATGCGTATCTGTCTATCTAGAATATGTTATACATATATGTGCATATTATATAAATATACATAACAT